>NW_006294400.1:2669099-2679132 GCF_000327345.1 Myotis davidii | reverse complement strand
CCCCCGTGCCCCTTGTGCATAGCTCTTTGCAGGGCGTGGAGGTCAAGGCCAGAAGCAGCCCCTTCCTGACCCCGGGAGTCAGGCTGCCCCGGACCCTCAGGCCTCCTGGGCTGCTCAGGACTGGTCCTCGCATCCCTCCCGCTCCCGGCTTCCTCCTGCTGCAAATCCTAGTTCATTGAATCTTGCTTCTCTCTCCCCCCACTCTCTCTGCCCCCTCCTTGCTTTTATCTGCCTCCTGACTTCTCTTCCCTCCAGCACACCTGCACTCCACCTGCCTTTCACCCGCACATCAGCGGTGAGAGCGGTGAGAGCGTCTGCACTGACATTTAAAGTTCTTAATATAGGCCTCGGTGACAGAGGAGGGGGCACAGAGTTCCCACACGGGGGGCAGGGGGACCGCCCTCCCCCAGTCAGAGAGGAGGGGCAGCCGGAATTGGGCCCACAAGCCTGCAGGCATGCGCAGGCTCTTCTGTCTGTCACGTCCTGGGCCCCTTGTCTGGGGGCTCCTTGAGGCCGCCAGTCGTGCTGGTGAGAACCTGCTGCCGTGTACTGAGTTCTTTCACCCCGTCAGGCCCTGTGCAGGGAGCCCCTCTCCCCGAGATATCACCGACTCCCGATAGCAACCTACAGGGACTAAGCGCAGTAGTCCCATTTCACAGGTTAGCAAACGGAGCTCCCAAGAGGTTGGCTAACTTCCTGGAGGTTCGCAGAGGAGGCCAAGGTGCGTGTCTTGGATTTAGCCACAGCAATATCGCTGGAGATCTTAGAAAAGCATCAGTGTGAGAGGGAGATTGATCAGCTGCCTCCCACATGCACCCTGACTGGGGCGGGGATCAAACCTGCAACCCAGGTATGTGCTCTTGACCAGAATCGAACCCATGACCCTTCAGTGCATGTGTTGAGTCTCTAACCATTGAGCAACAACGCCAGGGCATCACTGGAGATCTTGATGAGCGTTTCCGTAAAGAGCTGGGGGAAGAAGCCGATCGCAGTGGGAGAAGAGATGGAGCAGAGCAGACAGTTCCTGGGAAATACTGTTCGTGAGGTCCAGTAGCGACACAGAGAGGGGTTGGAGGCGAGGAGTTGTTCTTGTTTGCTTATTTTAGGATTGGAGAGACTTGAGTGTTTCAATGTGAATGAAAAAACTCCAATAGAGAGGGAAGGAATGGGGGTGAGGGAGGGCGTGGACCCCCAGGCGCGGAAGGGGCCAGAGCATTGGTCGTGGCCTGGGGTGAATTTCTCCAGGAGGAAGCCACGTTCCCTCCACCATCCAGGAGGGAAGGAGGGAATGATGGATGCTGGTAGAGATAAGCAAGTCGGTTCTATGGGAGGAAGCAGCAACATCACCATCTTGGGGAAGCGTGGGGGACGCAGGTGGTTTGAGGAGAGCTGAGAAAGTCGGCAAGAGAAGAGAATAGGAGAGAGAGCAGACCAGGGAAACAAAAGAATTGCTAGGCAACCACCTGAGCTGGGGCCATGAATGTATCAGGGCATCCGGAGAAGGGCACCTCTCTTCCTAGTGCGCCCAGTGACTCTGCGCCGGGAGCTGGAAATTGGCCATGGTGGAAGGATTTACACCATGGAAAGTGGCAAATGCTACAAACTAGGATTTAGCTCTTCTTTATTCCAAAAAACTTGTATTGGTCAAAAAATGGAAAAGTACGTTACAGGATTTCTCAGAGTCTGTAGTATACTGGTGTGCATGGTAACCTGGTAGCAGTGGGTGTATATTTATACATGCAGCACTCCAGTTCTCATTTTGACCACAGCATTCCCCGCCCGCTCCCCCCCGCCCCCCACACACACAGACCATCTCCTGGGTCCAGTGGTCCCTTCAGTGGTGAGCTAGAGCTGGCTCACACTGGCTCGTGAGAGCAAAGCTTTGCATCTCTTCCCAGAGAGTCCAGTGACATCATGTTGTCACTTGAAAATTGGCCATGGGACAGTACTTACACCATGGAAATGGGCAAATGCTACAAATCTGGGTTATTTTCTCTAGAGAGCTGGTTGTTAAATGTTTACCAGCACACCATGGAAATCTTGCACTGGTCATTGCAGCACAAAATAAAAGAAAAAGAAATAAGTAGTAAAACTACACAGAGAGAAGGGACAGAATTGTTTTTCACATATTATATGCTTATTTACCTAGGAAATCTGAAAGCTCAACTAGAAACTATTACAATTAATCAGGGAATTCAGTAAGATGCTGACTTCAAAGAAATATTCAAAAATCAATACCTTTCCTATGTACCAGCATTAATCATCTGGAATATATGATGGAAAAAAGATGATATCCACAATGGCAACAAAAATATAAAATACTTAGCAATGAACTTAGCAATAAATGTGGGAGACTAAACTTAACATAAAAATAAGAATTGACTGTGTGGAAACGCCTGCCGTGTTCACGGAAAAGAAGATTAAAAATCATCAATTCCATTAAGATTAATCCATACATTTAATTCAGTGCCAATTAAATCCCAAATGTATTTTCTTACTTGCCAACATCAGTTCATTGGGAGTTATAAATAGGCAAGAACGCCTAAGAACATCTTAATAAATAAAATTGATTAAGGTGGGAGCCACTTCCAAGGTCAGATATTAAAATTCACGAACCGGGAGGGAGATGTTGCTGCTGCTCCATTGTCCACCGCTGATTCACAGTTTGCAGAATAGCACCTGGCCCACCGACGTGCTCCATACATATCTGTTGAATAAGTGAGTGAGTGAGTGAGTGGATGAATGAATGAATGAAACGCCTTGTGAAGGTGTAATGACTCAAAATAGTATGAATTAGTCCAATTAAAAAAATGAGCCAATACGAAAAAATAACTCAAGTATATGTAACTATGATAAAGGTGGCATTTCAAATCGGTAGGAAAAAACATGAATAATTGGTGAGCCATTTGAAAAAAATAAAGTCAGACAATTGGACATATATTAGTAGCAGGATTGGTTAAGCAAATTATGTTGCGTCCTTAGGATAGAATGCTACGGACCCATGAGGCGATGTTACGGATGGTATCTGTTGACATGGGCCACTAAATTGCTAGGCTGAAAAGGGACCAGGGAACAGAATTTAAATGTGGTTAAAAGAACAAGTGATGGAGTCAGAACTTGGGCCCCTGTTTCAGCTCTCGGACTTCTGCTGTGTGACCTTAAGCAAGTTGCTTCAGTTGTCTGTGCCTCAGTTTCCTCTTTGGCAAAATAGCCATAATCAAAGTGCCTGCCTTCATTTTTTTATTGGGAGTGATAAGTATGAGGAAATACCTGTAACGTGCTTGGCATTGTGGCTGGCACATAGTAGGTGATCAATAAATGTTTGCCATTATCACAGCTTTTGCTGAGCACTTCCAGTGAGCCCTAGAGGGACGGGGATGTGTGGATGCAGTCCTCGCCTTGGAGGGGCGCATGGGCTGTGAGGAGACAGGGAGAGGAGAACATGGCTGTGCGCGATGGCGAATGCTCTCAGGGGTTGGCTCTCCTCAGGGGAAGTGCCTGGCGTTCTGGGGACAGAGCAGGCACGGTGCCAGCCAGCAGGTAAGAGACGGTTCCTGAGTGTCCCCTCCCCTCAGTCCTGAGGGACCAGCAGGCATTAGTCAGAGAACAAGGGAGGGAAGAGCATTCTGGATTGAGGGACAGCATGGGCAAGTGACCAGTGGCCAATCGTGTGCGGGTGGAGATGGTGTTAAGGTAGAGAGGCAGCAGGTGAAGATGAGACAAAAGAGTGAAGGGCCATGGGTGCCGCGTTGAGGCATTGCAGGCAGATGGCCACAGGGTCAGGTGGGCAGTTCACAGTCGCCACCCTGGCTGCTGTGTAGAGAATGAATTAAATGCGGGTGACTGGAGTGGGCATCCAGGCCAGTGATGGAAGTGGGCATAACAGTCGCCACCCTGGCTGCTGTGTAGAGAATGAATTAAATGCGGGTGACTGGAGTGGGCATCCAGGCCAGCGATGGAAGTGGGCATCACAGTCGCCACCCTGGCTGCTGTGTAGAGAATGAATTAAATGCGGGTGACTGGAGTGGGCATCCAGGCCAGGTGGCGACAGCGCTGGCTAAAGCCTCTGAGCCAGCATTAAGGACCTAGCTTTTGAGGATACAGGAGCAGATGGGATGTCCCAGATGAGCGGTGGAAAGAGCCCAGAACCACATGCAGGACTCAGCCTCAGACCCCGGGGAGGGGGGCGGGGAGGGATGCCACTCGCTGAGGTGGAGGACAGAGGGGGAAGCACTGGCCTAAAGGAAGGTTAACTGGCTGGTTTTGGACCGTCGATGAGATGCACAGCCGACCTCCCCACGAGGATGCTCCAGAACAAGACACAGTCACAGGCCAGCCATCAGGGAAGAGGCCCACCTAGACCCAGCCTGTCTCACGGGGAGCATGTGGGCCAAGAGGGGCCAGGAGGAGGCCTGAAGGACTTGGGGTGGCCGTGGCGTGGAGGCCAGAAGAGAGTGCACAGGAGTGATGACCAGATCAGTAGCAGGAGAACCAGGAGCGCCCCGGGCCATGGCTGAGTCAGGGAGGGGGAGTCAGGAAGGCATGAGCTGGGAGCAGAGCCAAACCCAGAAGGTCAGGGGAGATGAGCAGAGGGGCCCACAGCTGGCGAGGAGGGTTTTGGAGGTGAGTTCGTGGGAGCACGTCAGTGCAGCGGGGAGCAGGGGCACGGGTGGAGCAGAGAGGAGCCAGCTCACAGGGGACCTGGGGGCCAATCAGGTGTTTAATAAATGTGTTGTTTTAGAACAGTGTTAGGTTCACAGAAAAATGGAGGGAGTACAGAGAGTTCCCATATACTCCATAGCCAGCCTTGCCTATTATTTGCATCTCACATTGCTGTGGTACATTTGTCACAGTTAATGACCCAATATTGACCCATAATTATGACCTAAACTCTGTGCTATGCTCAGATTTCTTTGGTGTGTACACAATGTCCTTTTCCTGTTCCAGAATCCCAAGTTACCTTCAGTCGTCATACCACCCGGGCGCAAATCCTGGCTCCAGCATTTGCAAGCTCTGTGACCTTGGGCAGGTTGCTAACCTCTCTGTGCCTCAGTTTCCTCATCATAAAATGGGCATGTTGATAATAGTCGTTCCTTCCTCATTAGTTTTTTGGTGAGGATTCAATAAACTACGACTTGTAAAATGCTTACACTAGTGCTGCGTGTGTCTGAAAGCTGTACAGCAGGCCCTCAAATACCATCATTTCGTTTTGTTGATGAGATGCTATAGGAACGTAACTCTTTTCTTTTATCCTCACCTGAGGACATGTTTTTGTTGACTCGAGAGAGAAAGAGAGGAACGTCGATGTGAGGGAGAGACATTAATCGGTTGCCTCCTATACGACCCCCAACTGGGAATTGAACCCACAACCTAGGTATGTACCCCAACCAGGAGTCGAATCTGCATCTATTTTTCTTTTCTTTCTCTTTTTCTTTCTTTTTTTTTTGGTGTACAGACGAGGCACAGCCAAAGAGCCACTCAGCTAGGGTGGAACATAACTCTTGCTTATTTAAATTAGCCTATGATAAATTTAAGTTTATTATACATTGTTTTGCTTAAAGTTTCAGAACCTATTGATGATGTTAAGTGAGGACTTAAACATTATATAACTGTCATTTATAATAATAAAAGCATAATATGCTAATTAGACTGGAGGGAAGCCCGGGTCCCGGGTGCCGGAGGGAAGCCGGTGCAGGCAGCTGGGGGAAGGAAGGCCCACTCTTGCACCAATTTCGTGCATTGGGCCTCTAGTAATAACTACAATTATTTATTGAGGTCGTGACCACCTGCCAGGTACTGGGCCTAGCGTTGTACCTGCTGTATCTCCCTGAGTCCTCCCACAAACTCCAGGATGTACATATTTCTGTGCCCATTTCACAGAGGCATACATAGGCGGGGCCCACGCAGCTCCTCACACATCACTTACCCCTTTTTCTCTCTTTTTGTTTCACTCCGATTTTTTTTTCTGTCCAGATACACAGAGCCACGTGTTTCTCCCAGGACCCAGGCCCCTCCTGATGGTCACTTTATTTCTTCAGTTGTACATTTACTTATCATTTTAAACCTTTATTTTAAAACATAATTTCACAATTATAGAAAACTCAAGAATAGTACAAAAATACCTATATACCCTTTACTCTTATTTTTTTATTTTGCCTCATTTACTTTATCATATCATTGTACACTCTCTCTCTCTAAATGGTATAAACAATTTTAAAGTGTACAATTAAGACATTTTTATATAGTCACAATTTTTTTGTATATTCACAACCGTCGCCACTGTCTATTTCCAGAACATTCCATCCCCCTAAAAAAAAAAAAAAGCCTCTATCCTTTAAGCAGTTACTCCCCAAGCTCCTTCCCCCCCAGATCCTGGCAACCAGTATTCTATTTTCTGTCTCTATAGATTTGCTCACTCTGGACATTTTTTATAAATAGAATCATAAAATATGTAGCATTTTGGTTCCGGGTTCTTACTGTTTTGAAGGTGCCTCCACGTTGTAGCAGGTATCAGAACTTCATTCCTTTTTATGACTGAATAGCAACATTCTATTGTATGGATATACCACAATTTGTTCATCCAGTTATCCGTTAATGGATAGTTGGGTTGTTTCCACTGTTTGGTGCTTATGAATATTGTACTATGAACATTTGTGGAAGTTTGCCTGTGAACATGTTAATTCTCTTTAGTAGGTACCTAAAAGTGAAATTGCTGGGTCATATGGTAACTATGGTTTTTGAGAAACTTCCAAACTGTTTTTCACAGCAGCGGTACTGTTAAACATTCCCACTGGCAATATACTAGAATTCTAATTACTCCACATCCTTGCCAACACGTGCTATTTTCCATTAAACAATTATTATTCTAGCCATCCCAGCGAGTGTGAAGTGGTATCTCATGTGGTTGTGGTTTTCATTTCCCTAATGACTAATGATGTTGAGTATCTTTTTCCTGAGCTTATTGGCCATTTGTTTATCTTCTTTAAAGAAACGTTTATTCAAGTCCTTTGCCCATTTTAAATTGGATTATTTATCTTTTTGTCGTAGAGTTGTGAGAGTTCTTTATACATTCTGCATAGTGAAACTTTTTGCAAGCAGTTTCTCTAGAAAAATCTGTGGGGATTTTTTCATGTTCTTGATAATGTCCTTTGATGCGCAAAATTTTTAGTTTTGATGTTATGTAGTGTTTTTTTGTGCTTTTGGTATTATATTTAAGAAATCACTGCCTAATTCGTTGTCATGAAGGTTTACATTTACGTCTATGTTTTCTTCCAAGAGTTTTATTATAGTTTTAGCTGTTACACTTAGGTCTTTAATCTATTTTGAATTAATTTTCATATTTCGTGTGAAATTGGGGTTCAATTTCCTTCTTCTGCAGTTGTCCAAGTACCGTTTGTTGAAGGAACTCTTCTTTCCTCCATTGAATGGCTTTGGTATTCTTAATTTTCCCTTTTTTTAAAAGCATGGTTTTGCTAAATTTAGAATTCTTAGCTGACAATTTTTCTCTTTCCAACTTCCATGGTTCCTGTGAGAAGTTGGCTGTTCATATTGTGTGTGCCAGGAGTCCTTGTGTGTGCAACTAGTCACTTCTCTCTGGCTGCTCCAGGATTCTCCTTTTGTCTTTGTATTTCTGCAGTTTGATTACAGTGTGTGTCTGTGGGTATCTTTGGGCTCATCCAAATGGAGGTTCTTTTAGCTGCTTGGGTGTGGAGATTCATGATTTTTTAAAATCAACTTTGGGAAGTTTTGGCTATTATTTTGTCAAACATTCTTTCTGCCCCTTTCTCTCTCCTCTCCTTCTGGATTTCCAATATGTGTATGTGGACGGCGGGATGATATCCCACAGGTCTCCTAGGCTTTGCTCATTTATCTTCATTCTTTTTGTTGTTGTTGTTCTGTTCCTCACACTGAATCATCTCAATTGGCCTGTTTTCAAATTTGCTGGTTCTTTCTTTTGCCTGATCAGATCTGCTCCTGATCCCCTCTGGGTGAATTTTAAAATTTTAGTTATTGTACTTTTTAACTCGAGATTTTCTATTTGGTTCTTTTCTGTAACTGCTAAGCCTTGATCGGTATCTTCTATTTGGCAAGACAGCATTCTCACAGTTTCATGTTAGTTCTTCAGAGGTGGTCCCCTTGCGCTCTTTGGCCTCACCTAAGATAGCTAATGGAGTAAGTGCAATGCCTGGGTTTCCGTAGGTTCAGCTTTATTCATTGCTTCCCCCCGCGTCTGGGCCGCGCTTGCTCCTTTGCCTGCCCCTTTCCTTGCTTTCTGTGCCCCACAGGCTCAGCTGCCTTTCAGGTCTTCACACGCTGCACCTCCCCCCCCAGAACCTTTACGCACACCGATGCCCTAGCTCAGTGGTCGGCAAACTCATCAGTCATCAGAGCCAAATATCAACAGTACAACGACTGAAATATCTTTTGAGAGCCAAATTTTTTAAACTTAAACTATATAGAGAGGTGCATTATTATTAACTTAATTAGGGTACTCTTAAGGCTTAGGAAAAGCCACACTCAAGGGGCCAAAGAGCCGCATGTGGCTTGAGAGCCACAGTTTGCCGACCACAGCCTTAGCTGGAATGGCTGCCCAAATATCAACAGTACAACGACTGAAATATCTTTTGAGAGCCAAATTTTTTAAACTTAAACTATATAGAGAGGTGCATTATTATTAACTTAATTAGGGTACTCCTAAGGCTTAGGAAAAGCCACACTCAAGGGGCCAAAGAGCCGCATGTGGCTCGAGAGCCACAGTTTGCTGACCACGGCCTTAGCTGGAATGGCTGAACCCAATCCCACCCCACCCCCCGCCTCATTAATGCCTCCTCACCCCTTAAAGCAGCGGTTCTCAACCTGTGGGTTGCGACCCCTTTGGGGGTCGAACGACCCTTTCACAGGGGTCGCCTAAGACCATCGGAAAACATATATAATTACATATTGTCTTGTGATTCATCACTATGCTTTAATTATGTTCAATTTGTAACAATGAAATTGGGGGTCACCACAACATGAGGAACTGTATTAAAGGGTCGCGGCATGAGGAAGGTTGAGAACCACTGCCTTGAAGCTTCTATCACATGAAAGAATTCCTCTTTGGTGTGGGTATGAACATCAGTTCTAACACTGTGGTATGCTGTTCCATTTAAACTGTCCATTTTTTCCATGTCCCAGCATCATTTCTGATCCTGAGTTCTCAATCCATGGGCTATGGGGGGAGAGGGAAAAATTTCATCTTTCCACGGTTTACACTCCCATCCTTGCCTCCTTTGGGATGACGCATGGGGTGTGGGAAATCTCGCCTTATCCCACACAGCCGGCTCTCCCTGGGCCTCTTCATCCCTGGTGAGGCCCAACCCCTTCTCCTCTGGCCCCATAGATCTCTGTCCCTCTCTTTTCTCTCTTCCCTCCAGTTAATATCTTCTCTCTGTGAGAAAATCGGTCCTCCCTTCACCTTTGTGGCCACGCCCCTGTCTATGCCGTATGTCTCTGCCTGGGGACCAACGCCAGCTGGGACTGGATCAGTGGTGAGTGAGATGAGCCCTCACTCCTCCAGTTGAGCAGTGTTGGCCCAGGGCCCTGGGTGCTCAGAGGAAAGAAGAGTCAGGGGCGCCATTGGGTGACGTGTGACCGTCATGAGGCATCATGGGCATCCATGGCGACGAGGGCGGTGCCTGGGTTCCACGGGGGAGGCGAGAGGAACCAGGATTGACTCTGGTTTCGGGGAGCCCAGGACATGTGGGAGGCGGGGCGGAATGAGGGGTGACTTGGGGATCAGTGCGGAAGCAGGAGCTCCCGGGAACCTGGCAGCTGCCATGGACTCATTATTCAGGGGATGAGCCCTTGAATAATGTGAACACTTCACTCTGCTCCGTGGCCTCAGGCTGGTGAGGGTTGAGGACATTTGGATTCCATTTAGAAAAAGAAAAAGGGGGCAAGATCAAGGAGACAGGGAGGCAGGGTGAGGCCAAGGAAGGGACTTGGGGAAGGAGAGAGAGGGATGAAGACTGAGTGAGGAGGGAAGGGAAATGGA
>NW_006294400.1:2658686-2668500 GCF_000327345.1 Myotis davidii | reverse complement strand
AGAGGGAGTTGGAGGAGAGGGAGATGGAGGAGAGGTAGATGAAGGAGAGGGAGATGGAGGAGAGGGAGATGGAGGAGAGGGAGAAGGGGAAACAGTTAGCAGTGGATACAAGTTGGAAGTGAAAGGCATCCGGCAACCTTGCACTGCCTATGAAATGATATTAACATTTTATTATTGTAAGGTGAGCTTTTTAAAACGGAATTTTAAATGTTACCCTGCTGTTCGGGAACACAAAAACCTTTAATTTTATGCAAATGAACAGCCAGGAGCTGAGCGCTTAATGTAAACGAACACTTTCTTTGTAGGAGAGGTTGGAAGAGAGAGAGAGAAAAATTCCCCCGGATTCTTTAATTGCTGTCTGAAATTATGTAAATCCTAGCACCAGGCAGAACACAATCACCCCGCGGCCCTCCCTGCCAGCACCGCTAATGTCTAACAAAATATCGGTGGGTGACATTTAGACGAGGTAATGCAAATGAGAATTAATTTTTTTCCAAGACAAAGGGCAGCTGAAAGATCACCTCATTCCTACACAGGAGTGGGGAGAGCTCCGGAGTGCCGGCGCTGGGCTGGGCTGGGGCGGACACAGAGCCCTGAGCCACGGGCCCGACCTGAGGCCCAGGTCCCCGGATTTCCGGCCTCGGGGAGTCTTACTAACTCTCTGGCTATGGTTCCCAAGTAGTTTCTCATGGAAACCAGGTTAACAAATGTAAATAGCCATAAAAATATATATTCCTGTACATGGAGGTGAGTGATCCAGTCTCAGCTATAAGGCAGGTCCACAAACTTGCCCTTGTTCCCTGCTCAGGGTAGCCCCGCAAGGTGTGGACACGAACCTCTTCCATGAGGAGGAAATCGGGGCTCAGAGAAGTCAGGGCACCTGGCCAAAGGCAGGTACAGCTGAGGGCAAGGCCTGTGTCCACTATAGAAGGGGGTGCTCTGTGCTCTTCTCTCTGTCTCTCTCTCTTGCTCTTGTCCCTCCATCTTCCTCCCTCCCTCCCTCCCTCCCTCGCTCCCTCCTTTCCTTCCTTCCTTCCTCCCCTCCTTCCTCCCTCTTTCTTTCTTTCTTTCTTTAGGTCTTCTTCCCTCCTTCCCTTGCTTCCTGGCCCTTTCACTGAAAATGCTTTTCATTTAAAAAATGCTTTTAATAAAGAGGGCATGCAGAGAGAAAGCCAGGGTTTCCCATTAAACACCTCCCCTCCCCGCCAAGTTCTTTTTTCTCCTTGAAATAACCTCCATACACATAACACAGCCAGGTCAGCTCGGCTCATCCCTAAGTTACACAAATGTCACTTCCTTAAGAAAGCCTCCCTCGGCCCCCTGCCCGGGACATTGACTGTGAGGTCGTACATTCCAGCAGGGCAGGGACAGGGTCTGTGAGGTTGTCACTGCCGCCCCAGCATCTAGAACATTGCCTGGCACTGCCTTTGCTCAGTAAATGTTTAATGAACTCATGAATAAATTAGTGATAGAAAAGGAGGTTGTGTACTGGTCCAAGTGATCCTGGTGGTTTATGTATAAAAAAAAGTGAAGCAAGAAGCAGGGGTGATTCTCTTAACGGTTATTCCTGGACTTGCAGAAGCACGGTTAGCAGTTGGAGGGAAGGGGTCAAGATTCTTGCGCGTTAAGAGAACGTTCTCCTGTTAACTTTGTCTCAGTGCCAACGCACTCACACCTTGAATCCCACAGGCGGTTGTAACTCAGCTCAGCCAGCTTCTGGCTGTCTTACGGGTCTTTCAAGCCAGTTTTTCACCCTGAGACGATCCCTCCAGTCACTGAAAGAGACTCTGGGCTTGAGCCAAATCTGGAGGCGGGCAAATCTGTTAAAAACAAAACAAAAACCGCTCTATTTTTTATTGTCTGCCTTAGAAAGATAGTATCTGTGTCGTATAGCTTTTCAAGGATGATCTGAGACGTAACCTACTTTTCCTGCTTCAACAATCGGGGGAGAAACTGAGAAATTCTTCCCGTTTCCCACCTCAAAAAGTTTGAGGTCCAGACAGTTTCAAAGGTGACTTCATCCAAACCTAAGAAAGATCATAGCAGTGCTCTCACATTCTTCGCGAGCACAGAGAAAGAAAATTTTCTTTTCTTTCTTTTTTTTAAGCCTCAGTTGATGCTCATGAGGTCCAGGAATTAAAACAACAACAACAACACACACACACTCTGGGTGTGTCAACCAGAGGGAATTTAACATGGGGATTGGTGGCTGTGATAGAAGAGCCCAGAGCCCAATGGGGGAAAATGAGGCCACCCGGATATTGGCGGCAGCAAGAAGTTGCCACCATGAGATGGACGAAGGGCAGAGAGATGATGCCAGAGACCAAAGGCGGCGGTCACCAGGAGGAGGCTGGAGCCAGAGGCACAGGGGTCCAGCTAGAGTCGGGGAAGATGCAAAGCTGAGGATGGAGACACATCGGAAGGAGAGGGAGGAGCGCCACCCCCTGGCAGCCCTCCCAGATCCTGCCGGCGCCTCCCAGGGGACTGACCCAGCTGGCATCCTGCTGAGACAGGAGGTGGGAAATGTAGCCTGTCTGGGTCGGTCCTCTTCCCCTACCCTGACCCAGACCAGAGCAGAGAAGGCTGAGGAGTGGATGTGAGAGCCAGCAGCTAGAACATGAAACCTCTGAGGTGGACCACAAACCAAACCAGCCAGTGGTTGAAATCAAAGCGGATGGGCACTTGTTAACGTGTGACCCAGTTGACAACACCTGAACTCTGATTAATCTTAACATCGCCAATGAAATCTAAAAGCACATTGATCCAAAGCACCAGAAGGAGGTAAGAGAGAGCATGGAGGGAGAGAGAATGTTTGAGGCGATATTATCAAATAAAGACATTTCAAAGCAAACAAAAACACAGAGACTTTATATTCAGTCTTGTACTAAAGGACCTCCTAAAAAAGAAGAAAAGTGACCCTAAAAGGAAAGTTCAAAATGTAGATAGGAATGATGTGTAAAGAAAATGGTGAACATGTGGGTATATCTAAGTAAACATCTATAATAATAAAAGGGCAATATGCTAATTAGACCGGATGTCATTCCGGACGTCCTTCCTGACGAAGCCGGGGCCAGAGGGAAGCAGCCTGGGTCCCGGGTGCTGGAGGGAAGCCGGTGCCAGCAGTGGGGGGAGGGGGGGGGGAGTAAGGCCTACTCTTGCACAAATTTTCGTGCATTGAGCCTCTAGTTTATCATATAAAAGAATAAAAGAACCTATCAAATTTGGAAGGATTACAAAAGGATGGAAGAAAATACTGGATAAAAATAGCATGTAAGTCAGGAGGGGTTATTTGAGTTAAAATGTGTTAAAGTCCTTGTATTGTTTGGGGGTAGGGTAAAGATACTGATTCGTTTCAGTATCTGTTCAGCAAAATAAGCCTGTTCATTTTCACAGGCATGAACAGATACGTTGGCATTTGAAATCATTAGGTTTTGGCTTGTTTGTTACACAGCAATGTATAGCTGGTACATTTGCCCTACCAGATACTAAAAATGCAGAAAGCTGCAGTACTAAAGCAGTTTGGTGCTGATGTATAAGTAGACACACAAAATAATGGAACAGACTAGAGTCTAAAAATGGGCCAAGCCCTAGCCGGTTTGGCTCAGTAAATAGAGCGACGACCTGCAGACTGAGGGTCCTGGGTTTGATTTTGATCAAGGGCACATGCCCGGATTGCAGGCTTGATCCCAAATAGGGGTCATGCAGGAGGCAGCCAATCAATGATTCTCTCTGATCATTGATGTTTCTATCCCTCTCTCCCTCTCCCTTCATCTCTGAAATCAATAAAAATATTTTTATAAATTAAAAAAAAATAAAAATGGGCCAAAATAGTCCAAAAATCATTCCACAAGTGATATGAGGACAATTAGCTACCCTTGGGGGGGGGTAGAAAGTGGAACCTATTCACTTTCGAGTGCTGTTGGGTGGTTGATTTTTGTATTTTGCACAAAATTTATAATTATCGCCTGTGTGTGGATAAGTGCAGTAGGAATAAAACTCTCCAGGGTTTTACTTTTGCTATTATTTGCCATTCATAATGAATGAAAACTATAAAAGTGAGACCGTAAAATGCTAGGTTTCATTGGAGTTGTGTGGTCTTGGTAGTAAGTGCCTATCAAATGTCATGTGCTCCTCCACCTTTTACAGCCTCCTCTGCGTGAGGTGAGAACATATCAGTTTCTTGTGGAAACACCGCTAGTTGCTTACCCAATACCCAGCCTTCCCCTTGCGGTTCTCAGGAGAAGGCTAGTTTTGAGGGGAGCAGCAATGCGCCTCGCTAGGGGAATAATCAACAAAAGCACAATGAAGTGTGAGGCAGTCACCGAAAGGATTATAAACAAAAGAAAAGACAAAGAGAAAAATGAACTCAGTAAAAGGCATTTTTGAGGGGGAAACCAGAGTGCAATGACTCATATCGAAAAGCTATCATCTCTCGGCTGTTGAAATCGTGATTTTTGTTTTCATCTTCATACCGGTCTGTGTTCTCTGAGTTTTCTACAAATCTGATTTAGATTTTTTTTTCTTAAAACATATTGTAGAAAATTTATTCAAAATAGCACATTGTTCCCTATGAGTTCACAAAGTGCCCCGCCTTTCATGAGTTACTGGCTCAGGTCCTTGGCCACCTTCGTTTTTATTGGGGTTTCACTTGCCCCTATTGATACATAGCATCCTATATAATAAAGGCTAATATGCAAATTGACTGAACAGCAGAACGACCGGTCGCTATGACCTGCACTGACCACAAGGGGCAGATGCCCAATGTAGGAGCTGCCCCCTGGTGGTCAGTGCACTCCCACAGGGGGAGTGCTCTTAGCCAGAAGCTGAGCTCAGGGCTGGCTAGTGCAGCGGTGGTGGTGGGAGCCTGTTCCGCCTCCATGCCTCCACTGCAGCGCCAAGGATGTTTGACTGTGGGGGGAGGGAGGGGCAGGCCTAAGCCGTCAGTTGGACATCCCTTGAGGGCTCCTGGACTGCGAGAGGGCACAGGCTGGGCTAAGGAACACCCCGGGTGTACGATTTTCGTTCACCGGGCCTCTAGTATATAATAAGGATGCTAACACTTTATGAGTCTTTCCTTAGTTGTTTGCCTTTTAATTTTGTCAATGGGATTTTTAACATGTAGAATTGAATTATTTGACTCCAGTGAAATTCATCAGTATGTTCCTTTGATAGTAATTCCTTAGAGTACAAGCCTGCAAAGTTCTTTTTCCTTTCAATCAAGTAAAATGTAGTCTTTATTGCATGTGTAGTCTTCTAGGTTTTTCCTATTTTACTTTTTGTTGTTGTTAATCCTCACCCGAGGATATTTTTTCCATTGATTTTATATAGAGTGGGAGGAAGGGAAGGAGAGAGAGGGAGAGGGAGAGGGAGAGAGAGATAGACCGAGACATCATTAATCCCACAAACACCTCAACTAGGGACTGGGGCTGGGGATCAAAACTGCAGCCCAGGTATGTGCCCTTGACCTGGAATTAAACCCGAGATCTTCAGTGCTCAGGCTGGCACTCTAACCATGGAGCAACGCCATCCAAGGTCCTGTTTTACTTTTAATCCTATAAATCCTATGGAGATTATATTGGTAATTGATAAGATAAAAATGTAGCTTGAGTTTGCTTTTTGTTTTGTGAAAACAGATGATTTCTCTAACCTCCTTTGTCAAAACGCTGCTCCTTCCTACCCTCCCACCTCACAAGGATTGGCATGTGTTCTACAACATAAACACAATAGAAACAGACTCATAGATACAGAGAACAGACTGAGGGAAGCCAAAGGGCGGGGGAGGGGGGGATGTTATGGGTCGGGGTGGGAAAAGGTGATGGAATTAAGAAGCACTAATTAGTAGCTACGACATAGGCACAGGGATATGTAAGGTAAAGCACAGGGAATACTGTCAACGCTATTGTAATCATTGCCTATGGCGCCAGGTGGGCGCTTGAACCATCGGAGGGAACACTTGGCAACCTATATTCATGTCTATCCGCTGTGCTGTACACCTGAAACTAATGCCACACAGTGTTTAACGCAAACTGTAATTGAAAAGTGAAATAATTAAAATAAAGCATTTCTCCCAGATGCCCGTACAGCTGGGGGTGGCAGTGGGACTCGGTTCTGGCCAATGAGATACAATGGTCGGTTGTCTGCTGGGGACTTCTAGGGAGAGTCCTGCTTCTCAGTGTAGATACTGGTCCTTCCTTGTTCCTCTCCTCCCTCCTCCTCCCTCCCCTCGCTCTCCCCTTCCCTCCCTCCCTCCTTTCTGCTTTCTTCATTAGGTCTGTAATGTGGGTGGGATGTCTCAAGACAGAGCAGCAATTTTTCAAACTCAGGATGAAAGACATACACCGAGCCCTAGCTGGTTTGGCTCAGTGGATAGAGCTCGGCCTTCGGACCAAAGAGTGAGATTTCCAGTGAGAGCACATGCCCGGGTTGTGGGCTTGATCCCCAGTGTGGGGCGTGCAGGAGGCAGCCAATCAATAATTCTCTCATCATTGATGTTTCTCTCTCTCTCTCTCCCTCTCCCTTCCTCTCTGAAATCAATGAATATATATAAGAGGAAGGACATACTAGTAACCCGAGCGTGGTGGAGTCGGAAGGAAGCAGCACTACTCCTGAAGTAGCCCCGTCATCCTTGAACTGTCCACCTCTGGCCAGCTCTCCTCGTAAGAGGGGCCCTGCTCTCGGGCAGGGGTTAAACACCAGGAGTCAGGTGCCTGTTATATGCAACCAAAGGCAACTTCTCTTACATGTCAATGGAACGTATATGCGAATGCAACATCGTATATGTAAGTTCTTATCCCTAAAGTCTATTTTCAAGTGGCTTATCATGTTCTGCTGAGGTGTCTGTCAGATACCTAAACCACGAAACTCTGGTACTCACCTTCCTATTATTATTATTTTTAAATCCTCACCCGAGGATATTTTTTCCATTGATTTTTAGCGAGAGTGGAAAGGAGAGGGAGAGACAGAGAGAAACACCGATGTGAGAGAGACACATCGATTGGTTGCCTCCCACATGCCCCGGACCAGGGCTGGGAGCCTGCAACCGAGGTATGTGCCCTTGACCAGAATCAAACCCAGGACCCTCAGTCCACAGGCTGACGCTCTATCCACTGAGCCAAACCGGCTAGGGCACCACGACACTTTTTAAGTCATACACTAGTGCCCAATCAGGTTCGTATTTGGACTGGGGTCGTCCTCCCTCACTACCTCCTTTTTTAAAAAAAATATCTTATCTGTACTCAAAGCTTCATTCTTCCTGATAAACTCTAGAATTACTTTATCAAGTTGGTCCAGCTCATTTTGTCTGTTAACTGGAGCTCTATTAAACCTATGAAGTAATTTAGGAAGAATCCACATCTTAACCACATGCATCTTCCCATCCTTGAGCCTGGTGTGTATGTGCCTTTCCGTCTGTTCCAGTCCTCTCTATCTCTGAATAGAGGTTGGCAGCATCTTTCACATACAATTTCTGCACAAGTCTTGTTATGGTAACTGCTAAATTACATGCTTTTATTGCTGTTATAAATAGAATCTATTTTATCTTATATCTTATAACTGGTTATTGCTAGCATATAGAAAAATTACTGATTTTCAAATATTTATTTTGTATTTGACTGTTTATTTATCCTAAGCGTTTTTCAGTTGACGCTGTTCTGTTTTCTAGGCATATAATTGTATCATCTGTAAATAATGATGATCTCCTATTTGCCTTTCTAGTAGTTAAACTATTATCTCTGCTTATATATTTTATTGCATCGAGCAGGAAAATGTTGAATAAAGATCAAAGTAGTCATGCTTATTTGCTTTTGAGCTCACAGGAACTGTGTCTAATGTGTCCCCGTAAGTGCAGCTCTATGGTTGTTTTAACATAAGTATTCTTTATTATGTTAATGAAGTCTCCCAGTCCCAGGTTTTGAAGAGTTAAAATTAGTAATGAGTGTCAAGTTTTATTCTATTTCTTTTCTGCATCAATTGAGATTCTCTCTCTTTTTTTTTTTTTATTGGTCCTTCTAATAGTATGTATTATGTTATTGGGTTTCTTACATTTAAGTAATCCTTAAAATTGTGGGGTAAATCATACGTGGTTGTGAAGTATGATTTTAGGGTTATCATTATTTAAATTTCCTCACTTTACAGGATTTTCACATCTAAGCTCATAAAAGAGGTTCATCTATAACATGGTTTTTGTGGTAACTCTCTCTGGTGTTGGCTTTAGGTTCTACCAGGTCCATAGAATGAAACAGGGATGGTAAACTAAATTAGGGTGAAGGATGGACCCACATCTCTACTTCTCTGTGGTACAATTAGACACCCACACCTTCATCTCTTCATATTGTGCAGAGTGTGTCCTGCCCCTTGGTGCTGGGTTCGTCCATGTGACTTACTTTGGCCGATGGAATGAGAGTAAACGTTTTAAGAGCCTGAAATGTGCTTGCCATTCTGCCAACACCGTGCAAACACCCCCCCCCCCCCCACCCCAGTTAGTTTACTGGTCCCCAAACTGAGAGACACATAGAACACACCTGGGTCCTATAGCTTGGACTCAAGTCCAACTAAGGCAAGATGAGATCAGCCAAGGCCCAGGTGACATGCCAATGGGTAAGCAAGAATGAATGATTGTAGTTTGGAGGTGGCTTATTAGGCAGCGTCATTGTGGCAATCGCTGACTGATACACTAGGTAACTTCCCACCTTTCCTGGCGTATACTATTTTTCTTTTCTCTAAAGGACTTCTTTTCACATTTCTTGCAAGGTAGGTTACTGGCAACAAATTCCATCCATTTTTTGGTTCTCAGAGAAACTCTATTTCTCCTTCGTTTTGAAATGATAATTTCACAGGGTATGTAATTCTATGCTGGCGATTTTTAAAAATCTTAATACATTAAATATTTCACTGCAGTATCTTCTTGCTGACATGGTTTCTGAGGAGAAGTTGGATGTAATTCTTATCTTTGTTCCTCTCTAGGTAGGGAGTTTTATTCCTCTGGCTTCTTTCAGGGTATCTTTTTTATCTTTGATTTTCTGTAGTTTGAAAATGATATGTCGAGTTGTGTGTGTGTGTGTGTGTGTGTGTGTGATTTATCATGGTTGGTGTTCTCTGAGCTGCTTGGATCTGTGGTTTGGTATCTGACATTAATTTGGGGGGAAGTATCAGTTGTTATTGTTTGAAGTAATGTTTTCTGCTTCTCTCTCTCTCCTTTCCTTCTGGTATTCCCATCATATGTATGTTATACCTTTTGTAGCCGTCTCACATTCCATGGACATTCTCTTGTTTTTTTTCAATCTTTGTTCTCTTTGATTTTTAGTTCTGAAGATTTCTGTGGCTATATCCTCGAGCTCAGAGATTCGTTCCTCAGCTGTGTCTTGTCTCCTAATAAGCCCATCAAAGCACTCTTCATTTCTGTCACGGTGTACCTGGTCGCTAGCATTTCCTTGTTGTTCTTTCTGAGGACGTGCGTTTCTCCGTTTCTCCGCTCACATGGTCCATCTGCTGTTGCCTGGATGCTGGTGTTGTCCCTGAGAGCTCTGAGCGTAAGAATCATATTCGTCTTAAATCCCTGGTCTGATCACCCCAACATTCCTGCCTTGTCTGATTCTGATGCTTGTCCTGTCTCTCCAAATGGTGTTTTTTGTCCTTTACTCTGTCCGTTTTTCTTGATGGCCAGACATGAGGTAGAAGAAACTGCTGTCAGGAGGCCTTGGTGGTGTGGTGGTGGGTGTGGGGGAGGGGAAGTCGTCTGTAGTCCTGTGATTAGGTCTCAGTGGTTTTTTTACTGAGCCTTTGCCTCTGGCTGTGAACTTCACAACGGTTCTCAATT
>NW_006294400.1:2640144-2658569 GCF_000327345.1 Myotis davidii | reverse complement strand
AGCTATTCCCACCCCACCCCCCACACCAGTGAGGCTCTGTTAACTCAGTTTCCCCCCAGGGCCAGCCTTGCTAAGAAGATCGGATAGTCTGGTCTATTTCAGAATGGCTCCTTTCTCCTGCCCCTGCCTGAAGCAGGGGGTTTTGTTTTTTCTTCTCCTGGAGTTGACAAGTGTGGGGGAACCTGACTGGTCCCCTGGAGTGTTTAAGTCTTGGTCTTGTCCACACTGAGCCTCCCTCACTTTGCCAATTACCCTTCGGGTTTGCCCCCCGGCCACTGGTTCCTGCGGTGGGTTCACTGTTCTGGTCGCTGGGACTCCCTGCATTTGGGCCCAGGTCCCCTGAGTTCCGGCGCAGGAGGCCCGGGGAGGGACCGGAGGATTTGCATGTCTAACGCGTTCCCAGATGCTGCTGATGCTGGTCAGGGACCACCCTTCAATCCCGGCCTTAAATGTGGAAGTTGGCATCACAGACCCCGGAGTTCTGATTTGATCCACTAGTTCGTCTGTGTGTGTGTCTGTGTGTGTGTGTGTGTCTGTGAGTGTCTCTCTGTGTGTGTGTCTGTGTCTCTGTGTGTGTCTCTCTGTGTGTGTGTGTGTGTCTGTGAGTGTCTCTCTGTGTGTGTGTCTGTGTCTCTGTGTGTGTCTCTCTGTGTGTGTGTGTGTGTCTGTGAGTGTCTCTCTGTGTGTGTGTCTGTGTCTCTGTGTGTGTCTCTCTGTGTGTGTGTGTGTGTCTGTGAGTGTCTCTCTGTGTGTGTGTCTGTGTCTCTGTGTGTGTCTCTCTGTGTGTGTGTGTGTGTCTGTGAGTGTCTCTCTGTGTGTGTGTCTGTGTCTCTGTGTGTGTCTCTCTGTGTGTGTGTGTGTGTCTGTGAGTGTCTCTCTGTGTGTGTGTCTGTGTCTCTGTGTGTGTCTCTCTGTGTGTGTGTGTGTGTCTGTGAGTGTCTCTCTGTGTGTGTGTCTGTGTCTCTGTGTGTGTCTCTCTGTGTGTGTGTGTGTGTCTGTGAGTGTCTCTCTGTGTGTGTGTCTGTGTCTCTGTGTGTGTCTCTCTGTGTGTGTGTGTGTGTCTGTGAGTGTCTCTCTGTGTGTGTGTCTGTGTCTCTGTGTGTGTCTCTCTGTGTGTGTGTGTGTGTCTGTGAGTGTCTCTCTGTGTGTGTGTCTGTGTCTCTGTGTGTGTCTCTCTGTGTGTGTGTGTGTGTCTGTGAGTGTCTCTCTGTGTGTGTGTCTGTGTCTCTGTGTGTGTCTCTCTGTGTGTGTGTGTGTGTCTGTGAGTGTCTCTCTGTGTGTGTGTCTGTGTCTCTGTGTGTGTCTCTCTGTGTGTGTGTGTGTGTCTGTGAGTGTCTCTCTGTGTGTGTGTCTGTGTCTCTGTGTGTGTCTCTCTGTGTGTGTGTGTGTGTCTGTGAGTGTCTCTCTGTGTGTGTGTCTGTGTCTCTGTGTGTGTCTCTCTGTGTGTGTGTGTGTGTCTGTGAGTGTCTCTCTGTGTGTGTGTCTGTGTCTCTGTGTGTGTCTCTCTGTGTGTGTGTGTGTGTCTGTGAGTGTCTCTCTGTGTGTGTGTCTGTGTCTCTGTGTGTGTCTCTCTGTGTGTGTGTGTGTGTCTGTGAGTGTCTCTCTGTGTGTGTGTCTGTGTCTCTGTGTGTGTCTCTCTGTGTGTGTGTGTGTGTCTGTGAGTGTCTCTCTGTGTGTGTGTCTGTGTCTCTGTGTGTGTCTCTCTGTGTGTGTGTGTGTGTGTGTGTCACATGATGTTGCTGAGCCTTGACCTTCCCATCCGTAAGTGGGGAAGCTGATCACCTCCCTTTCCAGGCTTGTTCTGACGTGAAGTGAAAGGCTGTATTTAGGGTGTTGGCGTTAGGGGGCCCTCAAGGATTTGAGATTGATGATTATTAGTCTCCGTGACTTGGGCATCCACGGGGGATACTTCAGTCTGGGCTTGACTGGCCTTGGGAGTGACAGGAGCGGAGATGAGGGTCTGGCCAGGGTCGGGGAGTCAGTGGATTGGTGGCTGTGTCTTAAACTCCATCTTCCACCCCAGCGCCCTGCAGTCAGGGGATGGGGTGTGGAAACTGGGGTTCCCCTGTTTCTGCCAACATAACTAGAGAGATGCAGGCCAGGTAGAGTCCCCCAGAAGCAGGGGCCTCAGCCCAGGGGGCAGCTCCCATGGCTGGGTGCGGCCCAAGCCCTGGACAGCGGGCTGTGGAGCCGGGCAGACATGGTTCTAGTCCCAGCCCCCACTCATGCGTGGAAGCCCCTCTGGGCCTCCCCCTGCTTCTGCAACAGTGATAACAACCGCAGTCTGTCTGCGAGTTGCCGGGGTTCCCGAGGCCGTGCTTCCAGAGCGCCCGCACAGGACAGGCCGGGAAGGGGGCTTGGGAGGATTCAGGTCTCGCTCCAAGCAGGTGCTTTGTCAGCATCTGTCGAACGAGTAATGAGTAAAAGGCAGCTGTAGTTGGTGTTCCTCGCAACCTCACTCTCCATTCCTCCCAGCCACCCTGAGCCCCACCCAGGGCCAGGGCCACTGTGCCCCCTCTTCCGTCCCCCCAGGTCCCTCTACCACTTCCCAGGCCAGTGGCTCCCAGAACATCCACTTTCCACGGCCGCCCTGCCCCGTCCCCCAGCTTTGGGCACAGAGTCCCAAGCACCTTAACGAAATGGCGAGGGTGCTGGCATTGGGGTAAGTGCTCCAGTGGCCTTGCTCTGATCAGGAGACCAGGAGTGACCAGAGCTCCCCTGCTGGATGGAGCCAAGGTTGTGGTGATGGTTCATTTTCTGTGTCAATTTGACGAGGCCACGGGGTGCCCAGATAGTTGGGCAGACATTATTCTGGGTGTGTCTGAGGGGATGTTTGGATGAGATTTACATTTGAATTGGTGGACTGAGTGAAGCGGATTGCCCTCCCCAGTGTGGTGGGCCCCGTCCAATCAGTTGAAGGCCTGAAGAGAAAATGATAAAGGCCAGCTGTCTTGCAAACAAGGGAACCCCTCCTGCCTGACAGGAGCTGGGCCATCAATTACTCTCGCCTTGGGACTTAGATTGAAACATCGGCTCCTCGGCCTACTGCCTTTTGGTCTGGATCCACACCATCGGCTTTCGTGGGCCTCCAGCTTGTCTCCTGCAGATCTGGGACTTGTCAGCCTCCATAATTGTGTGGCCCATTCCTATAATCTCTCTGTTGTTCTGTTTCTCTGACGAACAGTTGCTCCATTGTGCGCCCCCACCCCCCCCATTTTCCATCCCGTGCAGCTCATTCATGGGGATCCTCATTTCACCTTCTCACACTCCCACACACTACCCCTGACTCCACACCCAGCCCCCCTGATTATGGAGTGCCGGTCCATAGTCCCCCCAAACATTCCTTCCCTGTCCCTCACTGTGACACGTATACTCCCGCTCTGGCCAGAGCTGATCAGCCACAAGGCTGGGTTGGGGGAGGCCTGCCCCAAACCCCAGCCTGACCAGGGGACAAGTAGGGGCCACGCCCTTTCCTTAATACTCACTCCTGGTTAAGTGCCTGGCAGAGGACTCAGCCCACCGTCTGCCCCGGGTAGGAGCCGTGCATGTGTGTGAGTGTGTGTGCGTGCGTGTGTGTGCATGCACGTGTATGTGAGTGTGAGTGTGTGTGTGTGAGTGTGTGTGCGCGCGTGCGTGTGTGAGTGTGTGTGTGTGTGTGTGTGTGTGTGTGTGGGCAGCTGCTGCCCTCCTCACCTCCAGCCCAGTCCTCCTCATCTCTCCCCAGCCGGCTAGGGGGCCAGTGGTTGCTGCCGGAGCCGGCTGCTGTCTGCCCTCATTAATATTTATGACAAGGAGAGGAAGTTGCATAAATCTTCCCTGATACTTAATTAAACCAAACTTCTTTTGATTTCCCCTCTTTCTGGCTCACCGACTGTGGCCAGCATGCCTATTAGACGGCCTTCCTCCCCAGTGACCGGGAGCGGACGGGAGCCCCCGTGCATTCCAGTCATCAGCTGGAGCTTGGGGAGCCGGGGACCCTCCACACCCTCCGAAGACTGTGCACGTGGCTTTGGGCAGAGGCTCTTTGCAGCCTTGGGGAGGGGCAGAGACCTGGGAAGACGCCGGCTGCACCCCTTAAACATGCCTCTTCCAGACTGGAAAGATAGAGGTTTGCAGGTGCCTGGGGAGAGCTGCTGCCTGCCCTCCTACCTGCTCAGACAGGGAGGCTGGAACTAGTCCCAAAGCTCTGAGGCGAAGCTGAGTCCCCTGGAGAAGTGGCACTGGCGGGGGCCCCTCCTCCCCTCCCCACTTACCACACTGGCGGCCCCGCGTGAACCTGGCCAGAGCTCGCGGCTCCCTGCCCTCCAGGAGCTGCTTAGCGCCCGGCTGACATATCTTTGATGGGGAATCATACACAGGAAGCAGCGTGACCCCTGAAGGCCCCTCTTAGCGTGGGATTGACACCCACCATTGACTTTGCTTCAGGCTTATCCACAAATCTCAGCCCATTTTATTAAAGAGCCGCGTGTGGTGTGGAACATGCCAGCGAGACAACTTTATTTATAGATCTTGATCGGCAGAGAGGAGCCCACGCTGGATTCCGGTGGTGCCCCGGCCCCAGGTGGGAGGGGGTGATTGGCAGGTGTGGCTCCTCACCGCCCCCTTCCAACCCAGCTGCAGGAAGAGACACACAACACACGTGCAGACAGACACATGGGCATGGATGCAGGACAGACACATGTACATTCACAGGGGCATGAGCAAACACACACACATACAAATGGGTGCTCACAAGTCCCACAATACTATGGGCTGAATTGTGCCCTATCTCCCCCCGAAATTTATATGTAAAACCCTAACCCCCAGTGTGGCTACACAGTTGAACCTTGAACAATGAGAGGATCAGGGGCGCCAAACACCTGCACAGTCTAAAATCTGTGTGTAACTTTTGATGCCCCCAAAACTTCATTATCCTTGGTATCCATGGGGATTGGTTCTAGGACCCCTGGCAAATACCAAAATCCACGAGTGCCCAACTCCCCTACCTGAAGTGGTGTAGAGCCATCATACAGGTGGGCCTCCCCATCCTCAGACTCCCAAGATGGGGACGGGGGTGGGTCAAAAACAGTCCAGGAATTTATTGAAAAAGATCCATGTATAAGTGGGTGCATGCCATTCAAGCCATGTTGGTCAAGGGTCAACTGTATTTAGAGACAGGACCTTTAGGGAGATAATAAGGTTAAAGGAGGTCATGAGGCTGGAGCCCTAATCCAATAGGACGGGTACCTTTATAAGAAAAGGTACATCTCTCTCTCTGAGTGTGCAGCGGGAAGGCCACGCGAGGACACAGTGAGAAGGTGGCCATCTGCAAGGCACAAAGAGATTCTCGCCAGAAACCGAATTTGCAACGTCGAGACCGTGGACTTCTAGCCTCCAGAATTAGGAGAAAACACATGTGTGCTGTTCAGGCCACTCAGCCTGTGGAACTGTATGTCAGCTCATGCAGGCCGATGCACACAGGGCCACCTCATACACCTCACACACAGGAACAGACCCGTGGAGCCATCCCTACAGACGCGCTCACAACCGGAGACCCAGGCACACAGACACACACTGACCTGCTGGACCAGGGCAGTGCCTCCCCTGATTGGCCCCTAGCCCTAGAGTGATGGGCTGGTGACCTGGGGGGAGGGAGGGCGGAGGGCGAGTGGAGGTAGACATGCGTGTGGGCTGTAGGAACTTAGACCTGTAGAAATGCATGTGCAGACATTCATGCCCTGCAGTCCCACAGACAGCGTGTACAGACGTCTAGAATTAGTCACAATAAACAGTGCCTACAGGACTGGCTCGCCCTACATAAATGCAGTCGGCGTTTATTGGGTTAACCATGTGCCAGCCATCTCACACATAACGACTCATTTTCACTTTCTCAGCTTTGTAAAGCATGACACTCTGCAGAGATGTCAGGAAAGGGGCAACAGGTGACACAGCGGGAGGCAGGCTGAGCTGGGCCACCCAGGGCCACCCTTAACCACGGCATGGGGCAATCACAGTAATGCTGATAACTGCCACCTTTTCTTTCTATATTTTAAACAAAGATTTTTATTGACTTCCGAGAGGAAGGAAGGAGGGAGACAGAAACATCAAGGATGAGAGAAAAATCTCTGACTGACTGCCTCCTGCACATCCCCTGCAACCTGGGCATGTGCCCTTGACCAGAATCGAACCTGGGACCCTTCAGTGCGCAGGCCGACGCTCTATCCACTGAGCCAAACCAGCTAGGGCGTCTTGAGGGCTCCCCACGTGCCAGGCACGGGTGAGCCAAGCAGCAGAAACCCTGGGGAGACATTCCTCTCCGTGCCTGTGGTCTTGTTGACGGGGTGATAACTGACACTACACGCGCCGGGCTCCAGACCTGGCTGACTCAGTCATCCGGGAAGGGAAGGGCAGAGAGGCACCGCCAGCCATGCCGCCGTGGAGGCCAGCTAATGGCGAGGTCCCCGGGTCTCCTCATCATTAATTTCACATGCCATGTGGCCATTAGTGTGGATGAGACGCAGACACGAGCAGGTGACCTGTCTGGGCTGGGCAGGCAGGCCTTCTCCCTGGCTGCATCGAGGTCAGACCGACGATGTTCCGGCTCCAGAAGCCCTCTCTGTGGAGACACGGGTCCTGAAGGACACGTGGATTTCCGCCAAGTGTGCATGTTCAAGGAAGATGGACTTGGACTGAATTTCCTGCGGCTCCTTGTGCTGAGCCTGGGCGTAAGGCTCAATGACCACTCAGGGCCGCTGACCCTGAGGACTCTGGGTATTGGGAGGCTATGGTAGGGCTGAGAACTGTCCCCCGAGACAGCAGAGGCCCACGGGTCAGGAAGAGAGGGGAGACGCTGAGCCGGGATCGGGGCACCAGGACTGGGACAAGTGGCCTCTGGGCTCCAAGCTGCACGGCCTCGGGGACGTGGCAGTAAGGGCAGTAAGGGCGCCACCCAGGCAGGACTCCTGACCTCGCGTGAAAGAGCCTGGGCCTGGGTAGGAAACGGAGGCAGGCACCCAGCAGTTAGGACAGGGCGTCCAGGTGAGCGGGAACAGTGGGAGGGCACCAGGCTGCAGGGATTGGGCTTCTCCCACCCGGCTGGTGAGGGGACTGGCCTGGGGCAGGGCCGCTGGGGAGGGAGGCAGGCAGGGGGGACAGGGATCCTGTGATGGCGGCAGGGCCACCAGTAAAGATGGAGTTTCCAGCGTGGCTGAGGAGGAATGTGGAATGGCTGCTTAATGGGCTTGGGATTTTACTTTGGGGTCATGAAAATGTTTGGGAACTAGATAGAGGTAATGGTTGTACAACATTGTGAAGGTACTAAATGTCACGGAATTGTGCACTTTCAAATGGTTGATTTTATGTTATGTGGCTTTCACTTAAATTGAGAGAGAGAGAGAGAGAGAGAGAGAGAGAGAGAGAGAGAGAGAGAAGCGGAGGGAGAGAGATTGGGCATTGAGCTGCATGCATCTCCCGTTGAGTATCAGCTCTGTCACTCACTAGCCGGGTAACACCGGAAACAGTTTTACTATAACCACTGTCTGCATCTGTAAATGGGATAACGTTAGCACTCACCTAACATATTGTGCTGGGTAAAATGACGAGATGGGTTTGAGAGTATCTAGAACATAATAGAAACTCTGCCAGTTTAAAAAAAATAAGCGAAAGGACTTTCTAAATTGCCTTATGGTCTCCTACCATCCCAAGCCCCCCCCCACCCCTCTCTCTCACACACACACACACCATAGACACACACACAAAATGGCAAGTTTCAACAGCACTTGGGACCAGAGCTTTGGTTCAAAACTTTGCCAGCCCATGGGCAAGGTTTCCAGTAGCAAGGGTGCCCTCTACCCCTCCTACCCCCACCCTCACTACACACATCATTCTCCCATCCCTGAATCAAGGCCTCCCTGAAGTATGCATCCCAGTGGAGAAGTGCTGTGGGGTGTCACCCATGTGGGGTTGAGAGGCTCTTAAGGAAATGGAACCAGAAGAGTAGCAGGACAGGAGAGGTGCATTCTGGGAATTGTAGTTGGTCATTCATAATTTCCTATAAGGAAAGAACTATAGAGGGTTCAGAGCATCCAGACTTATTCAAAACACTAAGAACACAATGAAGCAAACTTAAAGAGTGATAGGGAAAAGTTTTAGGGGCCTCAGAATTTTACGCCCGTGTTGTCCAGTGTGAAAGCCGCCGATGTGCTTCTATAGATAAGAAAGACCTGGAACGTCATCCTGAAAAAATACTTTAAGGACTATTCTAGCGCAGCTCTTCCTAGCCTTTTTCATGTGATGGCACGACAATAAGGTGATCATGTTTGCACCAGTCACTGGTTTGAGAACGTCTGCTCTCCCTGGGACCTGTAGAATGAGATGCGGGCCTTGGGAAGATCGTTCTGGTTGTGTGCATAGAACCGACTGGGGGGACAAGACCGGGAGCACAAAGCTGTTAGGAGGATGTCTCCGGCAAGGGGAGCAGCTGTGAGCTGGGCGGACAACTGGGAGGCCAAGCAGGGGACGTGCTTCCGAGAGGGCACACAGCCGTGCTGAGCGCTGCTGCGCGGCCACGGAAAGTGAGAGCTGGAACCGACCCCCAGAATTAGCTGCATGGAGGTCACTGGTGGCTTGGGTGTGAGTGATTTCCAAGGAGTGGTGGGTTTATCGGGGAAGGGAAGGAAGAAAAGGGGAGCAAAGGGCACTGATGGTGCTTTTGAGGATTTTGCTGCAAAAGGGATTGAGTGACAGGGCAATAGAGGGAAAGACAGAATCAAAAGTTGTTTTTTGTATAAGATGGGAGAGATGTCAGGAACTGGGCAAGGGGAATGATTCTTCGGGAGGGAAATTCGGTGATGTGGGAGAGAGGCTGCAGAATTAATGGGCCATGTCCACCCTTGAGTAGCAAGAAGGGTAGAATGTGCTGTGTCCTGCCTGGCTCAGTTGGTTGGGCATCGTCCTATGCACCGAAAGGTTGCTGGTTTGATTCCCAGTCAGGGCACATACCTGGGTTTCGGGCTCAGTCCCCTGTGGGAGGTGTGCAGGAGGCAGCCTGGATACCTATCAATGTTCCACTCTCACATTGATGTTTCTCTCCCCCTCTCCCTCTATAAATCAATAAAAATATATTTTTAAAAATAAGGGTAGAATCTAATGCTCTAATGGAGGGGTGGTTTAGTGTGATGGGAAAGAAGCCAGAGGGTAGAAGGTGCCTGTGCTGGTGAGTGGATAGATGTGGTGGTAGGTTCCGAGACAGAAAGGATGGCAAAGAAGGTGTTTGACGGATGAGGAAAGAGAAGGTTTGAAATCATCTAGGATAGCGGTTCTCAACCTGTGGGTTGCGACCCCTTTGGGGGTCGAATGACCCTTTCACGGGGGTCGCCTAAGACCATCGGAAAACACATATATAATTACATATTGTTGTTGTGATTAATCACTATGCTTTAATTATGTTCAATTTGTACCAATGAAAATACATCCTGCATATCAGATATTTACATGACGATTCATAACAGTAGCAACATTACATTATGAAGTAGCAACGAAAATAATTTTATGGTTGGGGGTCACCACAACATGAGGAACTGTATTAAAGGGTCGCAGCATTAGGAAGGTTGAGAACCACTGGTCTAGGAGATGAACGAAGGTCTGGACTGGGGAAACACAGTACAATTGCTGGGCCACATCAAGGCCCATTGAGACTCCTGGTCATTTTAAAGTGAGAGCGATGGTCATGGTTGTGTGGTTTTCTCTAGTCACACTGAGCTGACTGGACACAGGGAAGGAACTTGATTGAACGTGGATTGTGGTTTTTTCCCACGTGTGTATCCTAATGTGAGAGAAGGGTAGGGTGAAGATAAGGGAGATTTTAATGGCTGGACATGAATTGGAAGCTGAGTAGGAAGGAAAGCAGGTGGGAAGGTGGCATCAATGACTGCAAGTCTCTATGGGGTGGAGGTAGAGAAGGAGTAGGCTGGAGAGACAGAACTGATGTTCAGAAAGTATGGAGCATGAAATGGAAATTATGGGGATGCTACTGGAATGAGAAAGTCTACAATATGACCACAGAGTGGCTGAGGCAGAGTGGAGGAGATGATAGAAGAAAAAGAACTTGGACACTGAAAGCCCAATGTGTTAGAAGGAACATCTTGGGGTATTGAAACCATAAAGAATAAGACAGAAATGTTGCAGGGAGTACCAGTAAGCCAGGAGCTAGACTCAGTGAGCCATGAGGAGCAAACGGCATCAGTGGATTGCAGCAACAATCAGGGACAGAGTAATTGGTGTGACAACTTGAGGTTCAAAGCAGGGGTTTTTCAGGGAGAAGAGAGGAAAGGAGATTGATCGTGGCCCCAACTTTTCCTACCTTCCTGTATCCATGCCCATTGCAATGTGACCTGGCAGAAACTTCTATCAAGAGCTCAGATCTATTCACTACACCCTTGAGTTGCGTTGGCCAATAGAATGCAGCAGAAGCAATGGTGTACCAGGAACTCTAGAGGCCCAGCAGCTTTCAACTCTTTCTCAGAACCCGGCCCAGCTGCCATATGAGCAAACATAGGCTAGAGGCTGAGGGACCACACGAGGCAGAACCCGGTCATCCCAGCTGAGGCCACCCACCATTAGCCTATGGATCTGCAGAGCTGCCTGCCGAATGCACAGCTGACCAGAGACAGTCGAGTGAGCCCAGATAAAACTAGAAGAACCAGCCAGCACAGCTGGAAACTCGCAGACCAAGCAAATGCTTTTGGTTGTGAGCTGTTTGCTTCTCTCTTGCTGTGTAACAAATCACCTTGAACTTAGGGGCTTCAAACATCACCCATTTATTAGCTCACAGTTCTGTAGGTTAGAAGTCTGGTTGGGTTCTCTGCTTAGGGACTCGTGGTCAGTGTGTTTGTTTGTTTTTTCACTGTTGAGCCAGGTCACGTACTATATTTATATTCTTTTCTTATGCAACTTGGAGTTGATAGCCACTAGCTTTTTTTTTTTTCTTTATTCACTTAGATTTTTATGTCACTATGACTATTGAAAAGAATTGTAGGGCCTGAATACTCCTTCTTACAAGGCCAAAATCAGGTGTTCTCCACTTTTCGTGCCTGCGCTCTGGGCCCATTGTCCAGCTGTGGTCCCTTCACCTCTCTTGTGTTCTAGACCCTGAGGCTTCCTCCTCCACTCCCTCTGTTTTATAGGATCCATCCACCAATAAGTCCTTGACGGAGGGGAGGACTTTTCCTGCATGTGCTTTATCCCCCCTCTCACCATCGGTGACCCTGTGGGCTGCGTAGAGACTTCCAGATAGAAAATCACTTCCTCTCAGAGCTGTCGGGAGTCCTCTCCCCTGTCTTCTGGTCTCACTGTAACTGTTGAGAATTCCTTGCGTGTGATCTGTTTCTTTCCCTCTATGGAAGCTTTTGGGGTTGATTTTTGGGGGCCTCATGCTTTGAGATTCCACAAGGATGGGCTTTACGGTGGGGCCTTCTCGCTCACGGCTCTGGATCTTCAGCGGACCTTTCCGTTTGGAAACTCATGTCCTTTACGTTCTGGGAATGTGTCTTCTATTGTTTCTTCCTCAGTTCCCTCCCTGTTGTGAGCTCTCTTCTCCCTTGTTGGAGCTCCTGCTAGTGCGATGTTGGATAACCTCAACTGGTCCTCTAAGTTTTTAATCTTTTTCCCATTTTTTTTTTCCATTTCTGCTCCTTTGGCCTGAAGAGCACCTAAGTGGGAGAGTTCTTCAATTTGTCTTTGAGCCTTTCTATTAATTTTAACATTTCTCTTAGCGTGTTTTAAATTCCAGCAGTGGAGGACTGTCCACCATATTGAATACTGGAAGGCAATGTTTGACAAGCCTTTTAATTTTTTTTTTTTCATATTTGAGATTGTGGGATTTGAAAATCACTTTGGAAGCCCTGTGTGCCAGGCAGGGGAGGGGGGAACCTGCAAATTGGTGGGCTCCACCAGCACTGACCAGGTGGGGCTGTGCTCATGTCACCGGGACTCCCACATGTCAGCATCCATGAATCTAGGACTTGCATTTCTCAAAAACAAAAGAGCAAACTAAACCACAACGAACTCAGAAATTCTCTCACTTCTTCTTGGGGATACATTCCCGGCAGTTAGAGCTCTAGAAGGTAAGGGGCAGAAGGAACAGAAGTGGGGTGGGGTATCGGGGTCGGGAGGGATGGGGCCTCGCCATGTAGCATGCAGTTTTGGGTTTCATCCTGTTTTTGGCATGCGGCCTCTCACCTACCTCTGAATCAGGGTGCCTGGGTCCGAGCCTTTCTGACTCGTCCAGAGAGCAAACACCTCGCCTCCTGCTGGTAGGAGGGGAACACCTCCTGTGCGGGTTAGAAAAATAGGCCAGGGAGGGGCAGGCATCTGACAGCTCCTTCTACAGACTTCCAACCAAATCCACCAACAGACAAGCATCCTTCCATTTCTCATTAAAAACACACCTCACTTCCACTCCCTGTCTCAGCTTCTGATCTCATCTCTTCCTTTCACTTACAGCAAAACTCACGGAAAGAATTGTCTTCTGCCCAGTATGGTAGCCACTGTCCGCGTGTGGCTATTGAGCACATGTGGGCAGCCAGCACAGATGGGAAGGTAAAATGCCCACCAGGTTTCCAAGCCTGGGTCTGACAAAGAACACAAAATATCTCCTTAATAATTTTCATGTCGATTCCACGTGGAAGTGGTAATACCTTGTGCGTATTGGGTTAGAGAAAAACCTTTTACTGAAATTGATCCCCCGTTTGTTTGTTTTTTCCCTTTTTTAAATGTGGCTTTTGAGAACTTCCCATGTAGCCTGCATTCTGTTTGTACTGGGCAGGGCTGGCCTGAACTCATGCTCCAATTTCTCCCTTCTTGTACCCTCTTGACCTCACTCTGCACTGGCCTCCACCTTGGCCCTTCCACTGAAGCAGTTCTCTTACGGGTCACTGACAACTGCCAGGGCACGGACCCCCAGTTCTCGAACCACAGCGTGACCACAGCATGCTTGTGACGCGGGCCACTTTCTTTCCTTGAACTCCAGGGCACCACAGTCTTCTGGTCTCCCTCCTACCCCTTTGACGGCCCTGCCCCGGCCCTTTGCCCAGGCCTCCACCTCCCCCGCCTCCAGGTGCTGCCACGCTCCAGAGCTTGGCCCCTAGTTTTCTTGTCTACCCACACGCATTCCCTTGGCGACCTCATCGCTCTCACAGCTTTAAATACTACCTGTACATCACCGGGGCCACCCACCTCGGCTTCTGCCAGCCCTCCCCACCCTGGCTTCCTTCCTCAGACCCTGCAGATGCAGGCCAGCCTCAGGGCCTTTGCATCTGCGGCTTGTTCCCTCTGGTGGAACACTCTGTCCTCAGCTTCCTGAATCACTCCTGCCCTTTCCTCAGACCAGGCTCTACTCACCTTCTTGGGGAGACCTCCCTAGCCACTCTGTCTAAAGTCGCACCCCTCCCCATGCAGTACTTCCAATCTTTTCTGTCCCTCGCTTTCCTCCTGAGCTCTTCTTGCCGTCTGATACCCTGTTTCACCAACTCCTAGTCTACCTCCCCAGCTAGAATGCAGGCTCCGTGAAAGCCCCGCTCCAGCATAGCCGACCTTGACTGGACTAACCCCTCCTGCTCCAGCCCCGTCTTCCTTGCTTCCTGGAAAGCCGAGGCCCCCACTCTCGGCACCTTTCTGGGGGGGCTGGGCTGTGCTTCGGGGAGCTCACTGTTGGCAGCCCCTCTGCTGGCTCTCATTGTTTGTCTCTTCCAGCCTTCCTCACTCCTCATCCTCATTCCATTCCCAGCGCGTCCTGACATCTCTCATCTCCTCTCACATCCGCTTTGTGCTGGTGGGCGATGTCCTTTCCATGCCTTTTCCTTTAATGAGGTTTCAGAAGGAAGCAGAAATAAAAACATTTTTCAGCCGACCTCATTTAGCTGTTAAGTCCCAACGTACTATGGCGGGGGACACCTTTCTACCCTGGATTGTATAGGGTCTTTGTCCATGTGCACGCGCACGTGTGCATATGTGTGTGTGTGTGTGTGTGCGTGTGTGTGTGTGTGTGTGTGTTTCCATTGTAATTGGCTGCATGGGACTCTGCTGTGTAGATAGACTATAACTTATTACACTAATTCCCAGCACTGGACTATTAAAGTTGTTTCTAATTTTTTGTTATGATAAAATACTATAATTCACATTGTTATAATGTATCCCCTCCTATCTGTACGATTATTTAAATTCTCAGGAGTGGATTTTCAGAGGCCAAAAGGCATGTATATTTTTAAGCCTTCTGATACATGTTGCTAAATTACAATTCCAAAAAATATTCCAATTTACAGTCCTCCCAGCAACAATTGGGGAGGGGGGAGGAGCCTGTTTCTCCGTGCCTACACCAGCAGTGGGTATTATCATTATTTTAAATCGTGAACAATGCGATAGGTGAGAATCCATCTCACTGTTTGTATTTTCCTTAATTCCTAGTAAGGCTGAGCATCTTTTCATAGCTATTTGCCTTTTATATTTCTTCATCTGTTCATGACATATTGTAAAAGATAAAAACAGGTTACAAAACAGTATGTATGATGTGATCCTATGTTTGCAAAAAAACCCCCCCAAAACCAGTTTATCTGTGAATAGAAAAATAAGACGGGCAAGAAATAAGCTAAATATGGACCGTGGATGAGTTTTATTTTTCAAACTCTGGTGTATTTTCCCAATTTTACACAATGAATGTACATTATTTTTGTAACCAAAAAAAAATGTGATTTTAAAAGTAGCCATTATAGTAATCACACTAAAGCAGCCCAAAGTTTTAAGAATAAACTTGGGTAACCACAGCAGCCATGGGTTCATACAAAAGCCCAGCAAAGCCCCAAGGACATCAAAGATTGGTTTCCTTACAACTGCAGAAACCGGGTGTGATCTATTCTGCCTCCAGAAAGGGCAAAGGTGGGCGGCTGGGGGCGGGGCAGCGGGCCCAGGATGTGGCCAGTGGATACCAGGCGCTCACAGGCATCAGTGGGTAATTACATCTCCTTTTAACGCATGCAAATTGTATCAGTATTATTTATATATTCAAAGCCACGGATGAATAATATATGCATTTATGCAGAGGTAATTGCCTTAGCCAGGTTCTTCCTGGGACTTTTATTGTCTCCCCAGACACTGAATATTCAGCTCCCCTCTCCTGTCTGGGGGAGGGGGGGTGAGGGGGGGTGCAGTGATCATGTTCGCAGCCCCCACCTCTTCAGGGAAGGGGAGGAGGCTGAGCAGGGGAAGGAGACCCGATTCGGTGTGTGGGGGCAGTGGAGGCCAGGGCGCTGGACTTCCCACTCCAGCTGATTCCTCTGCGGCACCTTTGGGAAGGGGATTCTGGGGCCGAGGGACAGGTCTTGGTTCTGAATCCCTGAACCTGGCCCCGGGGATGACACTCAGCTTTGTTCTTTGGTGCAAACTGTTAGTCCTGCAAGTGTCTTAGTGAACCCTGGACGTCAGCCCTGTCCGTGCAGCAGCTCCCTGTAAGGGGCCTCCACCGCCCTTGCTCTGTAGACAGTCATCTTTCTGAACCTCTAACCTTGACCTCGAACCTGTACCTTCTTCAGCCTACTCCAGCCTGACTGGGCGGGGCTGGCTGGGACTGTCGAAGGCCTGTGGTCTCTGCCCGAGCCTCCTGGGTGAAGACCTCCCCGTCTTCTCTAGCCCCTGTACCCCTGGCCATTTGCTGAGGGGGTGCAGGAGGGAGCTATGAGGCATCTTCAGTGAAGAAATGGGAAACCAAGTCAGGCTGCAGGGGGTGAAGGACATGGTAGACTGTCCGGATCCACAGGGGAGGGACAGACCCGTAAGCTGGGCGCCGCCCTGTGTCACCTCTGCTCATCTCATGTCTGAGAAGGTGCCACTTTGGGAGAATAGGCTCAGGGGCTCACCTGTCCCCCCGGCCCCCCACCGCCCGACTTCCCTCCCTCATATGCCCGGACCAGGTGGCAAGCCCACGAGGGGATCTATGTGGACTATTTTAAGGAAACTGGCAGAGAAAGGATTGAGAGATTTGATGGAAAGAAAAATATGCTCAAGAAAATAATTTAAGCCGCGGCTGGTGTGGCTCAGTTGGTTGGAGCATCGAATGCACCCAAGGAAAGCGGAGAGCCCTGTGTCCTTCTGAGGCAGGAGGGACAGGGCGGGCGTGTGAGTGCCAGATGGTGCGAGTTCGTCAGATGGAAGCTGGGGAGCTGTGGCCCGGGCTCTGTTCTGTCCACTAACATGAGACAAGATAGGCCCTTGAGAGCGGGTGAAGGGGTGAGGAGGGAGTAGGTGGGGGAACATGGTAAAAAAAAAAAATTGCAATAACTTCTGAGGGAGCGGGAGAGGAGTCCAACATTCTCTCTCGCATTCACCTTTGTCAGGAGCCATACTTTCAAGTCATCCCGCGCCCTGGCCAGGTGGCTCAGTGGTTGGAGCATTATCCCGCACACTGAGAGGTTGTGGTTTGATTCCTGGTCAGGGCACATACCTGTGTTGCGGGTTCCATCCCTGGTCGGGGCATGTGCGGGAGACAACCAATCAATGTTTCTCTCTCTTCCTTTCTTTCTTCCTCTTTCTAAAATCAACAAACATATCCTTGGCCCTGGCAGGTTTTTCCAGTGGTTAGAGCGTCGGCCTATGGACCCGAAGGTCACAGGTTCGATTCCTGGTCAAGGGCACACAGCTCAGTGGCAGGTTTGATCCCTGGCCCCGGTCAGGGTGAGTGTGGGAGGCACCCAGTTGATGGTCTCTCTCACCTTGCTGTTTACCTCTTCCTCTTCCCCTCCTCCTCCCTTCCACTCTCTCTCTAAAGATCAACAGGGAAAACCCCCCAAAAATATTTGGGTGATCCTTGGATTAAAAATACATACATGCATACATACATACATACATACATGTATCCCAAAGCAGACCACCTCTGACGGCCCTCACTGCCACCACCCTGGTGCAAGCCCGCGCCCTCTCTCACCTGGGTGGCGCAGGAGCCTCCTCACCTGTCTGCTCCCGTCCAGCTTCCTCCAGGCAGTCCTCCGCAGCAGCCAGAGGCTCCTCCAGGGGTCACATCTCACAATCCAGTAAGAGCCAGAGTCCTGCCAAGGCCTCTGACGCCCTACAAGATCAGCTCAGCACACCCTCCCTGCCCACTTCTCTGCCATCGTCTCCGACAACCCCACCCGGCTGTCCCTGCCTGGGGCTGGCTGGGGCCCTGCTTTGGGTTGTGGGTGGCAGCTGCTGTGGCTCAATCATCTTAAAGCTCACCTGAGGTGGCGTGGAAACCCACCTGCCAACACCACGCCAGGAGAGGCCCGGACACGGCCAACTGCACAGCCCGGTCATGCTCCCACCAGGGTAGCGTCTGCTCGCCAGGCACAGGCCGTGGGGGTGTGGGGCAGCCGCTGGGGGCCCTGCAGATGGCAAAGGGGATGCCATGAGCCAGGGAGCAGCAGGGGCCAAGCCCGGGCTTGAGGAAAATGATGGGGGAGAGGGGTGTTTCACGGGAGAGGGTGTATTTAAAAAAAGAATTTATCATGGAAATATTCAAGCATTCTAAATTGCAAAGCATAATGAACACGCTGTACCCATCAACCATTTCCCATTATTATCAACTCATGACCAGTTTTGTTTCATCTATATTGCCGTTCACTCCTCCTCGGTCATTTTGAAGCCCATCCCAGACATGATCATAGTTGAACCTTAAATACCTTAGCAACATATGGGGTTTAAATTTCACCCAGAGCTGCCCCCTGGGCCAGGTAATCTCTTGCTTCTTCATTCTCGGGACCAGACTGGGCTCGGAGTCCAGGACCCGGGCTGGGTTTGGGGTTCCTTGGACACCCCAGCCTTCCCCCTCTGGGCTAGGTTTGCAGTGAAGGACCGTGTCTGGGGTGGAACGCTGATCTTTCAGGAAATGATGTTGCCGAAGAGGGTGGTTGAGGGTGGCTGCTTGGAAACGGGACTTTCAGTGCCACCCTGGAGCTCGGGCCAGGCTGGCAGAGGGGGCTCAGAGGCAGGGGTGGGGACCAGGCAGCCTCTGGGGCCCTTTCCAAAGTGGCCTACAGCAAAGCCCAGATCCTCCTCAGAATCCCAACCGGCTTTTCAGTCTAAATTGACAACTGGAGTCTAAAACATTTATGGAAAAATAAAAGACGTATGATAGTCTGGCCAATCTTATAAAAGGAAAATAAAGCTGGAGGAATTATTCTACCTGATTTAAAAACTTACTATAAAGGTATAGTAATGAAGACAGCAAGGTCTGACATAAGGGTAAATCAAATGGGTCAACGGAACCAAATGGAACCAAGAAACCACAATGAAATACCATCACACCACACACAGTCAGTTGGTTTTTTTGTTTGTTTTTTTTAAAAAATATCTTTATTGTTGAAAGTATTACATTTGTCTCCTTTCCCCCCCTCCCCGCCCCGTTGACTCCTTCTAGCCCTCAC
>NW_006294400.1:2635914-2639985 GCF_000327345.1 Myotis davidii | reverse complement strand
CCCCAGACCTTCACCACACTATTGTCTGTCTCCATTGGTTATACATATATGCATACAAGTTCTTTGGTTGATCTCTTTCAATGTGAATAAGAAAAGCATTTTTAATAAATAATGCTGGAACAACTGGATAAAGTTTGGGAAACAAAAAAACAAACAAACCCTTGACCCCTACCTCACACCACACACAAAGATTACTTCAAGACAGATCATAAAAGCTATAAATATAAAGGAAATATAGGAGAAACACATTCGTGACTTTAGCATAGGCAAAAAATTTATCAGGAGACAGAAGAGCTAAAAAAGAAAAAGTTGATAAATTGGACATTGTCAACATTGAAAGCTTTTTATCAAGGGACACTTATGAAAATAAATGGGTAAGGCAGATTAAGAAATACTATTAGCGTTTATCTGGCAGAGAACTTCTATTCTTTCTAAATTTTTTCTTATTGGTTGATTTTAGAGAAGAAAGGAGAGAGGGAGGGAGGAAGGGAGAGAGAGAGAGAGAGGGAGGGAGAGAGAGAGAGAGAGAGAGAGAGAGAGAGAGAAACACTGATTTGTTGTTCCACTTATTTATGCATTGGTAGCTTCTTGGTATGTGGGATCGAACCCCAACCTTGGCGTTTCTAGACCAGGCTTTAACCAACTGAGCTACCCAGCCAGGGCCAGACTTATATTCTTAGCATATAACTAATGTCCTACAAATCAGTAATAAAAAGGCAATCTAAATAGAATCGAGCAAAATACTTGGACACTTCACAAAAGAAAATATGCAAATGGCCAATAATCACATGAAAAGCTGATCAATAGCATTAGTCATAAGGAAATGCACATTTAAACCACAAAGAAATACCATCACACGTCACAGAATAGAGAAACGGTTTAGAAGTTGACAGTATCAAATGTTGGCAAGGACATGGTGCAGCCAGAAAACGAACTTTGCTGGCGAGAGTGTAAAATAGTACAGCCTTCTGGAAACAGTTTAAACGTTACTTAAAAAGTAAGAGACACTCGCTCTACTTAGCAATTTCCCTTCTAAGTATTTACCCAAGAGAAAAGAAACGTATTTCCACAAACATGTTTGTATACAAATGTTCACGGAAGCTACTTTTCATAACAACCACACATGGGAAACAACTCAAGCGATTGTCAACAGGTAAACGTATCCACCAGCGCACTGTTGTGTAGTCAGGCCGTGTTGTCCTACTCCGGAACACAAAGGCACAACTTGCTGACGCAGACCACAGGAGTGCATACTATCCGATTTCATTGACGGGAAGTTCAAGAGCAACTCACCTATTTGTGGCAAAAAAAATCAAACAGTGGGACTAGGGGGAGAGAGTTGACTGCAAGGGAGCAAGACAAAATGTCACAGGAGAAGGGGTGTTCTGTGCCTTGGTTGGGATGGTGATCTCATGGGCATATGCATTAGTCGGTATTCAGGATTGTACACTTCAGATCTGTGCATTTCCTTCTGTGCAATCCCTTCCTCCCACCCAAAGCTGGGAAACTTTCAGATGATTCCCCTCAATCCCTGAGACCCAGAGAAGGCAAGGCACCAGCCTAAGGCCACACAGCCAGTTGGGGCACAAGTAAGTGCTGGAACCCAGTGCCTCCCCCCCCAACTCTCCCAGTGTGTCCACCAGTTGGGTCACCTCTGACTTCCCTGGCCTTCTGAGGTCTCCTGGGGAAAGAGCTGAGAGAAGAAAGACAGAAGGATGGAGTGAAAGAGGGACAACCCCCCACCCCAACCCCGCATGGCTTCCACAAAGCTGGGGAGAGGCTTCTGCCTGCCAGGCTTGGGCAGCCTGACTATCCTCTTACGTTAAGGAGGATCCGCAATAATGAGAGGGTTACCAGGGCACCCACGGGTGGTGGGCACAGCCCTCCCCACCTTGCAAGGGCTGTGAGGATGCGCCTGCACCGTGCAGGCAGGGAGGGGGGCTAGGTGAGAGAGGGGGAGTACATGGGAGGGGTCGGCAGGAGGGGGGAGCCGTGCTCAGGAAGAGGCGGCCGAGCAGGAGCCTCCAAGGACTGGTTCGCCCCTAAATCACCGGCCCCATGAATAATAAATAAGGACCGCTCGGATCCTTAATAGTAGTCGCATGTCTTATTAAACTAATATTTCACAAACTTTTATTCTCCCTGTGGTTGGAGGTCAGGAACAAAGCTCCCCCCCACCTCCCCAACACACACACACACACACACACACACAGTGGGCGGGTGGCCTGCAGCGAGGACTGGGGGGCTGGAGGCAACTGGGGTGTCGGGATGTGCTGAATAAAATGCACACCCCAGCCTGCCCCCTCCCAGAGGGCCTGGAGGGGACCCATCAGTCTCCATCATTTGTTCATTCATTCAGCACATGACGGGGTTCCTTGTCAGTGCCAGGCCCGGTGCAGGGGACACGGAGATGGGTGAGACCCCGTTTCTGCTGTGAGGGGCTCCTGGGTGCAGTAAGGGAGTGACAGACCCCTAAGCAAACCTTTGTCCTTGGGAGTGAGCAGTGCCCGGCATGGAGGCCTGAGCTGCTTGGAGGAGGGACAACCGCGGAGGGACAGCATCTGCAGGAGGCGGAAGGCTTTGTAGAGGGTAGACCTTGTCGCTGAGTCCCGGCTGCCAACCTCAGGACAAGGGGACACACTGCAGGCGCGGGAGCCGACCTGGTGTCAGCCCTGCTTCTGCCACCAGCCATGTGGCCCGGGGACTGTCTCCTTGCTGTCCGAGGGTCTAGAGAGGACAAGGGACAATTCCAGAGAGGCTGCTGTGCAGGGAGCCGGGAGGGGCCCGGAGACCTGGGGGCTCAGCCAGGAGCTGGAAGGGCAGGGACCCTGGGGAGCCCGAGGCCCAGGGTGGGGATCCCAGCGTGCCCCTACTTTCCTCTCCGCCAGGGATTGTTTTCCATAAAGATCTGGGCTCCGATCCTGGCCTGTCACGCATCGGTACAAGCAGACTCCTAGTCCGTGTTCACATTGTCTCGAACAACTTGCAGGGTTGTTGAAGGAATGATTTGACATTAAAAGCACACAGTGGTGCCTAATCCATGCCTGTTCCCATCACTTCCCTTTGCAACCGGTCTTCTGGTCCATCCCATCACTCCCACCTTCCCCCCTCCCACCCACCCCCCCACCAGAGGCTCCCGTGGATGGGCTCTGGGTACCAAATCCAGGATGTCCCATCCCCATGGCACCGCTGACCACAGCTCTCCCTCCCCTGCCCTCTGACCGGCTGGCTCAGCTCCATCACTGCCCCTGCTGGGGCTGGACCAGCCCGGCGTCAGGCCCTGTGTGAGCAGCGGGCTCTGGACTGGGTGGAGACACAGATGTACCCTGAGGAGCTCCCAGCCTTCCCCGTCTCACTGGGAGGCAGCCGCCAAGGCCCACATCACCACCCGGGGGATGCAGGTCCTGCTGGCACCTTATTCCCTCTAGTGAATCCGACCACCAGCCCCGCTGTGCCAACCCCAGGTCTGTATTTCCAGCCCAGACCATTCTCCTGGGCATCAGGCCCTGTCTCCAAGGCCCCCCAGATGTGATGTCTCCCAGGTCCTTCCGACTGGACAGGGCCCACACTGAATTCCCCACCTGCCCCGCAGCCTTTACCCTTTACAAATGGCGGCATCACGCCTTCATGGATGGGGTTCCCCACCCCCAGCCCCATCCGGGCAACTGAAATCCAGCCAGTCCTGCCTCTGGGCGGACTCTCAAACCTCTCCTGCCCTCGCACCTGCTCCCACTGCCCCGGCACTGGCCTCTCCTCCCTGCCTCCCGCCTTCTTCCCCCAGACCCTCTGCAGGTCTCCCTGCTTCCACTCTCCCCCAACCCCCTTCCTCTTACCAGCTTAATCCACCAGCCGCTCAGGTCGAACCTCAGCGGGCGTCCCTGGCTCTCCCCTGCCTGCACCATGACACTCGGGCTCAGGAACCTACATTCCCCACGAACAGCTGGTCCCGACCTGGTACGCTAAACATACAGAGTGGGGCAGAGGTGGGCTCACAGTTGTGAGTACATGAAACACAGTTTATTCTTGTATATTAGTTATTAATTATTGTAATGTTTTCCATATAAATAACTG
>NW_006294400.1:2635115-2635903 GCF_000327345.1 Myotis davidii | reverse complement strand
TGCAGTTTTAGTAAGAGTTTTCTTTTTATTACTCATATTCCCTTTCTTTGTATATACAGGGGTGGGTAAAAGTAGGTTCACAGTTGTGAGTACATGAAACACAGTTTATTCTTGTATATTAGTTATTAATTATTGTACTGTTTTCCATATGAGTAACTGTAACCCGCCTTTTACCACCCCTGTAGTTCCCTCTACACCCACGCCCCCAATACACACACTCTGGTCCAGTCACCCATTGTGAGCTATGTCCCTTGGAGATATATATATGGCAGAAGAAGAAGGAATTAGAAGAGTATAGACCAATAAATTGCATTTCTTGGAATGAGCTATTTAACCTTTCTGAGATTCCTCATCTGTAAAGTGGGAAAGCCGTGAACTATTATTAGTAATAACAGTATCATCGTATGAGTTGCAGTATCTCACTTAAGATTCTAGAGTGAAGTGTAAAGCAATGATCTGTGAGCACACACAAGGAGGAAGTGTCAGCCCAGGAGAGTGATGGGTTCTTAAGAAAAAGCCACCTCTGAGTGGCCCGTGTTCGTGTCGACGGGGTGGCCACTCTAGCAGCTCAGAGGAGTGAGGCTGAGGGAAGGAAGCCAGGCTCCTGGAAGGTGGGACACACTTAGAAGGACAGGAAACGTGGGATGGACAAAGAGCCGAGTGAGGGACCACCAATATGGCAGCCTCCGTGCACAGGGGGCTCTGGGGGAGGTCCAGGCTCGGTCTGCAGCTGTCTTCTCAGTTCCTGGCGCACGAAGGCGGAGGGAGCTCTGCTGGTCCCAAGGGGC
>NW_006294400.1:2634066-2635077 GCF_000327345.1 Myotis davidii | reverse complement strand
GGGGGGGGGGGGGGAGAGATGAGCTCAGTCGCGTCAGGGCATGAACCAGGGACCCATGGGGGCTCTTCTGCTTGGAAATGACTTAAAGGAGAGAGTCCCAAGCTACCCTGGGTGCAGGGGGCAGCGGTGGTGGTGGGGAGGGTGATCATGACAGCAGCGGCCCCTGATGGGGCTTTCCCTCTGTTGTTTGCCCCTTATACTCACAGGCTCTATGACCCTAGAGCAGCGGTTCTCAACCTGTGGGTCGCGACCCCTTTGGCAGTCGAACGGCCCTTTCACAGGGGTCGCCTAAGACCATCCTGCATATCAGATATTTGCATGACGATTCATAACAGTAGCAACACGACAGTTTTGAAGTAGCAACGAAAATAATTTTATGGTTGGGTCACAACATGAGAAACTATATTGAAAGGGCCAGAAGGTTGAGCACCACTGTCCTAGAGGAAACTGGGGCTCCAGCAGGTCAAAGGACTTGTGCAAGGTCACCTGGTCATTGAGTGTCGGGACCAGGACCCAACCTGGGACACACGGCGTTAGCACCTGCTGCCCGGAGCTGCCTCCCTGGGGGTGGCAGCCTCCACCCTGCACACCAGGGGTTTTCACGCTCTTTCCACCGTGAAACAAACCACAGAAGAGATGAATGGGAGAGGACGCCGTGGCTCCTCGCCAAGAAGCCTCGGGGCCCCAGGGAGTACTCCGAACCCCGTGCATTGATGGTAAAGAGGACGCATGTTTCCTGGTAACTCGGAAGTCACAGTTTTTCCAGTTAATCACGGCACGTAAAATCATCCCCCCCTGGCTTTCATGAAGAAAGCAAGAAGAATGGCTCAGCTAGGAACCTGGCATTCTGCTGGGTATATTTCCCCAGGACGAAGACAAGATCTTTTAAAGTGTAAAAAAGTTCAGAAAGAACCCCCTCCTCCCAATCTTCAAATAAGACGAATTTCAGGAGGGGGCTGTTGGCTTTCTCTTGTGGTTTCATACATACCTGGCGCGTGACTCCGCGGGGCC
>NW_006294400.1:2605617-2633878 GCF_000327345.1 Myotis davidii | reverse complement strand
AGGCTGGGGAATGTGTCCCAGGATATTGATTCCCAAGTCCACAGCACAGGACGGCGGGGTGTTGAACACGGTATGGACAGATGGCCTTTCCTGGATGTTGTCTCAATATATCAACAGATAAAAACGAGTGCCAGTTTGGGGCCACTGTGGTCTGGGAACCACACATCTGGCCACAACACGCTCAGAGGCTTTTATTGCATCTGCCTAGACGGATATCGAGCCACAAGCAACAACAAGGCATTCATTCCCAACGGCGGCACCTTTTGCACAGACGGGGGCTGTGGCGATGGCAGCTGGGTGGTGGCAGGACAGCGTCCAGGATTTGGCGAAGGGAGAGGGCAGGGCCAGGACTGGTGTGATTTAAGGGAGGGACTCTCCTGTAAGAAAATTTGTTTTTGTTTTCTTAATCCTCACCTGAAGATATTTTTTTTCCATTGATTTTTAGAGTGGAAGGGAGGGAGGAATTGAGAGAGAGAGAGAGACATTGATTGGTTGCTTCCTGCATGCGGCCCACGTGGGGCCAGGGATTGGACCTGCAGCCCAGGTACGTGACCTTGACTGGGAATCAAACCTGAGACCCTTCAATGTGCAGGCTGACCACTGAGCAATACCAGACAGCGCAGAGGAGTGAGATTTGGACATGGCCTGAGTATTCGTTCGTATTAGAGAATTATTGTTAATTTTATTAGATGGGATAACAGTGGCATTTAGGATACTATTCTTATTTGGGGAGACACATGCTGAAGTATCTGGGATATTATTATGAAGTACCTCGTGTTGTTAGATCTGTAAGGTACTTTACATGTAAATAATTGTTCATTCTTGGGGGTCTGGGTCTATGGGAGTTCAGTGTAATGTTCCTTTTAATTTTTAAAATACATTTTTATTGATTTCACAGAGGAAGGGAGATGGAGAGAGAGATAGAAGCATCAATGATGAGAGAGAATCACTGATTGGATGCCTCCTGCATACCCCACACTGGGGATCAAGACTGCAACCCCGGCATGTGCCTTGACTGGGAATTGAACCGTGACTTCTTGGTTCACAGGTTGACGCTCAACCACTGAGCCATGCCTCCAGGCAATAATGTTCCTTTTCTTGTTCTGTGTGTTTGAACATTTTCATAATAAATAACAAGGAGGGGCCCTCAGAGATGGTGTGTCGTCTGCAGGTTCCTGGAACCCCAGATGGGCTGTTTGCTCTTGGGGTGACTGGCATGTACCAGCTTGTGCACATTGTCCCCGCAGGTCCCAGGGGCTGGGCACCGTGATGCTGGCTCCCGGAAGGTCAGAGTGCCGCTCCCATTAGAGCAGTGGACCCACCTCCCACAGGAATAGGTGAGGAGTGTAACTTTGGGAACCTCAGTAGCTTAGGGGTCAGTTTTCTGGGCATATGTTGGTCGAATACAATGGGGTGGGCAAAACCCTCCTAATTTTCAGTGGCCCCTGTATTACCTGACCTCTACTTACATACTGACATGATAGTATAGCTCTTTGGTTTTCTTAGAAAATCTTTGAGTAGTAATGAAGAGAAAAGGCAGGAAGAGACTGCTGATTCTAAGATGGGTTTGTACAGACCTAATGGCTGCTTAAAAGCTTTATTATGTAAAGGTTTCCAGGGAAAAGAAAGGGAGAGGAGAACATGGCATCTTACTCACCCAGAACCACAGGTTCTGATGCTCTGATGCATTCTCCCTCTTGACCTGTACCGAGGTAAAGACCCTCCAAGGGTCCATTGGATCTATTCTTGACACAGATGAGCACATTCCTTCAGAAAAGACATTTGTTTGATTCGGGTGAAGGGCACATGCCCGGGTTTGGGCTCGATCCCCAGTGTGGGGCATGCAGGAGGCAGCCGATCAGTAGTTCTCTCTCATCATTGATGTTTCTATCTCTCTCTCCCTCTCCCTTTCTCTCTGAAATCAATGGGGATGGGGGTGGGAGGGGGGGAAGGGAAGGCAGCAATTTTTTTTAAAAAGTACCAATTTAAAACAACCTTACAAGATGATGATGATTTGGTGTTCAGTTCATTCGATACACATTTCTCATGCTCTTCTGTGTGCTAAGGCTGTGCTAGTGGGAGGTTAATTTCAGGATAAAGTATCAATGATAGGTAAGCAAAGGGTGCTTACTAGAAGCCATAATCCACAGGGGCACTTATCTTGGAGGTGGGAAAGAGAATGGGGGACTTACTGAGGACATGATACCTAAAATTGTTTTCAAGGTTGTGGAATTTGCCAGGAAAAAAAATTTTTTTTAATATGTTTTATTGATTTTAGAGAGAAAGGAAGGGAGAGGGAGAGAGAGATAGAAACATGAGTGAGATACATCAATGGAGCCCGCAACCCTGCCTGGCCGGAAATTGAACTGGTGACCTTTTGGTGCATGGTCGACGCTCAGCCACTGAGCCACACCAGCTGGGAACCAGGAAAAACTTTTATAACTATGTCACTATAGTTCTCACGGATGTATTCTACTTTTAAAAAGATAGAAAAGTGAGGAAACATTCATGCAAGGGTTAAATAGTTGTCAGCCTAATAAGATCCAATCCTCCTGGGAAAAAAATCTGATCTGGGCCCTGCTTCTATTTATTCTACTTCTTGTAATTATTTAGTGATCTTTCTTTTTTTTAAAAAATTGAGTTATAATTCACATACCATAAAATTCACCCTTTTGAAGTATACAGTTTAGTGGTTTTTAGTATATTCACAAAGTTGTGCAACAATCACCACTATTGAATTTTATAACATCATCTCCCCTCAAAGAAGCCCCATGTCATTCATTCACAGGACCTTTCCTCTTGAGGTCTCCATTTATTGCTTGGCGAAAGCTGATGGATTACTTCTCTTCATACTGAGTGTCTTTCAGAATCACAGTTGCCACAGGCTGTGGAGATTAGCTGGGGCAGAGGCTTAGCAAGTTTTGGGGTATCAGCAGTTAGCCACCGTTTGCCTGGAACCACAGGATGTGAGTCATAGCTCTAGAATCAGGAGGAATCCTGTGACTAGATGTTTCTCATACTTTACAGAGTTCAGGTCAAATTCAGGAGCTGGTTGCAGGCAGCCTCTTTGGATGTCACCAAGGATGGATGACGAATGAGTGCAGGGGTTCTAGTGCAGGGGTTCTAGTTGTGGGGAACCTGCAGATGTTCTGACCCCAGGGCTGCCCCCCTGAATGACTCCTGGGGATCATGGAAACTTGGCCATGTGCCACACCCCGAGGGAGAAGCTCTGGGGCACTTCCAGGGTGAGGGTGCTTTGACTTGGGTGGCCCTGGAGTAAGTAGAGAGAAATGAGACCGCTGTGGACATAAGGCCTGGGGCTGGCCTCTCCCAGCCAACGGGGCCTCAGGAAAGAACCTGGTGTATCCGTCTGCTGTCCATGGCATTGCGCGCCCTCTTCCTCCTCCCTGTCCAAAAAGCTCCTCCTGTGGCGGCGCCTCCCTCCCTCCCTCCTCCCCAGCGGCGCTCCCCCCTCCTCCCTCGCCTCTGGGGAGGAGGGAGGGAGGAAAAGAGGCGGTGCCTCCTCATTTCTTTCCATGTCTCTAATATTCAGAAATATTCCCCCGAGAAAATTGGGGAGAAGAGACAGGGAATGAAGTGATGTGTGCCTAGCTCCTGAGAAACCTTCTCAAACCCTGAAAGAACCACAGGAGAACTCCCTGTGCACTAAAAGGCATCTGGTCCGCCTCGGTCTGGAAGAACGTCTTGGCTTAGTAGTCCTTTTCCAGAGAGCGGGTTGCCTCACTTAGGGAAGAAGTTGCACCAGGGGTATGTTTTCCATCCCATTCCTCTGACCTCATCCTCTTGGATTTCTTCTCCGCAAAGCCAATGGAACGGTTGTATCTCAGACTCAGGCTCAAAAACCTCTCGGATGAGTTGTCACACCTGTATCCTGCTCTCACCTCACCCTGGCATAACCACGTGTACATGTTTATCTACATTAAAAGATGGTGAGAACATCAAGAGAGAATATTGGGAGAGAGATGGGTATATTGACTACTTATTATCTCATCCTAATCTCTAATTTATAATTGTAGTTCTTCCACAACACCAGTAGTTTGCTGTGCTTTTCTCTGAAGTTTTACCTGCCCCTGTACTTCACTATGGACTGCACCCACTCTACAGGGACTGTCATGTGTTCAAAGCACAGTGTCACTAATAGAAATAAACAGTGCAATGTGCCCTCCCCTAAGGTACTCCTTCTACATGGAGTCTCTCACCGATGGTCAAAGACAAACAACAGGGTAGATGGATGGTAGAGGGTTCAGTGGGAATGGGTAGCAATTGGAGAAACAAAACCTTGTGAAAAAGTCAGCCTTTAGATTCTGAGAATATGGGGTTCTCTTAACAGAAGTAGGGTGGGTGAACAGCTTGGAAAGAAAGGCTCTGAGTTGGATTATATATATGTTGATTTTATTAATCTTTTTGCCGGACATAAGTAGGTGGATTGTTGGTTCCCAGGAAACTTCTCGTTGAAAATACCCTTCATAGCTCACCCCTTTCTCTGGGGAATCCTTTTTCTTTCCCCCACCTTCCCCTCACACCTACACATAAAGCAAAAATGCAGTCATGTGATTTGTCTGGAAGCAGCCATTCTCTTACTTGACCCTGTCTTCTTGACTTTTATCATGGAATAGGAAGAGCACTTGACTCATGCGGGACCTCTCTTGGTCTCCACAGTGATTGGATCTGGGATTGACATATGACTCAGCCTGAACCTACGAAATAAGGGTGTCCCAAAATTCACGCAAGAGGTAATTTTGATAGAAAACACAGGTTTATAATTAAAAATTGTAAATTTTTTATTGATTCATAAAGTATACAGTATAGGGTTATGTATGGAATAGATATCGGGTAAATGGATTATCATGTTGCGATAGCGAGCACCATTCACTGTTATTGCCTGACCAGCCCCATTAACGGTTGACGGCATTAGGAAGGTTGAGAAGCACTGTAACTAGAAAAGAGGACCAGAGTGATTATTTCCATCCAATATGACTAGAACCATGACAGAGAGAAGCACAGGCTGGCACTGGGCCCCGGGGGAGAGGACCTGGCACAGACAGGAAAAGGCAATTAGAAAGACTCTCCTGGAGTACATGCCCTTGACCAGAATCGAACCTGGGACCCTTGAGTCCGCAGGCCGTCGCTTTATCCACTGAGCCAAACAACTCAGGGTTCTTCTCGCTTTATCCACTGAGCCAAACCACTCAGGGCTCTTCTCCTCTCTTCTTTTTCCCTAGAAGAAGGAAAGCGGAAAGGCAGAGGGTTTTGAATCCGTACCGAAAGGAGGGAAAAAGAACTCTACATGGACACAGAGCAGTCCAAGTAAGACCCCAGAGGCTTGAAATAGTGTACACCTTGGGGAATTAGGATGTGTTCCAGCCATAAAGTGAAAGAAAGGATGGAAGGAGATGGGGTTGGAGAAACGGGGGGTCTCAGGCTGTCCTCACGTGGAAGTCATTACAAAGCCTCTCTTTCCCACACTCCATCTTCACTCTCTTTCTCCCTTTCACCAAGTCACCTATTTGCTTTAAGATAACCCCGCAATTGAAAATGGAAAACAATCCAGGCCTTAGTCAGGATTTTCACCTTTATCCTGAGAACAATAGGAAGCCATTTGGCAGACTTAATTACATGAGTGGTCAGAGCAGGTTTTCTTTTTAAGTTGATTCTCGTTGCTGCACTGAGAATGGTCTGAGAAGGAATGGACAAGAAAGATTTGGACAGAGCAGTCAGAGGGTGATAGGTAAGAGAGATCATGGTGAACTGAAGGGGTGGGAGCAATAAGATAGAAGGAGTATTGGACAGGTGTGGAAAGTATTTCCAAGGTAGAACTGATAGGTCTTGCTGATGGGTTGAATGATCTTTTACCCTCTCTGCCTCCACCCCCTCGGGCATTTAGCTTTGACATGTCCTCTGCCTCTGTCTCTGGACTTGACCGTGTGCCGGGCTTTGGGTAATAAATGAAGCAGAAGTGCAAGTACGGTGCTTCTAAGTCCACAACTCGAGAGGCCTTGCTCTTTCCTGTGTTCCTGTCATCCCCATGGGGACACTCCTGAGGGAGCTACTGACATGGCACAGGTACGTGGCAGAGACTTGAAGTGCCCAGTCAGCCCAGTTGAGACTCGTCTAGACTTTAGCCTGTCCATGTGCTCAGCACGAAGCAGGTCCCTGGTTCCGCCCTCGGAGGCCTGGCTGGCTGGAGCCGCTCAGGGTGTTGCCAGCACCGGGAGGGGCCTGGCTGGCCAGCCTGGGAGGAACGCTTGGAGCAGCTGAGAGTGGTGGCACCTGATTGTCAGGAAGTGGGAGGGGTGGGTGCTATGACTAGCTCCCAGGTACAGGCATGAATGGGCAGGCCAAGGCGGGGAGGGAGAATGGGGGCAGCACATGAGTTCGATTTTGAGGAAGGACTTTGTCAAGTCAGAGTTCCTCAAGGATGGTAGTGAGTTCTCCGTCCCTGGAGGTGGCCAAGTGAAGGCTGGGTGACATTCTGGGGAGATAAAGCGGGGATCCAGGTATTAGTAGATGCACTGGGCCTTCAAGGGTCCCTCCAACCTGGGAATTTCAGAGGGTTTCCCGTAGGCCGAGCCTGCCACTGGAATGCCTGTCCTTCCAAACCCACCTCCAGGCCCACATCCAGCACTGCCTCTTGTAGGGGGTGACCCTGCTGCTGCCCGGTCAGGTCCCGTCCCCTTTTCCCGGCTCATTCGTGGTGAACTCGACGCCCTATCAAAAGGGAAGAATCAAGTGAAATGGAATTGCGTGGAGCTGACCAGAGCCAGGCCCTACGGTCGCACCCACTCCTACAGCAAACGCTGGTGCAGGCCCAGCTCGCTCGCGCACTCTCAGTCCCTGGCTTTGTGCCTTTCCCCCTCTCCCTGGCGCCTCTCTGTCCTCACACCTGCCTCTCTTCCTGCCCTGTCTCTCGCCGTGTCCCTGCCCACTCTGTCCTCTCTGTAACTCCTGCCCCTCGCCCAGCACAGCCGCCACAGGGCCCCCACTTCCCCCGTCTTGCCGGTGCGTCCTTTGTCTTCATGGCCAGTCCGGGTCGCTCTCCCTCTCTCCCTCCATTTATGAGCCTGTGTGTTAGTGGACAGGGCAGTGGGCTGGAGGCCACTCACTAGTGACCCGTCTCCGCGATCACCTCATTATTTATCACCAGGGACGCCAGTGCTTCCATAAATTACCCCAACCCGGAGCCGCCTGCGCCGGAATCAATAATCGCCTCTCGACTAATATCCAATTATTAATAACCACGAGGAAGGGTGGTCAGCCGCGGCACTCTGGGCCCTGGCCTGGTGGGGAGAGGAGGGGAGGGCTGGGTGGGAACTGGCACCCCTGTTGTGAAATACCTGTGCAGGGCATGAGGTGGCGATCAAGGTGCCCACATTCTCTCCAGGGCTGGGAGATAGAAGCACAGACATGGTTTCACCCTGAAGTCAGAGGGCAGGAGGCAGAGCCCCATCTTCAAGCGCCTCCAGTCTGAGAGTGGAGACACGTTGTGCCCTGAAGCCTGCTTGTTCAGGACCTACCCGGCCCGAGAAGAGGTGCAGGCTCCCAGGGAGGGGAGCTGTGGCAGGACCTCACTCCGCAGGACCTCTGGCTGCGGGCACACAGGAGGCTGCTAGAGGCAGGGTGCTGGGGAGGGGGTGGGTCCCATCAGGATAATGGGGTCAGCGGGGACTTGAGCCCTGCAGGTACATCTGGATAAATACCTGAGCCCTAGGGGGAGGGGCGTCAGAGAGAGAGCTCTAAGGGCAGGGGAGGGACGGGGTGCCCCGACGGATAGAACCAGGGGCCGAGGGTTTGGAATCAGAGCAGCTGTCCATGCAGGTGATGGGGGGGGTCGATGCATTGACCAGTGTCTTCAGGCTGCTCGGGTTACGTATCAGCTTGTCCAGCATGTTCACTATTCCATCAAACTTGGGCCTGCTATTTCGGTCTTTCTGCCAGCAGTCCACTAACTGCACCCAGAGGCCCAGTGGGAAACACACCCTTAGATCAACACAGTCACAAAGGGAAGGCAGAGACACTAAAAAGCAGAAGCGCAGAGAGGCAGAAAGAGATCACACAAAGTCAGATACACGCCCTGCTAGGCACAAAGACACACACACACACACACACACACACACACACACACACACAGTCAGAGACACACAGATAAACAGGGACACACAAACACACCCACACACAGAAATGCTAACACACCCTGGTACCTATCCATGGAGGCATTTCCTCCCACACACACGTGCCCACACGTGTGGACACAAGTGCACGCTCGCAGCCCACCCTGCACACCCCCGCTTTGTGCACACAGTGGGCACATGCAGCAGCAGCGAAGGCCTCTGAGGGTGCCTTGCAGGAGCCAGGATGAGGCTTCCGCTCCTCCGGAGCCCAGTTGGTGCCAACACTGCCACCGTGTGGCCGCAGGGGCACAGTGCACAGGCCGCAAGGCAGGGATGCCAGGAAATGCCTGGCCAGGGGGACCAGGCTTCGGAGGGACACCACCTAGGTCTTGCCCCCAAACTTGGAACATTTCATCTACTAGTAGATGAGCCCATTTTGGCCACTTCCCAGTGAGACCAGACGTGGTCTAGGAAAATGGGGGTCAGATCGTGTGGCAGCGGGAGCCGGCTACTGTGGACCAGTGCGGTCCCCTCCGGAGGGCCTGGCCTGCCTCCCTCGCTGGTGTCTGGGAAAACTGTGCTTGGTGCCAAGTGATAACCAGGCGGCACCCGCGCTAGTGTAGACTGGGTGCCAGGTTGGCTAACCTCTCCCAGAGAGACGGGTTCAATCCCAACTTGCAGCCTCATCACCCATTCACCAGAATGTATTGACGTTGTCGTCTGTGTGCAGGGACAGTGCGGGGGTGACACAGTGGTGAGCCCTGTGTCAATGGTGAGCATCTCCTTAAAGTCAGGGGCCCAACACTGAAGACATAATACGATAAATACCTACTAGGTTGGTAACAGGAAACTGGCATTAGTGTGGGGCCAAATGGTCAATGATTGGCAATTACCTGTGATCCACCCTAACGACGATGGGTGTGTAACTATCACAGAACAAGACGGAGGCTTAACCTGGCATGTCTTGGACGGTTCCCTTGAGAAGGGGACCCTCAGCTGAATCTGAAAGGATTGGTAGAGGTTAAGGAGTTAACAGCAGTGGGAAAGCTGTGCAAAGGGAAGGCTTGAGGCTGGAGGAAACCAAGAGCCTAGAGCTGAGAACTGAGAGGTGAGGGGTGTGAGGGAAGCCGAGGGGTTTGGCGTGATCCTAAGCTTGCCATCTTCAGGACGGTGGCCTCTTCCCCAAGGGCCCTAGGGAGACACGCAGAAGGTCGGTCGCAAGCAGAAGAATGTCACAGGCCGCCCGGTGCTTTGAAAAGCTCACGGTGGCTGCCGAGTGGAGCGGGACTGGGAGGGGGGGCAGGGAGTGGAGAGGAGGGGTGCTGGTGGGAGCAATGGGCGGAGTTGAGATCTTGGGGCAGTCACGCTCTGAGTGCACGTTTTGTCCTCTCTAAAGTGGGGCTGTAATTTCCACCTTGCAAGGAAGATGAAAAGAAAGCCCTGGCTGGGGTGGCTCCATTGGTTGAAGGGTCACCCCGCACACCAAAAGGAGGCGTGTTCGAGTCCTGGTCGGGGCACACACCCAGGTTGCAGATTCAATCCCTGGTCGAGGCACAAGTGGGAGGCAACCGATTGATGTAAGGAAGCATTTGGTAGGTGCTCGGCACATAACGGGTACTTAACAAATGGCCGCGATGCTGCCTCATCTTCCTGTCACTGGAAACCCACAGGACCACTCACTGTGGGTCCCGGTGGTTTGTGCCACTTGGGGCCAAGCTCACTTATGGGGCCCAGAGCCCACGGAGGCACAGGTGTTCTCGCTCTGGTTCCCAGGTGCCCCCCACCTCCAGCTTCTACTCCAGATCTCCCCGCGGTGGCACCCCAGGGAGAACAGTACCTTTCAGAACCAAGCCCAGGCTCCCCATCCTCTGAGATAGGGCAGTGCCAGGGCAGACACTCCTCCACACTGACCTATACGACCCCCCCAACCCCCCTACAATAGGAAATGGAGGCCCCAGGAGATGGCCACACACGGAGTAAACCTTCCACTGTTTTCATGTCTCATTGCAGACAGTTGAGTTATTCACACGTCTCAGCCCCAGGCAGGGTATTCATGGGAGGTCAGCTATTCCCGGAGCCCCATGTGCAGCTCAGTGACAGGACCCCGAGCTGAGGACCCACAGGTGGCTCAGCAACGGTCCCTTCCTTAGGGAGAACATGCGTTTGCATAGCCAAGTCCTGGGCAAAGAGCTTTATCTCCCCACCACCACCACCACATGCTGATGGGAGGAATTTATCTTAAGGAAAATAAGGATGAGGGTGTATAAATGTTTTCATATCAGAATGATAATAAAAAATGCATGCCCTTCAGTGAGGAATAAATGTACATCATTTATCAATGTGATGGAATACTATGCAGCCATTAAAATAGATGGTGTGGGTATTAATTTATTGATGCAGAAAGATGGCCAAGCTTTGCTGTTCAGATGTTTAAAAATTAGGCCATAAACAGTATTCATAGATTGCCGTTTTTGAAAAACAGATATACACTTACATTTTCTTGAATCTGAGGTGTACATGTTTTCACATCTTAAATTTCTGAAATCAGGATGACCGTGCAATTAATATATATGTTGGATGCAATAGTTTTCTCCCTGAAGACCGTGCAGTTAAATCAATGGTGCATCCCAGAATCAGTGATGTCCTAGAATCAAGAAACACACACACACACACACACACACACACACACACTTCCAGAAAGATATCAACCAAAAGGTTCAGCCATTAATTTTAGTTGCTTTACATTTTCTTTTTTTTAAAGCTGAGCACCATTTATTTCTATAATGTTATCTTTAAAAAGTTTTTATTGATTTCAGAGAGAGGAAGGGAAAGGGTGAGAGATAGAAACATCGATCAGTTGCCTCCTGCACGCCCCCTCCTGGGGATCGAGCCCGCAACCCGGGCATGTGCCCTGACCAGGAAATCAAACTGGTGACCTCCTGGTGCAGGGACCAATGCTCAAACAACGGGGCTATCATGTTATTTTAATATTTTAAAAACCTATTTTTATGTTGGAAAACAAAGGCACAACTCAAACAGCCGAAGCTGTGCATACACAGCAAGCCAGAGTAATTGCCAACCCGTCTCCAACATGAGCTGAGGAATGCAAAGGAAGGAGAGGGGGAAGCAGGCAGACTCGCGGAGAGGGGTGCCGGAGGAGCCGGGCCTCCTGAGACAGGAAGACCTGGGGTACACGGAGAGCAGGCGAGGAGACAGCCTAAGCAAAGGCCCGGAGGTCCTGTCCGCCGTGCACGGAGGCAGGTGGGTAGTGTGGTCACACAGATGACAGTGGTGGTGGCAGCACAGCAAGTACAGCAATAACACAGCTACCCCAGGGTGCTTGCTCCGGTGAGGCACTGCTCTAAGTATTTCATATGCATTTACTTATTGTTACAGGCGGAACTGTATTCCCCCAGATTTAAATGTTGAAGTCCTAACCCTCTGTACCTTAGAATGTAACTGTATTTAGAAATGGGTCTCTCCCCTCCCCAGTTTTAAAAAACAACAACACATACACATATTTTTTATTGATTTCAGAGAGGAAGGGAGATGGAGAGAGATAGAAACATCAATGATGAGAGAGAATCATTGATCGGCTGCCTCCTGCATGCTCCCACACTGGGGATGGAGCCCATAACCCGGGCATGTACCCTGACCGGGAATCGAACCATGATTTCCTGGTTCATAGGTTAATACTCAACTACCGACCACATTGACCAGGCCCCTCCCCGGTTTCACTGAGATAGAATTGACATATGAGACAGGATCTTTAAAGAGCCAATACGTTAAAATGAGGTCGCCAGGGTGGCCCTTCCCCAGGATGTCTGGCATCCTGGGGAGGAGAGGAATTAGGACACAGATGTCTGAGGAAAGGGTTGGCCTCTAAAGCTAAGAGAGGTCTCCGAGGGAACCAAACCCGCAGACACCTTCATCTCAGGCTTCCAGCTTCCAGAATTGTGCGAGAGTAAGTTTCTGTCGTCTAAGCCACCCGGTTGGTGGTATTTTGTTACAGCAGCCCTAGCAAACTGATACACTTACTTACCCCTCAACAACCCTCCGGGAATAGGTGTTTCAGTTACCTTCTGCTGCCAACAAGCTGACACCAAACTTTAGTGGCTTAAAACCACAGCCGTCACTTATTTTGCTCTAGGGCTCGGCAGGGTCAGCTCATCTAGGCTTCACGTGACATTGGCCGGGGCAGATGGCTTCAGGCTGGCCACTGGTGCCCCGTCAGCCAGGACGTCCGCGTGGCTGCTTGGCGTCCTCACAGCGTGGCCAGCAGTGAGAGTCCCGGGAAAACAAGATGGGAGAACCTGGCATTTCTATGACCTAGACTCAGGAGTCACGTACCCGTCAAGGCAGTGAGGAAGGTCCACCCACGTTCAAGGGGAGGGGACACTGTTCCCAGGATCCCCTGGGGAAGTCGGTGGTTCTTGTAGGAAGAGCTTATGGGCTGGGATACACATCACGGCTTCAGTCTTTGGAAAACGCGTCTGCCGGAGGAGGCACTGTCATCGCCCCGTTTCACAGCGGAGAGGCTCCGGCAGAGAGAAGCTTGAAGTGTCGGGCTAAGGTCAAGCTTGTCAGTGGGGGCACTGGGTAGGTTGGTGCTGGATCCTGAAAGGCCTTGAATGGCGAGTTCAAGGTTTAGGTTTCAAGTAGGTAGGCACTGGGGAGCCACTGAGGGTTTTGAAACAGAAGGTGACAGTATTGGATTCTGTGTATAAGCAGAATCACTCGGGCTGCAGAACAGAAAGAAAGGGAGGAGGAGGGCCTGGGGGTGCCGAGGAGGCTGTGCCCACAGTTCCGTCCGGAGTAGATGTGGCCCAGCCCAGGGCAGCGCTGGGAAATGGAAGGGAGGGCCCAGCTGCTACTCCTGGCCTCAGGGTGGTGAGCAGCACCCTTCCCACCCCTCCTTGGACTGGCCAAGCTCCAGGCTCCCTAGGTCCTTCCAGGACCCACTGCCTCACAAGCTATCTTGCAGGTGGCCCTGCCACCACCTTCAAGGCGCCTGGCCTGGCCCTCCCAGTCCCTTTCACTGGCTCTCACCACCCGCTGGTTTGATCTCACTGCACATAATCAGTCCTTAGTATTTGCTGAGTGAACAAATGAATGAGAGAATAAAGACCTGAATGCAGGGGAGACAAGCCACACACAAAAATTCTAATAAACGATGGGACTAAAAGGGAAAATATGCTTTAAACATAACATTGCATGGAATAGCGTATGGGGCGCGGCTACAGTGTTTTGGCCAGATTCAAGCCTCGGACTAATGAAAGGACAGGGTCCTCTCATTGCCACGTGCAAGTCCCAGCTGGAGGCCCGGGCCCTCCCAGCACAACTATAACCAACAGCTGTGGTTGTAAGCTTGAACCTATGGTCCAAACATGTAGCCCCACGTGCCTTGTGCTAGAGTTCAGGTGCATGTAGTTAAGTGAGGTTGGAACTCACGAGAATGCTGTAAACAACTTTATCACGCCCCTACTTTGCCTTGTGGGCACTGTCTCCTCATCAGGGAGCAGCTTCCCACCAAGACCCAGCTTTCATTCTCTTATCTGTCTTTCCTTAATCCTTTCACCACCACCCCCACTCAGTTTACCTTTGGCCGCAACAATAGCGGAGCTGGAGTTTCTCACTGGAAACCCCGCAGGAATGGAAAGCGGGAGTTTAAACCGCGTCCAGAAACGAGCAGAGAAGAGAGACCTGAGCAGAAGCAGGGTGAGTTCTGATTGGATGCAGTGGCATCTTGGAACCAGAGAAAGACGGGGTACCCTCACCTAGGTCCCTGCGCCCAGGCACCTCTGCTTGGGCTCCTCCTGAGTTAGTCCCTATAGTTTCTCCAAAGAGCGTTCCTTCTGGACTCAACCAGCCTAGACTGAGGGGGGAGGAGGGGCAAAGAAAAAGTAAATTTCTCTCCCGTGGGCCCGGAGCAGGGGGCAGCTGAGTGTCCCTGGCCCAGCCAGTGGGGGCAGTGGGTAGTGGAGACCGTGGCAGGCGGGTACCCTGGAGGATGGGCCAGTGGCGAGACCGTGCAGAGCGAACCCAGGAGAGGAAGGCCCAGAGGCTGGGCTGGTGCTCCTGGACCCCCATTCTCCCTGGGGCAGCTTTACCTCCGGTCCTGGAGCCCAGCCCTACCCTGATGAGGTCCCCACATCCCCACGTTCCTGGGGCGGCTCTGGGCTGGACTTCAAGCTGAATTCCTCCACCTCGTTAGCCTCATGCTGTCTTCTCCCTCCTGGCATCCCATGGCCCCTCGGCCACCCCGATCCGGGCAGGAAGCTCAGCAATAGGCACCAGAACTGGCCACGCTGCCTGAAGGCCATCAGCAGCCCCGCAGGCCCCAGCCTGGCCCGTGCCCCCTCCAGCTGGCTCCGCTCAAGGCCAGGCTCTTACAGCCCTTTGGACACGGGTTCAAACAGCTCCCCGTACAGCGGGCTGGCCCACAGCCAGGCCAGGTCCTGAGGGATGCTTCCTTGCCTCCCCCCCGCCCAGCCCAGCTTGTCCAGAGCCCCCGTGCCCCTCCTGCTCCCAGAGCCTGCTCCCCCACTGATTGCTGTTGGACTTGACATTCGCCCTGTGGCTCAGACTCTAGGACCCCCCGCCGCCCCGCCTGGGGACCCTGCCTGGGTTCCAGCTGGCTGGCGAGCCCAGCCAAGCATCACGGCTCCCGCGACATCCCTGAGTGACAGGAAACAGCTCGCTCCTTCCAAGAGGCTCGGCTCTGACAAACACTCACTAGGAAATAATAAAGTGGCAAAATAATTCTGCATCGGACACACTTACCAGAGCAGAAAGCGTCTGTGGAGGAGACAACATCTTGTACCATCTATCTTCCTTAAATCCCCACGCTGTGACAAAGTGGAGGGCAAAATCATGATGAATGATCGGACACATTTAGCCGGTACCTGGGCTCTGTAACGCGCGCGGCCCGGGAAGGGCGCTAATGAAGATCTGTGCCCCCACCCCAAACCCGGCCTCGTCGGAAACAAGTCTTTATTACCACATTGGTGCCTGGTTCTCCTCCCACGGCGGGTGGAGGCCCGAGGTGTGACATGAATTAACGCCGGCACCTGCAGGGTCAGCCCAGCCCCCGACGGTGGTACAGAGACAAACGGGTTCGGCTCCCGCCACCACCCTGCGTCTGGTTGACAAGGCGCCAGTCGCCTTCCAATTGTGCGGGAACACGCCTCGGTTTTGTTCCTGCCCGGCCCCCCATCATTTATTCTGCTGCCTCATTTGAATATGATGAATACTGTAGTCCTTTATTTGTTCACAACAACCAAATAATTGTAGATCCGTGGGCTTCGGGGCAATTAATCACATTTTTCCCTCCACCAATCCACTATAAACATGACATTGAACAATAAAGTACATTAACCTCTGCTTTGCACAAAACTTTGCTTATTTAAACACTGCGAGGCTATTTGTTTTCCTTCTTGCCAGGCCCCTGCCGCCAGGGAAGGGTGGTGAGGAGAGAGGGCCCGCCCCATACCAGCCAAGGCCCTCCAGCCCTTCCTGGCCCAGCTCGGCCATGCACGGGGCAAGGAGCGTGCAGCTGTGGCTGCAGGTGCTGGAGGAGGCATCTCCCGGGCAGGGCTTGCAGCTGTGAGCGTGTGTGTGTGCACAGGTGTGCCTAGGTATGACGATGGGTGTACCGGTGTGAATGTGTCTGTATTACATGTGTATTGATATGCACATATGTGTTGGTCTAAGTCTGCTCTCAGAATAGAGGTTCTGAGGGCAAGCCCTAAGTGTGTGTATGCACACGTGTATGTTTACAGGTGTATATTGTGTGTATGTGTGTCATGTATGTGTGTGCATGTGTGTGGCCACTTTAAATATGAGCGTTACTTCCTTCACATGTCTCCCATCAAGAGGTGGGTCCGTGTCCTCTGCCCCTTGGATCTGGGTGGAGCTGTGACTCTTAGACTAAATGAGAATGAAGGGTGTGATGCGATGTCACCTTGTTCACGGGACACTCACTCTTGGAACCCTGAGCTGCCCTTTACGAAGCCCGGTGACTCCCAGGCCACATGGAGAGGCCCCGCGACCTCAAGGGAGGGGAGGCGGCTGATGAGCACCAGCCATTAGGCTGTCCGGCCCAGGCGGCAAACATGAGGGAAGACGCCTCCAGGCCTGAGTCTTCAGCAGAGGCCCCGGCTGTGGTAGGGCAGAGACCAGCTGTCCCCACAGAGCCATGAGCAAGTGAAGTGGCTGTGGCTTCCAGCCATCCTGTTTGGGTGGTTTGCTTGCAGCAGTAGATGACTGGAATTGTAGGTATGTGTTACATACATGTGTTCATGTGTATGTACATGTCTGAGAACTGAGCATGCATATGCATCAGTATGTCTCAGAATAGAGATTCCCAGGGCAGGGCCTGAAAGTCTAAGCATGTACGTAAAGGGCATGTACATGTGTGCCTCTGTATATGTGCAAATGGTATCTGTGAGCCTGCATGTTTGTTAGTGTGCATAGGTATGCCTGTGCATGTGTCTGCGTGCATTTTTGAATGCACTATGAGCTCAAATGGGCCTGTGTGCTTTTGGATATGTTTAGAGATAACACTTGTGTCTTTAAGAAGAGCTGGAGTGGGTTTCTGTCTGTATGTGCGTATCTGTGGAGGGACAGAGCTAGGGAGGCCAGCCCCGGCCAAAGGGCTTGTGTTGGGTGAGTGGGGTGGAGGTGGGGTTCTCACAGGCAGGGCTGGGCCCACGGAGTTCAGGGAAGCAGCACCCTGGGGCAGGGAGAACCCCTTCGTCCAGGTCTCATGGAGAAGGAGGTGCTGGAAGTGGTGGGCCTCCATGGGTGGGCCGGAGCGAGCCGCACAGGTGGTGTCCGCAGGCCGACAACAGGGCCTTGGCCAAATGGATTGGGCATCTCCAGGGGATGGAATGTGAGGTGGCCTCCTTAAAAAAATGGCAGCTTCCAGAAATAGTTTATTATTGGGGAAATTCTCCCCTAATCCTGATAAAGGTAAAAGGCAGTTCTCCCAAAGAAAAGAGAAGCCATCAGATGCCCACCCCCTCCGCTGACAGCCACCCAACATGTTGGCTGTGGGGTCCCGTGCCTACTGGCTGCTCTCCTCCTTCCCACCAGGCTGAGCAAGGACCTGCCCCTCCTCCCGAGGCCGCCCCTCTTCCCGCAAAGAACCTCATTCCGTCCGTCTGTCAATCACCGTGGCCCTGATTGCAGTTGCCAGGTAGGGCACAGAGTCGTTGCTGGGGTGGGTTAATAAAGCCTCAGGTACGTGGTATGTGGCTATTGATTCGGTGAGCTCATTCTTTTCTATTTTGATCAGAAAAGAGCATGTGAAACAGAGCAACCATAGTTATTTGTAGGTTTGCCCCAGGGCTATGTTAACTCTCCCATCCTCTGTCATAAAATAGCCCAGGGAGATCCGGACTTCATCCAGGTGGCACAGAAGAATTATGTTGATCTGTTAACACCAACATGCTGATCCGAGCGAGCAAAAGGAGGCCAGTCCGCTGGATGTTCGGGCAAGACCCACACACACCAGAGGGAGTGCATGCATTTACAATTTACGTCAACGGCGCTGTGTAACGCTACCGTTCTTTTATTTTTTCAATCGTCACTCTGTTTTTAAGGTCTATTTGTGTTATCTGTACGTAGGATCCTTGGCTTCATAAGAATAGTGTGGGCCAACCCAGATTGCTAATCTCTCTCCTTCCTCCAACAAATCAATTTGTAGATTTCACTTTGCGTGCGCGTTAGAATTTCTCTGGGTCCCAGGGTCTGTGTGTGGTTAATTTGCATAAGTAGTTTGGGACCTGCTGTCCAAAAAGACTTTACTAAGTTGCACTCCCGGGGGCCATGTGTGAGGGAGACGATCTTCATCACTTCTGCCATTAATTGGTATTACCCGGCATTCTGGTTTTTGCCTGTCTGAAGGTGTAAAGCGTGATCTCGCTTTAATTTGCATTTCTTTGACGACTAATGAGTTTGAGCATCACTTCGTGTGCTTATTAGCTTTTGGGGCTTCCTTTTCTGTAAATTGCCTGTCATATCACTTGCCCGTTTTGCTATTGGAGTTGATGTTCTCTTCTTGTTGCTTTACAGAGTTCCTTGTATATTCTAGATGTTAACCCCTTGTCAGTTTTAGACTTTGAAAAAAATCTCAACCCTATCATCTGACTCTTAATTGGCCCATGTTTTTCTTTTTTTAATTAAGCACAACTTCTTAATTTTGATGTCATGAAATTCAGTGAATCTGTGCATTATGGTTTGTGCTTTTAATGTCTTGCTAAATAGTAAGCCTCCTTGCCTTTCCCTAAGCCTACAGATAATCTTCCCCTTTTTGTTTCTATTAAACCTATGATTTTTAACATTCATGTCGAGATCTTTAATTCACCTTCAGTTCCCCTTATACGTGAGGCTAAACAGGGATTCAGCAATCATTTTCTTAGTCGATTGAGCCCAGAGGTTTTACAACCAGAGAGACAGAAGTGCTGGTTCCTGAGACGGGAAAAACAGGAAAAAGCAATTTGGGAGTTGAAATGCAGAACTGGGACTCGGTTTGGAGCACATGATGCTTAGATTCGGTTTGATGAGTGCAAGGAGTAAGGGTACAGGCAAGAGAGGGTGGGATGATGGAGGAGGAAGGTGGGCAGGTCCAGGTAACCCATCTTAGAGACCATGAATATTCTCGTGAGAGCGTTGGGAAGGAGTGTTAAGCAGGAGCTGGGCCTGGTTAATACTGAGTTCTAGTGACACCGCTGACTCCAGCATGGAGAACAGTTTGTAGGAAGAGAGCAGAGGAAGGAGACACGTTGGGAGGGACTGGCCTTACCAGACACGGGCACCACCAGGGCCCTTCAAGCCAAAGGAGCTTACATTTGGCTAAATGCTTTGCTTTTGCTATCTTGACATTCTTAGTCATTTTGTCTTTCAACTTGTGTTTTGTAAGTCAGGTGCTATGGGACCAGGGAGCAGGTGCATGAACAAGGGAGATGTATGCAGTATATGTATGCTTGCCATGATTCCTGGCTGCTCATTTGTATGTAGTGTTTGTGGTTCTCCAGGAGCACAGAATTCCGGTGGACCTACAGTCCAGGGGGTCTTACGTGTTCATTACTATTTGGTGGGTGAATTTGCCTAAATGTAAAATCTTTGGCCCATTTCCCCACGTCTGCATTTTTTTTAAAGCGATGCTTCGTTTCTAAAACATTAAAATGTTACTGTCTAGTATCTTGATGCCATTCTGATTTTCTTTTCCTTAGAAGTAAGTTGGACTTAACCTGAATGACTAAAGCATTTTTATTTTATCTCTAAGGAGCAATAACATCACTAAGCTAAGTGTCAGTGTTGATCAGTCTTGGTTTGTGCTCATGGGACAGAGTGTGCCCTTTTAATACTTAGATTCAAGGCTTCTATTTTAGGAAATATTTTTAATTCCATTTTTAAATATTCTGTTTCAGTGGTTAGGCTTTATTCTTTAGGACCCTCAATTATACATCGGTTGGATTTCCTTTAGCTACTTCTACATCACTTTCAAGTCCTTTTCATCTCTTTCATTTCTGCTTGATTTTCTTTACTTATCTGTTCTACATACTCCATATTCCTTACTGTTCCCATCAAGGTGCTTACCCTCCCTTGTGCTCCTTCTAAGTTAATCTTTATTTCTGGGTCGTTTCTCTCTCTCTCTCTCTCTCTCTCTCTCTCTCTCTCTCTCTCTCTCTCTTTTCCAATTTGATCCGATTGTTTGAAATTCCCCTGTATCCCAGCCATCTCATTTCTGAGTGCTTTGATTCTGTATGTGCTGTTCTTCCACATTTTCTGAATTGCTTTCAACGCATTCAGCTTCGTGTCCACATATGTTCTCTTTGCCTACCAGGATAGTGTTTCATTTATTTCCATTTCCATCTTTTTTATTTTCTTGTAAAAACCTTTGGTTGCAGTTATATTGTATTTTTCTTCATTTCCTGAATTTAAAAGATGTTTATTCCTAGATTCTTGGGAGAAGGTTGCCACGGAAGGGGCAGCAATGGACCAGGTGACTTTCCCCGCATTTTCTGTTGTTGCTGTGAAACGCTCAAATGGTGGTTTCTTATGTGTGACTGTTGTTTCGCTTCTCAGAACCAAACCTGAATCAAAAGGCTTCCTGCCTCCCTCCCTGGGTTTCCTATTGCTCTTTAAGGCCATGCTCTAATCTTCACACTTTCCGTGTCCGATGCACTAGCCTGCAGCCACATGTGGCTACGGAGCCCTTGAAGTATGTGTCATCTGAATTGAGGTGTAAAATGCACACCAGATCCCCAGGACTTAGTATGTAAGAGTATGCCAGCTCATTCATCATTTTTATGTTCATTCCGTGGTGAACCAATATTTTGAGTATATTCGATTAAATCAACATGATTACAATTAATTTCACCTGCTTTCATTTACGTTTGAACGTGGCTACTAGGAGCTATGACATGCGTGGCTCACACTTGTGGCTCAGACAGCTCCAGCAGACAGCCCACGTCAGGCTTTATATGTCGCTGTTATCAGACAGCAACATCGGCTTCCTGTCAGTGACCCCCTCCCTGTTCTCCGGACCTCTTCGCTCCCTGCCCCTGAGTGCTCCTTCCCTGTCCAATGGGTTTTCTACTCCAGCCGTTTTCTTCCAGGCCTTCCCTCTGGAAGCGAGTCTTTTCTGGAAATCTGTGACATCCCTGAGGACTCGGAATCCCGTGGGGCCCCCCCCTCTGCACCACCTTTGTGGACCCACCTGCAACTTGCAGTTTGTGGGGGGACACCCCAGCTTTGTTAGTGGTCCTCATGCCTGCTGGCCCCGAGCCCGCTCAGGATGGAGTGTATCCCCCTTGGGTCTGCGCATATTTCAGAGCTCTGGGCGCCGTGGCTTCCAGGAGTCCACTTTCAGTTCCTGGTGCTCCCGACTCCCGGCTGCCGCCCTGTCCTGCGCTCTCTGTCGCTCGGTCGATCTGTGACATCTGCCCGCACACTGGCCCGATGGAGACTCGTCATCACCTCGATTTGTGGAAGGGATTGTCTCTGGATTCTTCTACATTGGCGGCTGTATTGATTTTGAGGAAGTGTTTTGTGTTATTGAAAAGCTACACTGCTGCCGGTCTCACTCTCACTAGAATTCTCTTATTTTCCATATTCAGCTCTTTAATCTCTCTGAGATTTAGTTTGATGAACAGTGTGAACTGGCTATCTTTCCCCCCATTTTTAAGCAGTCCCACCTTTCATTTTTATTTAAGTTATATGTACATGTTGAAGAAAACGTGGATGAGCCAAAGGGGGGGAAAATGAATTATAATCCTGACACCTGGAGAGAAGCATTTTAACATTTGATCTCTATGCTCCCAGGCATTTTAAGTCGGCTGACCTGGGGCAAATCACTTACCATCCTTGAGATCCAGCACTGTCATCTAGGAGACAGGGAAATGACATATTCCATTAAATCTAATATGCCATCATTTGTAAGAATTACCTTTTTTGCCATTGAGAAAGAAAAAAACACACTGCCAATTAAACTATGACACACAAGCAATCAATTTTAGGTATGCCGATATATAAAATTTAATCTTAGAGTCAATTCAAAATGGTAATGATGACCTTATGGGACTGTTAGAGGAGCAAAATGATATAATGTGTGTAAAGTATAAGAAATTATAAGGGTTATCTCATTACATAAGGCAACATTTATAAATGTAACCTATTGTTCAACATGTAGGTTTTCTCAAGTTTTTAGCTATTATAAACATTAGTAATTTATTAATAGGTAATGCAAATGATCAAAAAAATCTTAAATCTTAACACTAAGAAATGCAAATCAAAATGGCAATGAAATACCATTTCACTTTTCAAATGAGTAGGATTCTTTCACTTTAAAGAAACATTAGGAAAACCTCAATACCTAGCAATACAATGTAACTAAATAATTGTGATTCAGGGGTATTCTCAGCCATAAAAAAAAAGACAAAGGTGAACAATTTATGTTCAGCTGCTGCAGTTCATAATGAAAGCACAGTTACGCATATCTGTGCGCTTAGCAATAGGAGCTACAAGAAAAAGCAGAGACAAATTAGTAGTGGTAGGCTTTAAGTCACCTAGGCTTATGACATACATTAAAAAGCAATACTATAAAACACCAAAAAGATAAAGGGTGAGTGAAGTCTAATACGTAACCACACTGACGAATACTTAGGAAGAGAGCTTCCACATGCCTTTCAAGTAGTCCTGTTGGTTCACAAAATTGGCCACATGTTAATCCAGAAAGAAAACAAAGGTAAGAATGATGGTACAATCTTCCCTCATCACCATGCAGTTAAAGTAAAAATAACAATACTCAAATGCAAAAAAAAAAATAAAATTCTGACTATAAAATTTCGAACTTTCAAACAATTCTTAGGTCAAGAAGAAATGAGACCCCAAACTTCAAAGTATTTAAAAAAGAGTGATAAAAAAAAATCCTAACTATTAGACCTATGAGATAGAGTTAGAACAGTGATCAGAGGAAAATTCATAGCCTTTGATGTGTATATTAAAAATCAAGTAAGAATGAACAAAATGCATCATGTTTAACTCAAGAAATTAGAAAGAATAAACCTTTAAAAATCAGAAGGAAGGACTCATAAAGGGAAAAGCAGACCCAATAAAACAGAAAAGAGAAGAAGAAGAAGAAAAAGAACACTGCTGATTCCAGATGCCGGTTCTTTGCGATGGGAAACGAGTATTTCTGTGGCTTGGTAAACTGATTAAACAAATGAGAAAGTAAAAACACACAAAGTAATCATGACAATTGTAAAGTAAACACAGAGGCAATTATAAGGATTGTGAGAGACACGTTGCTCAACTTTATGCAAATACATTTGACAACTAGAAGAAATCGATACTTTTATTAGGAAAAAATAATTTATCAATTTATCAAAACTGACTTCAGAAGAGAAAGAAATAATAAACAGACAAATTACCATAGAGGAAATAATAGAAAATGCTCTTAAAGATTTATCCGCTCTCTTGAAAAAGAATCTGTCCCAAACAGTTTTACAGGGGAATTCTACCAGTTTTCTGAGGGACAAATAATTGCAGTGCTACTAAAACTGTTTTAGTGCCTACAAGTCTTTTTTTTTTTTTTTTTTACAGTTCAAATTGTTTTTGTGAAGCAAACAAAGATACATGGTCATACATACACATCACACGTACATATATTTTTGTACATTGCCTCAAAGCCAAATTAAAACACTAGCAAACAAAATATAACCATGTTTATAAACAAAACTAATAAACACATATTTTTGTATGTGTTTACTACAGTCATACAAAAATGGTTCAATATTTTAAAATATAATTTAAATCTGTTATGTGATAAAGCAAGGACAGTAACATGTTCATGGTAGAATGTAGGTGGTAGATATATGCTTTTTGTTGTAACATTATTTCAACTTTGGTATGTTTGAAAAATTTCATAATAAAATGGTGGCAAAATATTTATTAATATAATTCATCATATGAATAGGTCTAAGGAGAAAGATCATAAGATCATCTTCATAAACACTGAAAAGGCATTTGACAAAATTCAATATCCTTAATTTTTAAAACATTTCATAAAATAGGAAGATATAGTTATTTCTTTAACATATAAAGTAGATTCATCTCAACCCATAAGCCAGCATTATGCTTAATGGGGAAAACACTAAAAGCATTCCCATTAAAGTCAAGATAAAACAAAAATGCCCAATATCATTATTGGACTATTATTTAGCATTGTCCTGGAAGAAATAACCAATGTAATTAAAGAAAGATATTAGAGGTATGAAAATAAGAAAGTGGGACATTAAATTATCTTTATTTGCAGTTGATAAGATAAGATGATATAATTATATAGCTGTAAAACCCAAGAGACTTAACTGAAAAACCATTATTAAAATAAGGTAGCTCAATAATGTGGTTGGGTACAAAATTAAAAGAAACATCAAGAGTGCATGTATATCGATACAACCTACTCCATGATTCTTAACACACTCAGTGTTTTATCAAAATAAGAAAGGTGTGATATATATGTGAATAAAATTTTGAGATATTGAGGATCACAAGTGATAACTTGAAAATGGAAACTTATTTCATATTCTTGGGTAGAAGACAAAATAAAGATACCAGTTCTTTTAAATTCGTTTACAGTGTAATGGGACCTTACCTAAATGCCAACAGAATTATTTAATGAAACCAGATGATTCTAAAGTTCAGATAAAAACGAGCAAACCAAATTAGGAAACCAGGTTTTTAAAATGTCAAGAAATTAGTGGGAAATAAGGCACCAAACAATAAAACATATTGCAAGGTTACAGTAAGTAGAACCGTGCAGCGATAGTACTTGCACATATAGGCAGATCAGTAGTACAGACTAAAAGTTCAGAATGAGACCCAATGTGTTAGTATAGCACAGAAATGACATTTCATACCAATGCAGGAAAGATTGATATTTCAGTACTATGTCTTGAGATCATTGAAAAGTCATCTGGGGGGGAAAGTTGGATCCCCGATGTGGTTGGTGGTAAGAGAGAATTTTTATGAGTTTTTTTTTTGAGTCAAACTGATGACAATTGCCAGGAAGCAAAATCTCAAGAGTGGAGAAAATGCTCCAGAGAATGGCAGTTTTGCAGCTTAATTTATACATTAGAATGGAAAGAGGACACGTAAGGAAAGTGCGTACATGAAATCCGCGGGTGGTGGACTTAAGGGGGCGGGGAAAGCAGAATGGAGAGCTCTCTGGGATGGACACAAAGGCAGACCCGGGAAACACGTGCTTGTTGTATGTTGGCGGGTCCAGGACAGTTACTCAGCACTGAGCACAGAGAGATGGTGTTCAGAGAACAAGATGACAATGAGGGGTCTGTGGTCTGTTGCCATGCTTGCGCCCTGAGGGTCGGGAGGGATTCCTGGCATTCCGAAGGTATGTTCTTTTTGATGCAGAAAGGCAATGGATGGGGTCACTTCAGGGGAAGATCGACCTTCGTCAGGGAGGCCACAGGCCCCACTGTGGCTGCCGTGACTCGGTTGTCGTTGGCGGTTTCTGTGTTCAGACCACCCAGGTAGTGGTTTTCCGTCTCTGAGTGTGTAAGGCCCACACACCCGCCTCCTGCCAGGTTTAGAACGTGGCCCCCTTTTCGTCCACGCTAGTTTGCACCTTACACCAGAATACACTTCAGGTGGGTCAGAGATTCAAACCTGAAAAAGTGGAAGCAGGAGCCACAAAACAATGTTTGGATAATTTTGGAATGGCAAAGGCCTATCGAAGTGACCAAAACCCAGAAGCCATAAAAAGATTGATGAATTCAACTACATTTTTAATTCAACTGCAGGCAAAAACCCACCAGAAAGCTAAGTCCCAAGAAACTACAAATTGGGGGCGTTATTTGCAACTTCTATCACAAAGGGCCGGTTCTCTTGCGTATGAAGCATCCCTGAGAATGGAAAGAGCCAGCGCAGCAGCCCCGTGGTGGAGAGTGTGTGGAAGCTCTGAAGCTGCTTTCTCTCCCAGCGGGAGCAACAACGCCCCCAGCAGGGCACAAGTCATTTCTTAAGGGGCAAACCCTTATGAATTATAATGCTTTGTGGCCCTCCAATGTGCAACTCTAAGGAATTAAATACTTTCTTCTTAGTATTTAATTTCTTTAGTGAAGAAAAAATTAAACTTGCCCTAGCTGGTTTGGCTCAGGGATAGAGCCTGCAGACCGAGGGGTCCCAGGTTCAATTATGGTCAAGGGCATGTGCCCAAGTTGTGGGCTCAGTGTCCAGTAGGGAGTGTGCAGGAGGCAGCCAATTAATGGTTTATCATTGATGTTTCTATCTCCCTCTCCCTCTCCTGTCCTCTCTGAAATCAATTAAAAATATGTTTTAAAAGAAGAAATTAAACTTAATGATTTAATTGGTCATTTAAACAAATTTGTTAATGATAATATAAATGAATATAATAATTTAATAATTCAGATAATCACTGGATTAATTTAATTAAATGAATTAAACTTTTCTCCTTATGGAGTTGATAATAAAAAAGGGTCTGCAAATATAGATCTAAACAAATGGTTGATAGAAAATTAAATACAGGTGGTTGATCATGTCATAGGCTCGCACAAAAAAATGTACATAAATGATCGCAGCATGAATAGAAGCCACAAGCTGGAAACAGCTCAGATGTCTATCAACTGATGAATGAATAAGAAAATGCGATCTATTCACACAACAGAATATTACTCAGCCATGAAAAAGGAAATACCAGCACATGTTGCAACATGAATGAACCTTGACCACACCGTGCCAAGGGAAAGAAGCCAGTCGCAATGGGCCCCCTATTGTATGATTTTATTTACTATGAAATGTCCAGAAAAACCTATAGAGACAGAAAGTACGTGAGTGATCGCTGAGGGCTGGTGACGATGGGTGTTTGGGGGATGATAGCCAGAGGGCATGGACTTCCATTTGGGGTAATGGCTGCACCACTCTGAGAATATATCAGAAGGCACTTATTTGTATATTTTATATATTTTTTTTATTGATTTCAGAGAGAAAGGGAGAAAGAGAAGGAGGGACAGAAACATCCATGAGGAGAGAGAATCATTGATTGGCTGCCTCCCGCACGTCCCACATTGGGGATCAAGCCCCCAACCCGAGCATGTGCCCCAACCGGAAATCGAACTGTGACCTCCTGGTTCACAGGTTGATGCTCAACTACTGAGCTATGCCGGCTGGGCCTTAGTTGTACATTTTAAATGGGTGAATTGTATGGTATGTGAATTATATCCAGTTAAACTGTTGCAGAAGAAAAAAAGAAAAAGAAAGGATCAATCATAGAAGTTCTTAGTCTTTCTTTGGAATAGGTCACTGGGGGAACTCTTAAAAGCTATGATACTCCTCCAGAAAAATCACATGTGCAGAGCTGTTTGCATTTAATTTCAGTGAGTTTAAGGACCCCCCTAGACTCCCTAGGAGTCCATGTGGCTCAGATTAAGAACTTCTGCTGCGAAATATTCAGTGATGTGGAAACCTATTAATTAATTGTCATTAAGTGTAAAGCGCTGGTCTGTGAAGGTAGAATGGTAAGCGGAGTCCCTTTCTGTGCTGTGTGCGCGCAGGCATTGAGGAGGATAAACATCTGCAGAACATAGCTCTTCCCCTTCCTGAACATTCCTCCTTTATTCAGGTCCCCTGTTATGTGAAGTTTTATGGTTCTCTTCATATGTCTGCACATTTTTTTTTGGTTGTTTAATAATTTGGGTTGCTTTTTTGAATTGTATTTTTATTCCAATATTGCTTTATAGATTTTTATTGCTGCCACATTTATTTCATAAGCTGCTACCTTACCGAATGTTATTAGTTTTTTTTGACTTTTTACCCCTCCATTTTATTTAATTTTCAAAATGAAAATATCATTATTGTTTTCTGAATATAAAAGTAATACATGTTCATCATTTTCAAATTCAAACCATTGAAAAGATTAGAAAGTGAAAGTACCTCGATAATTCTCCCCCTAGGGATAGCCACTGTTTCTTATTAGCTTGGAGTATTTTTCAGTTAATTATCTGGGGTTTCCCGGATACAAAGATCATATCATCTTTAGTGAATGTTTGACAAGGATAATGTTTTGAGGATATTAAACCAATGCATTTTCTTTAAAAAGGAATTTTAATTATGAAATATTTAAAATATACAAAAAAGTATAGAAAATGATATAACAGATATCCATTTCATCATCATTGGCGTTTTGGAGTCTCTTCCCCCTCCCCCAATCGTTTCTTACCCTCCTTTCCCCGATGATGAGTATCATTCCCATATGCTTACATTATAAGTATATATCCATAAGCAATACATAGAATCCTTTTGTGTGTTTTAAGTTTACATGAATGGTAGCATAACGTGCATACCTTTTTAAAACCTGGCCTTCCCTGATCTACTCTCTTAACAACTTTCAAAGATACAGTACAGTGTTGGTAATGATAGTCACGTGCTGTCCATCAGAGCCCAGAACACACCCATCACACTGGAAGCGTGTACCCTTTGGCCAACAAATACTCCTTAGGAGATTCTGTAAACTCTTCTCTCTTTCCTAGATAACGTCTCATAGATGAGCATGCAGTTTGTGTGTGTGTGTGTGTGTGTGTGTGTGTGTG
>NW_006294400.1:2598519-2605593 GCF_000327345.1 Myotis davidii | reverse complement strand
TCAGAGAGGAAGAGAGAGAGAAAAACATCAATGGAGAGAGAGGTAGAAACATCAATGATGAGAGAGAATCATTGATTGGCTGCCTTCTGCATGCCCCACAATGGGGTTGGAGCCCACAACCTGGGCACATGCCCTGACTGGGAATCGAACCATGGCCTCCTGGTTCATTGGTCAACGCTCAACCACTGAACCACCGTGGCTGGGCAAGCATGCGGTTTTATCACATGCTTTTCCCCTCATCTGTTGAGATGACAATATGGTTTTTTGCTTTTACTGTATCAGTGGGCTAATTACATTAATATTTTTAAGTGCTACAGTATCTGTGCATTCCTCATGTGTGAGTGTATGTGTGTGTGTGTGTGTGTGTACTACAGTATCTGTGCATTCCTCGTGTGCGAGTGTGTGTGTGTGTGTGTGTGTGTGTGTGTGTACTGAAGAGAGAAGGAGAGGGAGAATTGATAAGTCTGTATTTTGAAAATGTGGGATATTTTATGCAGAATTTCTGGAAGGTTCCAGGTGACAGCAGAAGGGTTCCCCCAGCACCTCTGCCGGCTGTACTGAGTGGTATCCAGACTGTTCAGGCATTTATGTACATGAACTCAGGAAAAGAATCGTTTCTTTGGCTGTGGATTTTTAAAAACCATATAAAGCATCATGTTGTGTGTTCTGCACCTTTCTTTCTTTGGTCGATCGTAAGCATCTTTTCCTGTCCATGTCTATACATCAAACTGATTCACTTTAACGACTGCAGTGTACCGCGTAGTATGGATTTAATATAGTTGGTCCAACCGCGTTCTGTTTGATGGGCATTTGGATTGTTTCCAGGTTGTGCTGTTACGGAATGCTGCCGTTGACATCCTGTGCAAGCTGCCTTAGGAATGTGGGCCAGTGTTTCTCCAAGGGAGAAGCAAACATGTGGAATTGTCATCTTACAGAGCGTGCGTTTTTTTCATTGTGGTCCCGTCCAAATGCCCTTCGAAGTGGAAATGCCATTTTATGTACATTTTCATAGACACTTTATATTTCCCCTCAAAATGTATGAATCTATTTCCCCATCCTGCCAATACTTGTTATAGTCAAACTTGGGGAAAAAATGTTAAACTAACGAGTGAGAAACAGTATCTCTATTTTACTTTGCAGTTAGTTCCCCGATTACTGGTGAAATAAACATCTTTTTTAAATCTGATGGCTGACCATTTGTATTTTATCTTCTGTGAGTTGCCTGTTCACATCCTTTGTCCATTTTCTATTACATTGTTCATCTTTTTCTTATGGACTTAATTTAATTCTGTATTTATTCTTGACCCTAATCCTTTGTCTCTTAGTAATAGATGGCCAATAGTTTTAGCATTTGTTATTTTTCAGAAACTTTTGTGGTGTCATTTTTTACATCACAATGAAAGCTTATAGTGTCGTCAAGTTTATTAAATTTTGCATTTATGGCTTTTGATGTCCGTGCTTTGTCTAAGAAACTGTCCATTCCTCAAGTTGACAACACAGCCCCCTCTATTTCTTCTGACACAGTTGTTCTGTGTTTTGCTTTTAGGACTTTACCCCATGGGAATTTTTTCCTTATGGATAGTGTGAGGTAAGGACCTAATTTTACATTTTCTCAGTGGGAGGCAGTTGTCCCAATATCACTTATTGAATGATACGCAATTTCTTCATGCTTTTGACATTGTATCTTATTTAGATTAATACAGCAATGGACAGGATGTATCTGAACTCTCTACTCAGTTGTATTATCTATTAATTGAATAGCCTTTTCCTGCACCAATATCACACCATTTTAATGTCTATAATTTATAAAGTTATGAGTCTGATAGAATGAAAAATAGATTACGTGTAATATTTATCTGGTTGATTCATGCACACTTGCTCTTCCATATTAATCTTGGAATCAGCTTGTAAAATTCCATGAAAAATCCTATCGAGTTGCAACTGCTATTATATTGATTAGAAATTATTTGAGAGGAAATTTCTTTTCTTTTCCAAACGCTCTGAGCTTTCCATTTGTTCGAACTTCCATTATAAATTTTTTATTTTATTGTACTTAAGTGAGAATGTAATACAGACTTCCTCCAACAATAATATTTATTGAGTACCTACTTTGTAGCAGCAGCCATGCTAGGCACTAAGGATCAATGCTAACACGTCAAATCTGTTCTCTGCCCCTTGTGAGGTATTAACATTTCCTTTGTGGGCTAGAAAAATGTTTCATTTTTTAAAATGTTAAGTAAAATGTATTAAGATTGAGTATTCTATGTATGTAGATTACAGGATTTTAAATATACCTAGTAAATAACCTATTAATGAAGTTATTCGTATCTTTCATATTTTTATTTCTTTTCCTACTTGATGTGACAAAGATAAAGCGATGCAATACTATTAAGGTATCCTATTAAGGTTTTGATTTTGCCAAATTCATCTTGGTATTTCTAATAGCTTTTGCTTTGTATATTGCTTTTAAAAAAAATACTACTTATTAGATTTTTTAATAAAGAAGGTGTTAAAGAATATCCCATAATCCCACCCTCAACATAATCCTCAACAGTTCCCAAACACACACACACACACACACACACACACACACTTAGGAAATTCAAATTGTACAGAAAACCAGAGAACAAAAGCTCAAGTTTCCTGCTCCACTGTCCCTCTTCCTAAAGGTTGCCTCTCTTAACATTTTGGGGAATTTTGTCTGAAGTCACCTCCCTTCCCTGCGGCGTGGTTCCGTGGAGCCTCGTGTTTCAGGGACGCCCGTGGGAACGGAATGGGAGCTCTCTCTCAGGACACAGCCCCGCGCACTTGGAGCGGGTGTTTCCGGAGCGGGTGTGCCCCAGCGCCGGCTGCCAGTGCCTCCTGCTTAGGCCTAAGCTGCCTGCCCCCCAGAGCACTGCCTCTCAGACACGTCTGTCTGTCCACAAAGCAGATGTTAATTCACTGGGTCTAAGGCAGTGGATCTCAACCTTCTGGCCCTTTAAATACAGTGCCTCATATTGTGACCCAACCATAAAATTATTTTTGTTGCTACTTCATCACTGTAATGTTGCTACTGTTATGAATCGTCATGTAAATATCTGATATGCAGGATGGTCTTAGGCGACCCCTGTGAAAGGGTCGTTCGACCGCCAAAGGGGTCGCGACCCACAGGTTGAGAACCACTGGTAAGGTAAGCCCTGAGCTTCTGTATTTCTCACCAGCTCCCAGGCTGCTGGCTCATGGCTTACAGTCTGAATAGCAAGGCCCTATTCTTCAACGTGGCTACACTTTGGAATCCTCTGAGGTGTTTTATGAAAATACGGATGTCTGGGTACCACCCCCAGAAATTCTGATATGATTGGATGTGTTGTGGTCTGGCCAGTGTGGCTCAGTGGTTGAGCATTGACCCATGAACCAGGAGGTCACAGTTCGATTCCCGGTCAGGGCACATGCCTGGGTTGCGGGCTTGATCCTCAGTAGGGGCATGCAGGAGGCAGCTGATCGATGTTTCTCTCTCATTGATGTTTCTATCTCTCTGTTCCCTCTCTCTTCCTCTTTCTCTAAAATCAATTTAAAAAATAAAATATTAATCGGGTGGGTCACGGACCAGGTAATTCTAATGTGCAGCGAAATATGGGAACCACTGGTCTCAGGAAGCTGCCTTCTCCATCACCATCATCACTACTTGGCTGCAGAACTGCTCTCAGCAGATGCCTGAACCAAAGCTGGGATTGACGCTCCCGTAGCCTGTTCTGCCGGGTTCTGGTGCGGACCAGGACCTTGACCGTGTGCTTTTCAGGCACAGACTTCACTTTGGACCTCAAAGGAGACTTTCTACCTGGCCTTTTTCTGCAGTTGTAGGCTATGTCCCTGCAGTTTCATGCCCCTGTGTGTTCCCTTTCTCTTGTCAGGAGGCATTGTTTTTACCTTGTGGTAGCTCCCAGAGAGAGAGAGAATGAACTCAGCAAGTTCTGGCTGTGCTAAAGGCATTGGTTGAGCAAACAAACCTTGCCCATCTTCACCTCCTAAATGGGACAATCCTGGCCAGATGTTGTCCATCAGCCAGTCTCTAACGTAGGCTTGCCTCCGTCTGTCCTTGTCCTGCCGGCCCCCATTGTTTGTCTCACCTTCGCAGGGCCTTCCCTTAGAAAAAGTGGTTCTCAAAGTGGGGTGCGTAGGCAGCAGTCTCAGCATCACCTGGGAATTGCTTAGAAATTCAAAAATCTCAAACACCACCTCAGCCCTATTGATCAGAGACTTTGAGGGTGGGGCCTTGAAATCAGTGTTTTATCCAGCCCTCCAGAGGAGTATTATGCGCACTCAAGTTCAAGGACTCCCCCTCCCCCATTGATCCGCACCTGACCTTTAAAATTGTATGCCTTTGTGAAACTTGCCACGCAGGAGGGCCCCAGCTCAGGGTGCTAACCTGAGAGCAAGCCACCTCTCCTTACTTCAGTCCTGGGTAATTTGGGAAGAGGGTCAGCCCTAAACATTGCAACTGGAAACAACGTCTTGAGCCAGAAACACAGGTTTGACATCGCCACTCCCCTGGAGTCACAGAGAAAACCCCCTGTGCCTCCACGTTGCTCTTGGGGAAAAGTTCCAGCCGTGGAAGGTGGCCCGTGGGGCCTTGCCGGGCCTGGCGACTGCTCATCTTGCTCGTCTCCTCTCAAGCCGCCTCCTGATTTCTTTTTCTTAAATTGAATTTTAAAATTCATATCCAAGTGCCTGTACATGTTTTAAAAGAGTCCACTAGCAGCATAATGCTTACGATAAAAAACGGTGGTCCCTGCTACAGCCTCAGTTTTCCCCTCCCACGAGACAACTTTCAACTCTCCAGCCATCTCTTCTGCTACTTAGCTTTGTACTATATGTCAAAACCACTTCTTATTCTGATGGTTCCACCTTTTTGAACTATAAATTGACTTTCTAGTAAGAATGCTGAGGAGTTAGTTCTTTACATCACACTGAACAGCCCCTCTTCACATCCTTCCAGCATAATTACATCACAATGTTTATTAGTTGAATACTCAATCTATATATATAAAGGCTAAGTGACCGTCGGACCATCGGACCGTCTGACCATCCTACCGGCCGGTAGGTATGATGTGCACTGACCACCAGGGGGCAGATGCTCAACGCAGGAGCTGCAGTGACTTGGCAGCGGCAGTTTTCGGGTGACGCACCCCGGAACCAGAGAGGAGGGAGCCCGATTCCTCACGGGGCCTCGCAATTCCACCTTCGGCCATGGGTTATGTTGTTGCTGGGGCACCATTGGCCCCAAATCTGGTTTCCTATTGAGCTGCAGTGACCGCAGACACCCTTCAGGTGCGCCCAGCCAGGGAGGGACCACAGGAGGTTGGCTCCAGGGTGTGTCCGGCCCTGTCTAGCCCAGTCCCACCCCCCACCCCCGCCTTCTAATTAATTTCCTTTCAATGTGCACAAATCCATGCACAGGGCCACTGGTGTTTATATAATTGGGGCTATGTAAATATTGACCACAGCTGAGCCATGTAGTGCACTAGTCATACATTCTTTTTTTGTACAACTTTCATTTTTCCCAGAGTTAACACTTGCCTTGCTTTTTTCACTTGCCTAGTTTTTGTGACTCTTTCACCACTTCCGCCTCAAACTTGCCAATGAACTCTAAAACGCCTCCCAATGTGGTCAGACTCCTCAGGTAACCTATCATTGCTTTTCCTTCACTGGACTCAGCCCTCCTGCAGCCTTCCAGGTTCCTGCCATCATCCGGGGTGGTTTGTCCCAAGGCCTGCCTGGTATATAACTTGTCATCCTGACACGTTTCCTTCCCATTGTTTCAGGTTTTCCTTTTGCCTTTCTATTGGATTCCGTTCCCCGTGCCCCATGCTTTCCTCTTTCTCGGTTTTCTCCCTCATTTAGCTATAGTATGTCTCCCAGTAGCACCCTGAGGAGAAACACAGAGGAGCTAAGATATTTGTTTCATCTTGCATGTCTGAAAATACCTTTATTTTTCTTTCACGGTTAATGGATGACCAGGTGAGGTTCAGAATTCTTGGTTGGAAATTATTTTCCCTTATAATTTGTAAATCTTTGCTTCATGTCTTCTGGCTTCCAGGGCTGCTATTGGAAAGGTCAATAGTATTCTGGGTTCCAGTTCTTTGTACCCAACTTTCTTTGTTTCAGGAAGTTTCCAGGAGCTCTCTTCATTCCAAGTGTTCTGAAATGTCGCAATAACATGACTAATTGTGGGTCATTTTTTCAATGGGCTGGTTTGTTTGCTTTCAATCTGCAAATTCGTATCCTTTAATTATGGGAAACTTTTTGGTAACGTTCTCTTTTCTGTTTGCTCTTTTCTTTCTTCATTAAAAAATTACTTATTGATTTGAGAGATTTCAGGAGGGAATAGAAGTAAACACATCTTCAGTCATCCATTTTACCTGAAGTTCTATATACCTTTCTCCATTATTGTCTCTGCTCTCTCACTCTGACTCTTAAGCATGCTCAGTTCTTACCTGCCTCTGGGCCTTTGCACATCCTGTGCCCCATCTCCTGGAGCCCTCTTCCCTTCTTTTACCTGCTCTTCACCTGGCTAACGGTGACTCATCATACATGTCTCAGCTTAAAAGTCACGCCCTCAGAGAGACGTCCCCGATCCTGGGCCTTCTATCTGCGTAAAGTACCTCCCGTGGCCACCTCTGCATGAGCCAGAGCTGCTTCCCTGATCTTCTATGTCCTGCCTCCTCCTCTCAGACCCAGGGGCCTTTCAGAAAGATGAAGGAAGGAGAGCTTCCTTCCCAGAGCCCTGAGCATCCCGCTAGAAGGCCACGCAGGCCTGGCCACGGCCTCATCCCCCCTGTGACCATATGTCTGCTGAGCTGGTCCTGGGATCCCTTCCAGCAGCCGGCCAAGAGCAAAAGGTCAGAAGAAACAGGCCTTCCTTTCGTTCCCGCGGCCTCACCACACATCTGGGACATTTTCCTCACACCCTGTTTTTCTTCGTCTCAGGCCTTCTCTCTCTGGGTCTCTCTTTGTCTCCATCTCAGGGTCCCTCTCCCTTTCTCTGGGCCCCTGTTCTCTCTGCACTGTTCTGTCCTCCTCCCCTCCCACCGG
>NW_006294400.1:2585404-2598443 GCF_000327345.1 Myotis davidii | reverse complement strand
CCTCATTTTTCCCTTTGTCTTTCTCCACGTTCCTCCTGCGCCCACTCTGGCGCTGGCACTGGCCCCGAGAACACCTCTCTCTCCCCGGCACCCACACAGGGCTCCTCTGCGCCCTTCTCCTCCGGTGCATGGGCGGCGGGGCTCTCCGGCAGCAGGGCCCCAGGTGTGGCGTGGCCTGGTGGCCGGCCGGACCGCCTGCTGTCTAACACTCTTGTAAGGTTACTATTTATCTAGTGCAACCAGAGTTGGCACACACATCTGGCGCCTGGTACTTAGTGCAATTATTTATGATTTCCACCAAGATTTAAAAGCTCATCGCCGGCCTTGTAATGCAGTAACTGATTGCGCTGCTAATGTAATTAAGAAAAGATTATGATGTCCACGTGGCGTACCAGATGGTGGCATTCATAGCAATCGGCGTGCACAACTGGCAGACAACTGCACAAGGGCAGCCGAGCGGAGGCAGCTGGAGACCAGCGTCTTCCTCCTGCCACCGAGCAAGGATGGGAGGCTGCTGGGAGGGCCGGACAGTGCGGGGCGGGCAGGGGAGGGCGGGGACAGGAAGAGGGAGGCGTGAGGAGGCCTGGAGAGGAGACGAGGGGCCCATCACCCCTGATCTGCTGCTCCTACGTGGGCCCCTTTTTATTGCTCCCCACCACACACACACACACACACACACACCAGGGTTTTGCTGTACACATACGCACAGAGACACACAGACACCAATACTCAGACTGCCATAGCTAAGGGACTCGTTCCTTTCTTTACTAAACAGTGTTGAATAAGTGACCAGCTGTGCTAAGCTCTGGCTATGTCAACAAATAAAGCAGATGCGGTCCCCTTCCTTGTGGAGCTCAACAGACTAGAAAAGGAATAAACATCGATTCCGGTCAAGGGCACGTTTCTTGGCTGCAGGCTCCTCCCCAGCCCGGGCCCTGGTCTCGGCGCGTGCAGGAGGCAACCAGTCGATGTGTTTGTTTCTCCCTGTCTTTTCCTCCCTCTTACACTCTCTCTAAAAACCCAGGGAAAGGTATCGCCGGGTGAGGATGAACAACAACAAGAAGTCAAGAGGAAGAAGGAGGCAGCGGCCACGCGGCTGGAGCAGATCCCGGGAGAAGGAGCAGGATGAGGCTGGAGAGGAACCAAGCCGGTCCGGCAGGCCGTGTACGGAGCCGTGGGAACCATGAGGGGCCTTAGACAAGTCGGTGGGAGTGGAGGGCCGAGAGGCGGTGACGTTTTTGCGTTTCTCGCAGATCAGCCTGGGCCTTTGTTTAAAGATGGCTCATTTCAAGGTGTGCTCACCCCCTTTCGCTCCTGAGATGCCGCCCGACTGAATGGAAAGAAAGAAACAGGAGATAAACGTTCAGCGGTGAGAACAACGAGAGGAGATATTGGAGGCCAAAAGCTGTCACTGAATTTCTGGAATCAGAACGTGGAAGGGAGAGAGGGGCTAAGGCAGCGGCTCAGAGGGAACTGCAGCTCCAGTGCAGTGCGAGCGGCTGGCGCTCTAACCACTGAGGAACCCCGGCTGGGGCTAAAATATAGTCTCTCATCCATCCCCCTAACCAATGCATTATGAAAATTCATTTAAAAACTTGATATGAAAAATGGAAAATGTATATTATAATTTTGGATAAATTCTTTTTAGGAATATGAAAGTGGTTTTATTGGGGTGGGAAGAAACGGGGTAAAGGAAACCTCATCTTGGAAAAGACTATAACAGATGCACCAAAAGTTGGATGAATGAATGAATGAGGGAGGGACCAGGGCAGAGATAACCGAATGTATCAAGAGACGAAGTGGGAGGATGAAGAGCAGGCGTGTGAAAGGCACTTGCTGGTTCTACAATCTTGAGCTTGACTACCTTGTTTTTAAACCATATTTTAAGTCATTAATCTTTATTTTTTTAATAAAAATGAGCCCTTAATTGACACAGAAGCTAACAATTAACTGAGGATGCAGGTGGATGGAAAAATCTTAATATAAAAATGTCCATTCTCCCAACACTAATGTATAAACTTTATGTAATCCCAATTATAGTACCATTTTAATTGGATAAAATGATCATAAAGTTTATGTGGGAAAATAAGTGTCTGAGAATGGCCCAAAAATATTTAAAGGAGTCCGTCTCACCTGAGAGATACTAAAATGTACTATAAAGCCGCTAGAGGCCAACAAACATAGTGTGGGAATAGGATTGTTGAGTTGACAGAAAACTTTGGAACAGAACAAAGAGCCCAAAAATACATCCCAGGTATATATGATAATTCAATACATAATAAATATTCCACCTCAGTAAAAAGAAAAGGTGAATTAATAAATAATGTGAGAGAAAAGCACCTTATCCATCTGTAAGACAGTGCGGTTGGAGCCTCACCTCACACCATATAAAATATTAAATCCCAATGGATTAATAGGACAAACGTAAAAGGAAAATATAAAAACCTTAGGAGAGATTGTCAGTGAATATATGCAGAATCCAGGGATTAGAGGGGACATTTTTACCTGTGACAGGAAACCTAAAGCCTATTTAAAAAAAATAGAATCTCTTTTTACTACATAAAATTTAGTCTCATCCAGTTAATTTTTTATTTGATATTGTACGTCTTGGCTGTAGAATTCCCATCTGCTTATTTTTATAGTCTATCTCTTTGCTGAGTTGTTCTATTTAAGCATTCATTACTGGCATATTTTCCTTCATGTCCTTCAAAGTTCTGGTTCCGCTTGCTGCTTTAAAACGCTTGCTTCTTAATTCCAAGATCTGGGTCACCTTGAGGTTGGTCTCCACGATGGCCTTTTGTTCTTGAGGATGGGTCACATGGCATATTTCTTCTTATGTCTAGTAATTTTGGATTGACTCCTGGGCGCTATCCATGGTAAGTTGCAGGGAGTCTGGATTCTGTGATGTTCTCTGGAAGATGGTTGATTTTATTTTTTTCACTAGGCCGTGACCTTGGCTGAACCCCAACACCAAACTCGGTCTTCCCTGCGGTGGGCCCCGCTGAAATCTCTGTTCAGACGGCACAGGGAGGCTTCTCAGAGTTTTTCCACTGAAGTCATAGTTCAGAAAAGGCCTTGAGGGTTGGGCCAAGTTCATAAGCAGAATTTGAAACACCTCCTCCATGGATTTCTCCTTTCTGGGGTTTCCTCTGTCACTTTCCAACTCCTATGGAAGCCCCAAAATTTGTCCTCTGGTTCCTCAACAGGTAAAATGCAGGTTCCTATCCAGGTTTTAGCCGGCTCATGTGGCACTGCCTGGGGCCGGCCAGCCTTTGGGCACAAAGATGTAAAAATGAGAAACTCATTCAACATTGTCCCCTCCTTCCAAGTGTTAGTCTCTCCAGTTTCTGCCTGATTGTGATCCCTTTCAGTGCCTTTACATAGCCTTTTAAATATTTTTTAAAAATATATTTTTACTAGAGGGGGGTTGAGGGGGCAGTCCCTCAGCCTGGCCTGCACCCTCTTGCAGTCCAGGAGCCCTTGGGGGGTATTCGACTGAAGCCATCAGTTAGACATTGTTAGCGCTGCCCTGAGGCCGGCTTCTGCCTAAGCTGTGCTTACCCTGTGGGAGCGCACTGACTACCAGGGGCAGCTCTTGTGTTGAGCGTCTGCCCCCTGGTGGTCACTGCGTGTCATAGCAACCAGTTGTTCCACCATTCGGTTGATTTGCCTATTAGCCTTTTATTATATAGGATTGATTTCAGAGAGGAAGGGAGAGGGAGAGAGAGATAGAAACATCAGTGATGAGAGAGAATCATTGGTCAGCTGCCTCCTGCGTGCTCCCTACAGGGGATTGAGCCCACAACCTGGGCATGTGCCCTTGACTGGAATTGAACCTGGGACACTTCAGTCTGCAGGCCAATGCTCTATCTACTGAGCCAAACCGGCTAGGGCCCTTTAAAATATCTTGTCCAGGGTTTAGCATTGTCATCTGTCGGGGAAATCACCTTTTCCAAGGTATTCTGTCATTGGAGGTGGAGCTCTCTGATGACATAAAATTTAAACTTTTTTTAACGGCTAGAGGTTTCCATAAACAAAATTAAGAGACAAATGCAAAGTCGGGAAAAATATATTTGCCATGCATACGGCAGATAAAGAGTAAATTCTTAGCTCTTACAAATTGTTCAGAAAAAGGCAAAGCATCCAGTAGAAAAAGTCTCCAGGATATGAATAAGCTCAAAGAAGAGTAAACCCAAATGGCCAGTAAACATATGGCTCAACCTCCCAGTACTCAGGGAAATGCAAATTGAAGTCACTCCTTGCCCGTCAGATTGGCAACATGCCAAAAGAATGTTAGCACCTACTACTGATGAGGTGAAAGGAAAAGTATATTTTCATATGTGACTGGTGAAAAGGAGAATTGACATTGCCTTTTTGGCAAGCAATATGGGGGGAAACCTATTGTAAACATTCAAATATACATTCCCTTCAACCCAATCATCTCACTAATCAGAAGTTGCCCCGTGGAAGGAAACAGAAGCACTCAAATGCAGAATCTACAAAGGTGTTTAGTGCAGAAATATTTATAGTGTCCAAAGAACTAGAAAGAGTCCATAATTGGATAATATTTAAATCACAGAACATTTGTGCCATGGAATAAGATGTAGCCATGAAAAAAAAATAGATTCACACTTGCAAGAGTTTCCACAATATTATTAATTAAAAAACTAAAGAAATATATGTAATATGATCCATTTTGGCAGTGACTTGCAAAGCTTCATCTATGTATGAGTGCATGGGCACATAAGAGGGTATGAGAGGATTCAAATCAAACTTAACATTGGCTGTTGGAATATTAGGGAAGGACCAGGCAGATGGAAAAGGGGATAAGATAAAAAAGTGTTTAAGCAGAGTCGTAAAAGTGTCCATAAAAGCACGTATGAATTGATCCATTAATGTACAAACAGGTGTGTGGAGGCAGAATAACAGAAAGTGTTTGAGGAATGATCATCAAAATGGGAGTGGTGAGGTTTGGGGAGTATTAATTTCTTCCTTCTATACGTCTATTTTTTTAAAAAAGTCTTTTTTAAAGTATATATAAATCACATAATGGAAAAATTAAAGCTGTTTTTTTAATCATGAGAATGATTTTAAAACTACAGAAGTTGACTTCAGCCCTAGATGGCGTCATCCAGCCCAGGGCTACCTGTATACTCATGCCTCTTGAATTTTCATCTCTACTTCTAACCACGGCCAAGGGCTACAGGTTCATAGACTAAGATGTCTGTTTGATAACTCCACCTGTATGGGCATCTCACACTGGACAAAGCCAGGCAGCCTGGATTGGATGGCTTCATTGTCACTTTGCCAATGGGCTCTTGCTTCAACCTTTCCCTTCTTAGCAAATGTCACCAGCATTCAATTAGCTGATCAAGCCCCAGTCTGGAACGTCATCCCGATTCTTCTTGCTCTCTTCAATCTCATGTTCAATCCAAAGGCAACCGGGGTCAGGTCTGCGTTCAAAACACGTCCTGTATCTCACCGTCTGCCATACCAAGTTAGACCCCTGCTTCCGGTGGTGTCTGCCAGATTCTGCCTCTGAAAATGAAACTTTTCCTACTTGAAATTGAAAAGTAATCTGGTGAGTGATCCTTCGAAATGGTGTGAATGTCTTGTGTCCCCAACCTCTTATCCAACAACTCTAACATCCATTCGTGAGCCTTGTTTGAATCAGTTATTGCAGTGGTGATTGAAAAATGGTCATTTTTCTAATTGTATCATTTCTTCTGTTTTTAGTCTACATTGTTCTGTAAAGCATTTTCCCTCCTGTCCTCTCTTTGGGTACTGGTCTGGCTTCATGGGTCATTTTATAATTCAGTGTGCTGGCGTCCAGTATTGCCATTATTCTTTTGTACGCTCAAATTGTTCAAGGTTTGGCCATCGTGTGTCCATTTGACACGTCCTTGCCATTCTTGCAAGTCACCCTTGCTTTCTGACACAACAGAACTGGGGTAATGGGGAAAATTTGACTAGAAACTTTATATGAGGTTCCTTCCCGAGGACTCCAAGGCCCCCTGCCCCCTCGCCCTATTCAAGCCTCGGGGTCCCGGGCACCCCTGACACAGGGCGTCCCTGCCTTCTGAACACTCCCACCTGGGTTCGCACACGTGTTTGTTCGTTCCGTTCACACTTTGAGCAGCCCTGTCTGCCCCTCTCACTTAAATCACCTCTCCGTTCCCACCCAGTCACACTCTACCCTCAACCCACTTACTTTTCCCCTTAGTGCTAGTTTGCTGTCTGTCTTCCCTGCTGGACCCTAACGTGCTCAAAGCAGGGACTTGGTCTATTCAATACGCCGCCCTTGGCATTGAGAACAAAGCCTGACACACAGAGGTGCACGGTAAATACTTGATGAGTAAAATCGTGCGGACGCTCACTGACACAGACGCACATATATAGATGTGCTTGCACACCCACATGCATACTCGCACAGAGGAACACACACAAATGCTTATGAGGAACACGCAGAGACACAAGGTCATATACAAACTTCCGTGACCACACATACAATGATCAGCTAATTAAATGCTGGTGACGTTTGCTATAATTCTCTCTCTCTTCTCTTCTCTTCTCTTCTCTTCTCTTCTCTTCTCTTCTCTTCCCTTCCCTTCCCTTCTCTTCTCTTCTCTTCTCTTCACACACACACACACACACACACACTCATACAGGACATACAAAACAGATACACTCACACAACAATACACACTTATCTTTAGAAATATATCCACTAATCCATATACATTCAAACATTGACTCATTGGTGTGCACATTTTCACACACACGCACACACGCACACACACACACACACATGCACACATGCACACACACGCGCGCATGCACGCACACGCGCACACACGTCCAAGCATGGGGCATACAGTGAACACCTGCCACTCTCTCGCATGTGTGCGGGTGCACACACTTGGCCTTTGCCTGACCTAGCTAGGCCTTCACATCCTTGCTAAGCCTGGCTTGGGTGGGCACTGCCGGGCCACTCTGTCCCCCTTGGCCAGGAGCGCCCCAACCCGCCCTGCAGTGCTCCTGTCCCCGGGACAGGCCACCCGGGAGGGGTGGGAGCCACTGGGCGGCACCCCCTGATTTGTGACTGCCCCAAGGCCACCGTTTGAGCAGCAATGTCACGGGGGGAGGCCGTTAGCTGCCTGGGCAGAGCTGTCAAACATGCCTGGCGTGGCACCTGTACTCTGGGCACACTCACCTCTGCGATCACCCTGCCCCGTGGGTGGTGCCTGAATGCCAAGGCAGCGGCCTCTCAGAGCCGCACACTCGGGAGACAGGGGCAGAGGGGAATCCTCAGGATCCCAGCTGGGAGGGGTGACCCTCTGGGGTGGGGATCAGAGGGTCATGGCCCTCAGCAGCTTGAGACAAACTGGTCTGTGCTCTGCCCTCAAACAGCTAGAGCAGCGGCTGGGTCGGGAAAGGCTTTGGCTGCCAGGAGAGGGTCCGAGAGGGCACCTGGCCCCAAGGTGCGCACGGCTGGTGCCTGGAACTACCAGGGTACATCAGTGCCAGGCAGTGGGTAGCAGACCAGCCCCGGAACCAGTAGCTGGTGCGCCCACCCGTGGCTGAGGACATCCAGGCCGTGGGCCCCGAGGGAATCTCCGAGGCCAGCCCCTCGCGGCCTCCTGTCTATACAGGGCCTCTGGGGAACACCCTCGGCTGGACTCGGGAAGTGGAGAGGCGGGTCTGCTCAGGGTCCCCCCCATATGGAGGCTGGAGAGGACGGTTTGTCCTGGGACTCTGTGACACAGCCGTGAACAGGGGCCAGCGCCGCGGAGGGCCGGGGTGGGGGAGGACCGGTGTACAGGACTCCCAGCTCACGTACCTGACCTCCTCTGGGGACACGCCCACCCCATTTTACAGACAAGAAGACTGGGACTCAGGGAGTGAAGCCCCTGCCCATGTCCTCAGGAGGGGCTCTAGCCCCAGGCAGAGAGGCCTCCGAGAGCACGAGCGAGCAGCCGAGGTCCTTCAAGGGTAATTTCCATCCTTGTCTTCATGCCCAGCGAGGTCCTGAAGTTCCCAGAAAGGATGAGACCCCGGGGAGTCGGACCAAGGGCCCGGCGCCGCCTCCCCCCGGCCCGTGATTAATGCCTGACAGTCCTTCCCCTCACAGGGAACTCATCAGACTAATATTTCCTGATGTGAACTCCGCGTCGCCCTAGAATGAGAAATCCCAGCCCCCTCGCGTCCCGGCCCCAGATAAATGGGCTCCCGTCCCGGGCCTGTGAGTGATGCGGCAGGAGGCTGCAGAGGGAGGTCGATAAAGGCCCTTCATCAGCAGAACCGCGGCCTCTCCGGGCGGGCACGCCGGCAGGCCCCGCTCCCTCGCCGTGCTGATCCTCGGGGCTGGCCCCGACTGCCCATCGGACATGGGGAGGCGAGGTCAGTGCCCAGCGACGGGCAGGGAGGACCAGGGGAAGGGAGGGGCTGGCCTCCTCCAGTCCTGCCACAGAGTCGGGCCCTGGTGGATCGGAGGGACGGGGTAGGGTCTGCTAACATTTTGCCTTGACTTTGAGCTCTAATGAACCCAAGGAGGCTTGAAGCTTGTAGTCCAAGGCTGTGAGCAAACGCCTGCTTAAGGCCAAGTAGGACCTCAAAGGCTGTGTGGAGGATGCTGGAACCAAGGGGTTCTAGGAATAGGAACACCGGCGGTTGTTGCCTTAGTAAGAGAAAAATAGGAATAATAACCAGTACCATTTATTGAGTGCTCTTCCCATGTGCCAGGCATGACGCCAACATTGACATTCATTGTTGCGTTCAGTCCTCACAGAGCCCCGTGGAGTAAGGTGGTATGACCCCATTTTACAGATGAGAAGAGTGAGGCCTACCGGAGTTAAATGATACTCTAGAGGTGTCAGGATTCAAGACTAGATTTCCTACCTTCACAAGTATGCTTTTAGTCATTCATCATCCAATCATTCTACTGCTATTCGTTTTGTTGTTGTTTGTTTTTTAAATATATTTTATTGTTTTTTTTTACAGAGAGGAAGAGAGGGGGATAGAGAGTTAGAAATATCGATGAGAGAGAAACATCAATCAGCTGCCTCCTGCACACCTCCTACTGGGGATGTGCCCACAACCAAGGTACATGCCCTTGACCGGAATCGAACCTGGGACCTTTCAGTCCACAGGCTGACTCTCTATCCACTGAGCCAAACCGGTTAGGGCTCTACTGCTATTTGTAAAACGGCGTCTTTGTGCCCAATATTGAGAGAGTTCTGGGGATGCAGGAGTCAGGGAGCACCCTGCCCTCGCGGAGCTTGCTGTCTCTTGGGAGACTGACATCAAACAAGGTGGCAGTGGTGCCTCGTCGGGAGTGCGAGTGGGAACAGGGTGCTCAAGGCATTTCCTGTCACGAGGAGGGGGAGTGTCTCGTCCTGTCTCACACGGGGAGAAGCCAGTCCACTCCCGAGCGGGGTCTTGAGGACAAGTCCCCTTGAGGTGGCCAAAGGTGGAAAGAATCCGGGGCCGAAGGTCACAGCATTGGAAGCCGAAGCCAGAGCGAAGGGAGTGTCCCTCCGGGGTAGCCAGGGTGCGGGTGTGGGTGGGAAGGAAGGGGCTGGAAGGGGCGTCCTGTGCAGGAAGCAGCCGTCATGGGCTAAGCTCTTTGGTACCTGGCGGGGGGCAGGTCGGAATGGCTTGAAGGTGGATGTTGACAAGGACAACTATCCACACCTGAAAGGATGTCTCCTCCTGAGGGTGTCCTCCAACACTAGGAGACACCCCGGGTCAGGTCACAGTGCCCGCAGGATAGGTTTATGGGTCGTCCCAGGCCAGCAGCCAGAAGCCCAGGGAGCAGCTGTGACTTTGGGGGTGGGAGCTGGCCTGGTTGTGCGGGTGGGCTCAGGGCGGAGTCATGGTCCCGCAGGAGAGATGAGGCTGAGGGTGGTGGCCACACCTGAGCACATCCAGAGCCAGAGCTCAGGGCAACAAGAGTAAATACCGGACACCACCTGCTGGTGGCGCTGGAGCCATCCACTTGCTCTCCAGGCAGTCAGGATTGGGTGGGTGGGGAGCTCCAGGTGGGAGGGGCTGGGAGGCAGGGTCCCCCCTGCCCAGGGCTGCCAGGGGCTGGGAAGATGGGGAGGGAAGGGGCCTCAGCCCTGGCTGCAGAGGGCTTGTCCTTCTCTGCCCTTTGCTAGCGGTTTGGCCCCAGAACTTCAGCATCCTGCATCCTAAAGTCTGGGCCCATTAGACCCTCTCACCCGCTCCTTCCCTGAGCCCCTCCCACATGGCTCCACCCTGATTCTGACTGTGCCCTGAACCTGACCCCCAATTCATCCTTGACCCTTATCCTGTCCCTGTCCCCCATTCCTGAGCCCACTCCAACCCTGAAATTTCTTCCATCTCTGAGCCTCAGCTCCTCCCTGACCCTCCACCCCTCCTCTTCCCACCCCTAGCCTCAGCTTCACCCCTCCCCGACTCAGTTACCCATCTTTGCCCCCGCCCCCCGCCCCCATCTCATACCAATCCCAGATTCTTTCTTTCCCCTCCTCCCTCACCCTGCCTCTGAATTGGGGCCAAAATTCCGTGGGAAGCTTGGGCGGAGAGACGAAAGTATCCGTTGCTCATATTCCTTGTACATTATTTTAAAAGTGAGAGGTTGCTGTTTTCTTTGGAGGCCAAAAGTCAGGTGGGAATTTCAAAATGCCCTCATTAAAATGCCACGTACAAAATCCGCCCACAGCTAGAGACAGCAGACTAGGGGTCACCTTGGGGGTGGGGGTGGGGGAAGGGCATAGGGGTCACCTGGGGGAGTCTGTTCTGTTTCTTGACCTGGGTGTTGGGTATGCTGGTGTATTCCGTTGGCGAAGATCGATCAAGCGAGACGCTTATGATCTGTGCACTTTCCTGGATCCGTGTTATACTTCATAGGAAGTTTTTCCAAAAAATACCCCATAGTCTGGGCATTTGGGGTCTCTCGGGGCAATGGAGCTGGCTGCAGGGGCCGCGTGTCGCCTGGTTCTCAGTGCTCTCCGGACAACTTTCATCCCAATGGGATGCTGACAACAAGCCCCCCTCTTCCCCCAGCAATACCCCACTGTCCACTGGGACTGCCTTGGTGCCAGCTGCCTTTCCTACCCTAACAGCTGTATTTTTCAGGTCCAATATGACAGGCTCAATCTATTCCCGTTATATATTTCCCAGTAAATGGACAAGGTGAACACAGTGTCAGTTCAAATCACTATCATGACACTTAATTCTGATTTACTGTACCTTTTGCTGCAATCTTGAAAGTGCCTGCGTCTGTGCTGAGCCGGATTGCCCAGGCAGGCCCCTGGGGGCCGATGTTAAGATCAGCTTCAATAAAAGAATTTAGGGTAAGGCGGCCCCGGTGGGCAGGGGGCAAGCTGGGGCCCAGAGGACCAGCCGGCAGAGACACCGAGGCTGCCGCCCTCCCGCGCCTCCCTCCCGGAGTCTCTTTGTCCCCGGCCCTGTGTCTGCAGCAGCTGGGAAATTTATGGAGGCTCCATAAACGGGTTTTACAGACAGCTGTTAGAGCAGGCCGAGCAAGGCTGGGCTGTCGGGGGACCTAGTCGCAGGCTTACAGCCAAGACACTTAAATATTATGGCCCCACATATATAAAAACTGTGCTGTGCACGTCCTCCGCTCCCTCCTCCCTCCTGACCCAGGAGCAGGGGGTTGGCCAGAGAATAGCGGCTGCTTCCAGCCGGCCGGGCTTGCCAGAGACAAAATGCCCACCACCCCTTGTTCCAGCCCCTGCAGCCGAGGCCAGGAGCCTCTGGCTGGGCTGGCAGCTCGGAGACAGCGGGGTGACTGGTCCAAACAGCCAGCGGTGCCAGGCCTGCGCCGGCCTCCTCCCCCACCCTCCCCGGCTGTGCTCAGGCTCAGCTTACCACCTCCTGGCAGCCTCAGGGCCTGGCTCCAGCTGTTTTCTCTGCCTTGGAAGCTCTCCCTTTCCCCCCTCCACCCACCTTTTCTTGCCCTGGCCAGTTCCTGCCTCCCCTTCCAGAGCCCAGCTGGAATATTGCTTTCCCGGAGGCGTCGTCCCCATCCTCTCGAGTCAGGTCCCTTGTTGTAAATGCTCATATCCCCCCCGGACTTCTTCATAACATTTATAACAATTGTAATTAAATAATTAGTGGTGTCATTATCTGTTTAATGTCTATCTTCCCCACTGGACAATAAACTCCGGGAAAGCAGAGATTCTATTTGAATGGATCCCTAGTGCTGTGCACAGGGCCTGGCACTCAGTAAATATTCAATGAATGAATGAATGGACGAATGAACAAATGAATGAACCAATGGAGATACAGAGATGAATTCCACACAACCCTCAGACATAGCACAAGGCAAAATGCGCTCAGGTCCTGTGAGCAGGAGAAAAGCTCAGTAAAGAAGCCACTTCGACAGGAGGGAATTAGGGGGGGCTTCCAGGAAGAGGTGCCATCAGACCTCCTGCTATATATATATATATATATATAATAAAATGCTTTCATTCCTAAGTACCAGCCGTGAAGCTTAAGATGTGAGTCAGAGGGCTAGTCCCTTAGTCTCACTGAATCTCAGCTTCCCCATCTTTAAAATGGGGCTAATGCCAGTGCCTGTGTCACATGGTTGCTGTGAAAGTTGAATGTAATTAGCACAGCTCACATAATAAGAGTTCCTTAAGCTGTGTTACTGTAGCTAGAACTTGGTCATTCCCGGGGAAGGACACAGCATGTGTGCCAGTATTTATGAGGGACAAAAATCATTTCTCCCGGTGCTCTGTGGCCTCCAAGTCATGTTTTGTATCTCGTAACCTTAGCCTCTGCCACTTGACCTGGGAAAGTGTCTGACCCAATAAAAGCTAATCATACGCTGGCTAGCAACCTATGACCTGTGGCTGGGCCAATTAGATTACCTTTCGTGGATGTCTGACTAGAGACCTGGGAAGAATTGGCAGGAGAGCTGAAACTGAGAGTTCCATGTTGGAGATATCATTGCACAAGACAGGGACATTAATTAAGAACAAGGAATCTCTAGGCAGAAACTCTTAAGAGCGAGTTCATGCTTTGC
>NW_006294400.1:2584608-2585379 GCF_000327345.1 Myotis davidii | reverse complement strand
GCTGAAAAGATGACCACGACCAGCAGTGTCCCAGAGGCGGCTCCAGAAGCTTCGGTCCTGGAAGAAAGGAAAGGAAAAACGTTGCCAAGCCATGGCCACTGTGCCCTCCACAAGGTAGCATAAGTGACGAATAGACTTTGGCAATTATAAGACCCTGGAATTTTGGGGTTAGCCTGGCTTATCCTGACTAAGAAGATGCTATGCAAATAGGTTAGCACAGAGTCTGGCTCAAAATAAATGCCATCATTTTTTCCCCTGTCTCTCTTTTTATTATTATGGATTTCAGAGAGGAAGGGTATGGGAGAGAGATAGAAACATCAATGATGAGAGAGAATCATTAGTTGGCTGCCATCTGCACTCCCCCTACTGAGGATCGAGCCCGCAACCCCGGCATGTGCCCTTGACCAGAATTGAACCCAGGACCTTTCAGTCCAGGGGCCGACGCTCTATCCTCGGAGCCAAACCGGCTAGGGCTTTTCCTGTTTCTTAAAAGCCAAAAAGGGTCATACTCAAAGGCAGAAAGTGTGACTTCGGTTTGGTAAAGAATTCAACGTAACTGGAGTGAAGGTTACATGAAGGGGAAGAGTTGACAATAAAGTTGAAAAAGGGAGGCCAGATCATAAAGAACTTGGACTAGACGCCATATGTCCGGCTTACTCAGCATAGAGGGCATAACGTCGTCACCTTTTAACATCCAGTGCCTCTCAGACCTCCATCTCCCCTTCTAAGGGTGCCTTTCTTCTCTTTTCACAGCACCTGCTCTAAGCCTCC
>NW_006294400.1:2567706-2584558 GCF_000327345.1 Myotis davidii | reverse complement strand
TGTTGGAGCCACGGCTGCCTCAGGGCGAGGAACAGAAAGTCCGATCTGTCCACCAGAGGGAGGGCCATGTTCCGGCTGCTGCTTTCCCTGCCTTTCCGTATCACAGCCGAAGCCGGCCAAGAGCAAGCCGTGCACAAGAGGCAGTTGATAGATCTCACTCTACTAAAATGTAAAACTCCTAAATGACAACAGACACCATAAACAAGCTAAACACAAGCGATAGCCTGGGAGAAAATATTTGCAATTTATATAACAGAGAAGGGATTAGCATCCAAAATATATAAAGAATTCTAACAAATCAATAAGAAGAAGACAAATGGCCCAATAGAACACTCAGCAAATACTAAAATCAGTCGATTTATGGAAAAGGAAATTCAAATGGCCAATAAACTTGAAGAATGTTCCGTTTCACTAGTAATCAAGGAAATAAAACATTAAATTACCATGAACTACATGTCACTCATCAGACTGGCGCGCACACAAAAATTAAAGTTTGATGTTCAATGTTAGTGAGGGACCCTTGGATTCTGCTGGTGACGATGCAAATTGGCACCACCACTTTGAAGGACAACAAATCCACTTGCTAGCGTCTCTCCCTAGAGAAAACGTGTGTGCGTGCGCACGAGGAGGCTTGTTTGTGCAAGCACGTCTACTGCAATATTGTCCAGAGGAGTAAGAGGATGGAGCCAACCTGAATGCCCATCAGCCGAGGGCTAGCTACATAAACCATCGCGTGGCCGTGCTATGTAGTACCATGCAACGTAAAATTTACAAGAATAAGGTAAATCCATGCCATAACATGAAGAAATATCGTTGCGTGGATAAAACAAGTGGCAGAAAGAACATAAAAACAGGACAACTTTTTACGAATAGACACAGAGAAACAGAAACACGCACAATACTTTTTAAAAATTTATAGGCGCAAATGTATCAAACTATTAGAAAGGATGATTCGAACGGGAACCAGAGTAGCAGCCTGTGAGACTTGGAAAGGACCTGGAAGCGGGGAGGGAGTGGGAGAAGTGGTAGGTAAGTGGGATAGTGGGAAGGAGTCAAAGAGGACTTCGCTTTATTGTTGTTATTTCTGTGTTGTTTTTTCCAAAGGAGAGAAAGGAGAAGGTATTTAGGGACTGCTTGTGCAATAAAAAGTGAATTATTTATGAAGAGAAAAACAGGCTGTCTGGCTTATGACTCCCCTCCCCACTCACAGACCAGGGGGAACCAGCAGCCCACACACATCCCCACCGCCGGTGGGCAATCATTCTTCAGGTGCAAGGCGGGCAGAGCCTGTGCTTTAGGATAAGCTAACAGCTCTGCCTGTGAGCGTGCCCTCGTGATGCCAGCATCCTGACGTTAGGTCAGCGGGAAGGATGGACTTCTAGCCACTGTGGGCTCTCTGCCACGGGGCCCAGAGCTAGACCACCTGGCAGGACAGGGAGGCCGGGGAGGCCAGGGAGGCCAGGGAGGCCGGGGAGGGCCGTAGTCTTTCTGAGGAAGCAGCCAGGTCCCTGGAGGAGGTGCTGAGAGCGGAGGCTGTTGTGGGTGCAGGGACACGGCCAGGGCCTGCAGGGCCGATTCACGGGCAGGCGACTCTGTGGTCACACTCACACTCAGGAGAGCTATACGCTCGGCTTAGGGCTTTGCTGTCACCATTTTGAAACTCTGAATAATTTGTTTAAGTTGAGGTATAATCGGCATACAACGTTATGTTAGTATCAGGTGTACAGCATGAGTCGATATTTGTGTAAATAATTCTATCTTTGAACTTGCGTTTTGTAGATTCAGTCCAGTAGGTTGATGAAGCGTGCATGTGAGCAGAGGAGACATGCGCAGTATGCCAGCCCCTGCTCCTTGCCTCCCCTGTGGTGTATTTGTTTGCAATGCCCCAGGAGCACGGAATTCCAGGGGATCCCCGTGCCTGGGAATCCAGTCAGACTCAAAGCAATTAGAAAGTAAGTGTGTCATTTTAACAGCTCAGTGGGGGTGCCCACAGCCCCAAGAGGCCACACTTTTCCTTCGAATAAGAATTTGCTTGGGCCCTAGCAGGTTTCACTCAGTGGATAGAGTATTGGCCTGTGGACTGAAGGGTCCCAGGTTCAATTTCGGTCAAGTATATATTTTTTTTTAAATGGGTTTAAAAAAAGAATTTGCTTGGATAGAAGGCAAAAGTGTCCTCAGAAACATGAGCTACCAGAACCCTATCATGTCCTTTCTTATTCATGCTACTTTCTGGGGTTAGTCAAGCACCCAGGCTGAAAGCCATGACGCAGGAGGGAAGGAAAAGCCGGAGCAGCCAGAGTCCTCACCCTCCAGCCCTTCCTTGCTCATCAGTCAGCTATGGGTGGACGGAGGAGGAGAAAGTGCATATGTCAGGGAGTGAAATAGAAGCAGCTGAGCTCGTTTTATGTGCATTCCTACTGTTCTGGTAGGAATGAAATACATGTCTAGCAGGTACAAAGTATGTGTGCTTTTTGGTGATTCCACCTACGAGCTAAATGCTCTTATATTTGCATTTAAAAACTGGCATTGCAAAATATAAAGTAAAGTTTATATTTACATTACTTCTTTACTTAGAGTGGCATTAAATAGCAAATAAGAATATTATGATAAGTAGAGAGAGAAGCCACTAAATAAAGGAAAAAAACTTTCTACTTTAATATTTTTTATTGCATTTCCCCCCCCTGAGTTTGAACAAGGGGGCCTATGTTTTCATTTTGCAGTGGGCCCCACAAATGCTGTTGCCAACCCCTGCGTGCAGGGTTTTGCCTCGCACCTCAAGACCCAAGGAAATTCTGTGCCCGTGGAGGACATTTTGGCTCACTTTCTCCTGGATCAAGCATTTGACCTCTTCTGCAGGTCGGCCCTGTCTCTGATCTGCTGGCAGATTGCTCCGTGGTTCAGAGCTAGGCTTGGGCCAGGCCGCCCCGATTCCAGCATCACCTCTGCTTTGTTGGCTGTGTGAGCTCAGGCAGGTCACCTGACCTCTCTCTCCCTGGTTTCACCGTCTCTTGAACGGGGATTTTGATAACAGTACTGACCTTGAAGGCGAAGGTTGAGAAGGGTAGATGGATTAGTGCCCACCAAGTGTTTGGAGCAGCCCTGGGAACCTACAGCTGTGTGAGCCCTTCTCATTATAGCACTTTCCACGATGCCACTGTCCAGTCAGGAAGTCCCTGGGTGCCTTCTCCTCTTGCTGGGAGACTGGACAGAACTCAGTCTCTGGGAGGAGGAAGGTGCTGTGGGGAACGGGGTTCGCCAGCAGGCCCCGGGCTTCGGGTCTGTGCATGGGGGGAGGGGGGGGGGCTCAGTGCAAGGCTGGGAAGGAGGCGGTGGGTGGTGTCCCCAGGTCTGTCTGAGCCGGCAGGACTGCCAGGCCAAGTACCACAGGTGGGGCCTTAAAAGCAGAACTGCATTGTCCTCCCCGTTCTGGAGGCTGGAAGTCTGATCTCAAGGTGTCGGCAGAGTTGACTTCTGCCCCTCAGCATGGAGATGACCGCCTCCTGCCTGTGTCCTCACAGGGTCATCCCTGTGTGGGTCTGGGTCCTAAAAGGACACCCATCGTATTGGATTAGGGCCCAACCATATGACCTTCATTTCCCCTTCAAAGGAAACTTGTCTCCAAATACAGTCAGAGTCTGAGGTGCTGGGGGTTAGGCCTTCACCATGTGGATTTCAGGCAGACACAGTCCAGCCCAATATCTGTGAGCGCATGCTGTTCTGTGGGTCCCTGTGAGCACATGATTGCACATCTGTGTGTCTGTGTCCGTGTCTCTGTTCTTCAGTGTCCGGCCTTTGGGGACTTTGTCCTTGTGAGGGATGCCGGGTCCTGGGAATCAGCGGGCCTCTGTTCATGAGGCCCCAGCGGTGTTCTGTCGGCCTGAGAGTGCCATGCGTCTAAGTGGGTCTGTAATCCAGGACGTCACAGCCTGGGAAGGGGGCAGTGGGAGGCTGTAGGAACGGGATCTGCTCACCTCTGGGTCTCCGTGCACGTGGGTCCTCTGTTGGGTGTGTGTGTGTAGATCTGAAATCTGACCAGACGTGTGGCTGGAAGGCAGGATCTGAAAGGAGAGGGGACGGATCATGTTAACTTGAGACTTGAAAGAAGACAGTGTGTTTACAACAGCAGAAGGACAGCGGGTTAAACATATGTTGGCGATGACGGCGAGAGGACGGCAGCTGAGGCGGGACTGGCTCCGGTGTGAATTCTGTGGCACGTTGGTGTCTTCAAAACTGTCACAAAACCAGATACAGGAGCAAAACAATGGAACTGAGTGGAATCCGCGGAGGGGGCAGGGAGAGGGGGAAGCCACGGGGGCTGGGAGGTGGCGGCATCCTGAAGGCCGCTGTGTCTCAGCCCCGTCGGAGCGTACAGAGCACACAGCCCAGCCTCCAACTTCGTCTCACTCTCCACCCACTTCCCAGCTGAAACGAACCCACACCCTGAGCCCTGGAACAGTGGGTGGGGGTGCCCCTCGCACACACAGCTCCGGCTCAGGCTGGCTCGGTGCTTCACGTACATTTTCTTTATTCCTCCCTACAAGCCTGCAAGAAGGGAATCATTATCTCCACTGAGTTGAGAACATGGAGACTCAGAGAGACACAGGGCCTTGGCGAAGGCTATCGCAGCTGGGATTGGAACGGAGGCCTGCTGACTTGCTCTTGGGATTCTTGGGATGGTGTTTGGTTAAAAAAGAATGAATGAATGAATGAACGAATGAATGAATGATACAATATTCCTGTGCTTTGAGGTAGAGCCTCTGCTCAGGCCCTAGTTGATACCCTGAAGAGCAGTAGGTGACCCTTACTTCCTTCTCCACACCTATCAGTCCTGCAAGAAAGCGGTTGGTCACTTGGACCTATTTTTTTTGGAAAGTCAATGGCAGTCACAGACGGTGGACACTGGTGGCTTCTAATCCAGGGAGCAGACTTTTGCTTGGAAAACAAACAGGGATGGGATGGTCAGGACAGAGATTCCTTTGTCCCCCGCCAGGCCTCCGACATGCAGACCCGAGGTGCCCACATTGGATTGGCTCAGCTGCGGGCCTGGGTTCGAATATCAGCTCTGCCCCGCACTGGCCGATTTTCCTTACACTCCTTGCCTTACGTTTCATTCCTCCTTTGATTTCATTGAACAGGTTGAAACGCACGGCTCTTTCTGGTTGTTCTTTTCTCTCGGGTCTTGTGGTACAAATGGCCCCTTGGATGTACCCACAGGGTCTTTGTTTTGGTGGCTTGTTTCCTTGAACGCTTTGTCACTGTCGTCCCCATATTCACTAAGGAGCTCTTGTTCCCCTGGGAGTCCCTCGTGCCCGGGTTGGATCCACAGAGCAATGGGAAGCTCGCCTCCACTGGGCATCCCAAGTCTTTCTGTGGCCCCAGGCGAGGTTGCTTATTAATTCTCCAGGGTCGATCTCCATGGCTCCTGGCTTTACAAAGCTGGAGCAGGTGCAGCCCCGGACTCCTGTTTTCTTTTCCACTCTTGGCCCAGGCGAATGCCAAGTCTTTTGGCCTTTTTTGTAGACCAGTGGGCAGAATCCACCCCCCCATAAATTTTGATGGGTAGATTTCTGTCTTTATTGGTAAGAATGGTACTTTCTAATTAGCATGGCAATGTCTTCTCGAACCTGCCAGAATCCAGAAATGTCCTTGTACGGGCTTCTTTTCCCCTTTCTGATTTCCCCCGTTTGTGTTGTCCTAAGGAGTGCTGTGGAACCTTATTTGCAGCCTGATTCTCCCACACAGATTTTTTTTGAGGGTGAAAGTCCCTTGTAACCATGGCTTTGGCTCACAATCTACACGTTTTGATAAGGAGTGTGTTCCAACTCGAGCATCGTAATGACCCTTCATTGATTTACAAGTGCTTTGCTTACCTTCCGAGCTTTCCTTTTTCTTCTTTATCTTTTGTCAGAGCTAACAGACTTTTAGAGCGGATAGTAATGAGAAAGGACAACCCCGGGTGTCTAGAGATGGTTTGTTTAAGTCGCATGCTTAAATAAACGACAGTGCTGATGGTCAGCACACAGCGGGAATCGTGTGGCCAGGTCGGTCCCCTGCCCCAGGCCTGACTTAGTCGCGTCACTTGGATGTTCCAGCTCCGCTGAAGGTCATGGGGCCTCGGGCTGCTCATGGGGGATCGGTGGCAGGAGAAGCCTGGGCTGAGTTGTCCTGGTGCCGCTGTCTCTTAGCAAGCACTTCCCTGGGGCCCTGGCTTTGTGCACAACGCTCAGTTCCGGCCCATTGCGTTCACCGGACCAGCTGCTCCCCAGCCCAGGCAGCTCCTCAACCTCAGGTCCTGCTCATCTCACCAACATCAAGTTGCCTCTTTATCTGGTACCTGGGGCATCTTCTTTCTTGGCTTTGAATTTGGCTATGCATTTACATTCTGGGGTTATATTTTATCTAGTATTTTAATGTGTTTAGAATAGGATATGGGATTTCCCATATTGGCATAATGTACCACATTAACTGGAAATCTGACTGTGACCTCCTGGTTCATAGGTGGATGCTCAACCACTGAGCCACACCAGGTGGGCTAACTAGAAGTTTCTGGCATGATTAGCTATTATATACCTTTGAGCAAGATACTTAAACTTCTCTGAATCTGTTTCTTCATCTATAAAATAAGTAGGCCCTATGATAGGAACATCAACAGAATAGGTTGTTATAAGGATTATGTGAGACAAGTACACAAAGAATTGGGCATATATGGTGCCTGGGACAGAGTAGGTGTCCAATAAATGGTAGGTGTTATCATTTCTGATCCTATTTTGCATATAAAGTTTTGGGGCTCAGAGAGATTAAGTAACTTGCCTAAAGTCACACAGCTGATTGGTGGACTAAGACCCCTATGTTTGAGCCTTCCCAGTCCAGGGGCCAGACATGTGAGTGAGTAGGCCTTTAGAATAACCCAAGCCCCAGGCACCATCTGAATGTAGGCTCATGAGACACCCCAAGTGAGAACTATCTAGCAGAACTGAGTGAACCCCCAGCTTCATGAACAAAGTAAACAATGGCTCTTATTATAAGTCGCTGTGGGAAGCAGTAGGGAACAGGAACACTGCCCCATTGCTTACTAAGCACAGTCCACTCTTTGGGCAGACAGCAGAGACAGCGCTGTGTCATTTGTTCATTCATCCACTTACACAACAACCGTAGATCTTTTGAGCCTCAACTGTGCCCCCAGGCTCTTCACCAGGCACTGGGGACTCAGTGGTAAACAAGACAGGCAAGATGGGAAACAAACAAACCATTAAATAAAAATAAGGAAATACCTGGTAGTGATAAACACCGGGATGAAAATAAAACATGATGAGACGGAGTGACAAATGGAGACTTTTCAGCCGGGGTGATGAAGGAAGGTTCCTCTGAGGCAGTTGAGATGAATGTCGAGAGGGAGTAAGGTCTGGCAGCAGAGTTTGCAGGTAGAATCACCAGTGGAAATGCCCATGGTGTGAATGATCTCGGTGCGTTTAGTGGCTGCTGTGCCTAGAACATAGTGAATGTGGGGACCAGGGACAGGAGAGGACTGCCGAGAGGTAGGCAGGGGCACAAGCGGTAGGGCTTTGTAGGCCAAGGAAAGTATTTTGGATCTTTTTCTGAGCGCATTGGGAAGGCACTGGTGGGTGTTTTAGCAAGGGTGATTGTCAGTCAGAATAGGATAGGCTACGCTGCAGTAACAAATAAGCCCTCAAATCTCAGTGGCTTTCCACAAGAGAAGTTTACTTCACTCTTACGTCACAGCTTACTGTGTGTCTGGAGGATTTCCTCTAAAACAACTAAGGCGCTCAACCTGCCTCCATCGTGTAGCTCCATCATCTTGTAGCTTCAGGTTCACCCTGATGTTATCTCCCTGGGGACAGGTAGAAGGAAAGGAGAGAATGGGGGAAGGCATATCAGATACTTATCCACCTGGAAGTAATACCCATGACTGTGCTCATATCCCATTGGTCAGAACTAGTCACATGGTCAACTAACCACAGAGGCAGCTGGGAAATGTAAATGGGCACACAGATACCTTGGTGAGCCCCAGCCGTCGCTACCATAGAAAAGAATCTGATTCATATTTCAAATTGGCACTCTGGTTACTGTGTGAAAAATGTGACCCGTGGCAGCAGTGGGAATCCCAGCTGTGACTCGGCTCTGAAATTGTAACCCAACTCCTTCCCTTTGGAATTTGTCACTTGTGGCTTTATGTGTTTGTTTATTTATTTATTTAATGTGCTTTTATTGATTTCAGAAACAGGAAGGGAGAGAGAGAGAGGGATAGAAACATCGATGAGAGAGAATCATTGATCGGCTGCCTCCTGCACGCTCCCTATTAGGGATGGTGTCTACAACCTGGACATGTGCTCTGACCAGGAATTGAATCGTGACCTCCTGGTTCATGGGTTGATGCTCAACCACTGAGCCACATTGGCCAGGCTCACTTGTGGCTTCAAATGGTATGCAAATTTTAGCTCTTAGACCAAAAAACACAGAAAGTTGTATCCCGGAGGGACGCTCGGGCCAAAACTGGGGTCCAGAGTTCAGAACCAAAGTTTAATCAGGGAGGCCCTGATTCCCAGATTTTGGGATCTTGGATTGGTAAATTACAAAATAATTTAGAAGCTAACAAAGAGCAATTTTTGTCTCAGAAGTCTATACTGTCATCGTCCTTTCACAAAATAAAGGACATCTTAATATTTATAAGCCAGAAGGAAATAATAGCACAATAAAGAACATTTCTTTCATAGAAAAGACAGTTGGCAGCTTTTCACCCACACAGACACATACACACACATGCACCAAGTACATGCATGACACATTAGTGGGTATACATGGATACTATACATTAATTGGCTTCCTGGAATTGCCCGTAGAAGCTTTTATCATCATTAAGTAAGTATGCCTGTGCCATGACCCACTGTGGACCTGTTCAGAGTTGCATGGGTAAGAAGCTGCTTGAGGCAAACGACCACTTTTCATTCAAAGAACGCCTTCGAAAGTTTCAAGTTGGGAGTCACATTTAAAATCACTGCTCGTCTTCTTTTACTGTGACATGTTAATGCTCACATCCTGTGGCCATGCCTGTAGCTCTCAATCGGCAGTCTCACAGGCCTCTTATTGTAATAACTGCTTACCTGTCTGGGGTGTCTTTCCCCTCCGGCCCCTAAAAATAAACGTTGGGCTCCCCATGTGGCTTACATTTTGAGCCAGAGCATTCCAGACACTCCCCACACATTCACTACGTCCAGCCATCTTCCTGTGAATTGGCAGCGTGCCGATGGAAATGCAATTCTGCTTCTACAATGCCACCTTGTCCTTAGTTTCCTCATCTTCCTCTTTGGGATTTCTGTCTCACTGACAAGGCCTGGCCCGTGAACTGGTACTTGGAGGCTACACGAGTGGGTGGACAGCAGCAGCCAAGATCCAGAGCCAAACACATAGGCTTAGGAACCAGGCTGCCGAGAGTCAAGGGCGGCCAAATGGGCAAAGGCTGGGAGTCTGGGGGAATGCTGGAGGAGCAGGCAATGCATTGGGGATTGGGGACAGGCTCTGGAGGGACCTGGAGAGAGAGCTGGGGGCACCTACAGAACCCTGGTCAGGACCTGAGCAGCTGGCCAGATTCCACCCAATTCTCCAGCCTCACTTCACCTGGCCCCTCCAGTCAGGCTCACCTCCCTGTCATCTCCATGGAAGATCCCCTCCTATTTTGGGGCCCTTTGTGCTTGTCGTTTCCACCCTCCTTCCTGTGCCCAACCCCACCGTTTCCTGCCTGGCCCACTTGTATGCATCCTCCCCATGGAGCACGCTCTGCCTGCTCCCACAGATCAAAATGAACTGGGCCCTCGGTAGAGGCACCTCCTTGACCATCCTGAGCCTTGAGGCTGACGTATTGGATGTGATGCATAAGAGAAAAAGGGGAGGCAAAGATGGCGCCCAGGTGTTTGGCTGAGCAGCTGGAAAGAACGTGTTTCCAGTAGGTGAGACGAGAAGACTGGGGGAGGAGCGGGTGTGGAATTCCACATGTGTTACATTGGAGATGCCCACTAGCAATCCACGGGCATGTCAGGTAGGCGATTGGATACACGCGTTTGGAGTTCAGGGGAAATCCAGGCCAGGGACACAAATTTGGGAGTGGCCAGTACAACTGCCATTGAGAACTGACACTGTTCATTCAAGAGAAAAGGAAACAGCTTTTCTTCAATGCCTTCATTTTAAAAAATATATTTTTTAATTGCAGTTGACATATAATATTGTATTTGTTTCAGGTGTACAACCCACTCATTAGACATTCTAGAACATACTAAGTGATCATCCCTATAAATCTAGTGCCCACCTGATACCGTTCATAGTTATTACAATATTATTGCCTATATTCCCTGTGCTGTGTTTTACATCCCTCTGACTATTCTATTACTATCAATTTGTATTTCTTAATCCCTTCACCTTTTTCACCCAGCCCCCCAAGGCCCTCTCAACAGGAAACTGTCAGACTGATCTCTGAATCGATGAGTCTGTTTCCGTTCTGCTTGTTTAGTTTTTTTTAGATCCCACATAGAAGTGAAATCATATGGTATTTGTCTCCCTCTGCCTCACTGCACTCAGCACAATACCTTCTAGGTCCAGCCATGGTGTTGCACATGGCAAGATTTCATTCTTTTTATGGCCGAGTCATAGTCCATTGACTATATGCACCATTTCTTCTTTATCCACTCATCCTTTGATGGACACTTAGGTTGCTTCCATATCTTGGCTATTGTAAGCAATACTGCGGTGAATATATGGACATGTGTCTTCAATGCCTTCTTTGTGCCATCTCTCCGGTCAAGCTCCTCTTGATTAAGGAGGCTCTGGAAAGAATTACATTGTGGGTAAGTCATTACGGGGTGCCTCCTTGTGTAAGTTTAGGGTATGCAGCATGATGATTTGATATTACACTGTTGTGAAATGATTACCACAATAAGGTTAGTTAACACATCCATCACCTTACAGTTACATTTTTTAAAATTCTTTTGCGGTCATCCTGCACGTGGTTATGGTTTCTTAGTTTCAACAGCACCGTTTGTGGTTATTCTGTGCTTATTTTTCACATCCTTCCAGTCAACCTCTTGTGGAAAGGAGCCAGCCACATGTATACACCTGTCCCACACCCCGTTCATCCCACCTGCTTTCCTCCTGCTCCCGCAAGCATCCGTGTTCAATCTGAGAGCGCAGATCAGATCAGAAACTCCTCAGACCACAGACAGGTTCTGTGTAGCTGGCAGGGCTGACAGCTGATGAAATTTTACTCTCGCCCTCCCAAGGCAGAGCCAGTCCGTTCTGGGTCCCACAGATCAATACCAGACACAACCCTCGGAGTAAGGATGGAGGGGGCCCTGAAGGAGGGCAAAAGTGAGTGGTGGAAAGCTCGGGTCAGGAAGCTGCCTGAGTTGGTCCTTGATCTGCGTGGGTGAGACCTAGTAGGCAGCGAGGACCTGCTCTGCAAACTGTGGCCACACCTACCTACTTCTCTTTCAGGACAAGGAACTTGTGGCTTTGAATACCTCCTGGGACCTCATCACGTCTGAAATATGTTTACATTTTTTTCCTGATTGTAAAAGTTATATATGTTCATTATGTAAAAAATTTTAAATCTTAACCTTCCTCCCTGATAAGGAAACAGTGATTTTTTTTTAATTTTCTTTTTTTCAGCTTTATTAATATATCTTTGACATACAACATTGTGTAAGTTTAGGGTATGCAACATGATGATTTGATATTGCACTGTTGTGAAATGATTACCACAATAAGGTTAGTTAACACATCCATCACCTTACAGTTACATTTTTTAAAATTCTTTTGCGGTAAGAACTTTTAAGATCTACTCTCTTAGCAATTTTCAAATATGCAATATAGAACTGTTAACTCTAGTCACCATGCCGTACATTACACCCCCAGAACCTATTCATCTTATAATAGGAAACTTATACCCTCTGATTACCCTCATCCACCTCCCCATGCCCCTCACCCCGACTCCTGGCAACCGCCAATCTACTCTCCGTTTCTATGAGTTTGGTTTTTGTAGATTCCACATGTAAGCGAGCTCACGCAGCATTTGTCTGTCTTTGTCTGACTTATTTCAGCTCAGCATAATGTCCGCAAGGTTCACCCACGCTGTCACAGATAGCAGGATGGCCTTTCTTCTCATGGCTGAACAATGTTCTGTTGCATCTACATCCCACATTTTCTTTGTTCAGTTGTTCCCATGTCTGGGCTATTGTAACTAATGCCTCAGCGAACAGGGGAGGGCAAATGTGCCCTCCGATACACACCCAGAAGAGGACCTGCCGGATCACAGGGAGTTCTGTTGTCAATTGTGTGAGGAGCCTCCACATTATTGTCCAAGGGGAACGGGGGTTTTTATTGGCCTGACAATATAACCAGCCTCAGGAGATGACCATCATCGATAAAGCCGATTTCCCAGCCTCCCTTGCAGTTAGGCGTGGCCATGTTATCCATTTCTGGCCCGTGTGATCTTCGGGGGTCTGCTGGGGAGTTTCTGGGAGAGATTTTGCTTCCCACCCAATCTCCTGCCATAGGCGAGGAGGCCATGACTCTGGAGCTGTAGGAGCCATCTGTGCCCAGGAGGCAACAAACGCAAACATACAAGACAACCATCCTGAGGATGTCAGCAAGGGATGGAAGGCATGTTCTTAATGTCTTCATTCTCCTTCAACAAGAAGACTGAGGTATGACTGCTGGCCTGTCAAGTCAACGCCTACTGTTCAAGCCACTGTTGTTGGGTGTTCTGTCACTTGCATCCAAATTTCTAAGCTATGTAGCTATAGATATGCTGGAAGAGAAAATAAAGTCTCTATCTTCCCTACAGATATAGCTGCCATTAAACTGTTAACGTTGGTATACATTTCCCCAAGTATTTTACACATTTATTAGTACATATACATAACCACAATTAAGTATAAAATTAATGGGCTGGTAGAATAAATACATTCTGTTCTATAACCTGCCTCTTTTACTTAACAAAACACCATGGTATATTTCTATGTCATTTTTTTAATGACGCAGTCTTCTAATGCTAGACCTTTAGGATATATTCAATATTTCCCCGTTATCAGCAGCGCTGAGATAATTATCCCTGAACATACATTTGTGTGCACTTGCCTGATTGTTTACTTTGGACCATTATTGGACATGGGCAAAGGGTATGCACATATTAAGTGTTGACACATCTATCTATTAAGCAGACTTTTACTGAGGGGCTAGTCTGGGTGGCCCACTTATGCTTAATGGACAGATACCTTGGTGGAGCTTTTAGTCTGGTGGGGAGGCTGACAGTGGAACAGGTGGACAAACAGGAGGTGGTTACAAATTGTGATGAGTGATAAGCAGGGAATGAACTGAGGCGGTATGAAAACATCAGGGACCTACTTTGACAGATGACCAGCGAAGGCTTCCAAGGAGGTGACATCGATGCTGAGAGTTAAGGATGAGAGGGCCCAGACGCTGTAAAGGTGGAGAGGAGGAGCGCTCCGGGTGCAATCCCCAGGGAGGACAGAGCTTTGATATTTAAGGATCTCAAAGCCAACCCGTGGGCCTAGAGCAGCTGAGATGAAGGTGGAGGGTCAGGCAAGGCCCAGACACCATGAGCTCTTGTAGGTCACGTTGGAGCATTTGAATGTTATGAAAAGCCATGGAGGGCTGTAAGCAAGTGAGTGACTTGTTGCGTTCTCTTACTTTTTTAAAATGATCATTCTGGTTGCTATTTTCCATTGTTTGGCTGGAGGCAAAACCAGGAGACCAGTAAAGAAATTATGGAAGTGGTCTAGGCAAGAGAATATAGCTTGGAGTTGGGTATTAAGAGTACAGATACAGATCAGTGAATAAAAACAAAGCAGTTATAAACAGGGAATTTAACATATGATAAAAGTGTGTATTTCTACACACAATACTGCTGTAACATATCAAAATGTAAATTTTACATTATATTTTATATTCATTATTACTGTTATTGTAGTGTTATAATAATAATATAATTATTTCAAAAATCCTGGATTTCCCCCCATATTTATTTATCAAGATAATTTTGAAAATAATTGTCATGTTCCATTGTACCCAACCCCCCAAATCATGTTGGTTCTTTGATTTGGATTAAATTTATGAATTGAGTGGGGAAGATATGACATCTTTGCAATATTGAGACTTCCTGCACAGAGATTTGTTATACTTTTCCATTTATTAAGGACTTCTTGTATGTCTTTATGTAAGCTTTTATAGTTTCTTTCTGTGCCTTACTATTTCTTGCTAAGTTTATGCATATATATAGCTATACTTTTTGAGTAGAAATTACTGGTATTTAGTGTTTTATTTAGGGGTTCCTATAAGTAATACTTTGCTCTCTCCTTTTAGTTTGGAAGAAACTGAGGCATAGTTATAGGAAAGAGACATAGGAAATGAAAATACTTCTTTTATTACTAATAAAGCTGACTGGAAACTATAGCATTTGAACTGTAGCTAAGTGGGGCTTTCTGTATCTCCCCCTGAACTGGATAGATTTACTTCTATAGTAGCAGGCATTGCTGGACAACACTATCTCTCTACCCCAGGAACTTACCACACAGTGGAGAGTACATGAAAATATTTGCTTCATGCCATCAGACTGCCAAAAAGAGAACTCAGAAGCATCTATTCTTGTCTGATTCCTTCTCCCAAACTCACGAATCAGACAATCATTCATGCTCCCCAGGGTGGAGAAAGGCGAAGTTCTTTAATATGGAGAAGAAGGCTTTTCCCTTCGCACTCAGGAAAGCCATTGATTTTGATGCTTACCTGATAACTGGTTACTTTACCAAAACCTCTAAAATTTTTAGTTGATTCTCTTCAATTTTTATGTATGCACATACATCATGAAGAAATAATGACAATTTTGTCTTTTCCTTTCCAATGTTTGTATTTCCTATTTAGTTTTCTTATTTTATTGCATTGGCTACAGTTTTTAGCAGTTACAGCAGGCATCTTTGTTTTGGTTTTTACTTAAATGAGAATACCTTTAGTGTTTCACCATTAGAAAGTTTATTGATGGCTGTTGATAAATAAACTTTGTCATGGTAAGATGTTTAAATTTTTTCCCTAGTTTACTAAGAGGTTTTTAAAAATTTATAAGTAGTTGAAGTTTATTCAATATTTTTAAAGCATCTATCCTGTTGATAAGATCCCGTGATCTATTTTCCTTTAACAATGCGATGAATTTACAGATTTCCTAATATTGAATTATCCTTGTACTTTTGGAATAAATCTTGTTTGTTCTTGGTGGGTTCTTATTTGTTTTTCAGCAAGCTGGATTTGTAAGACTACTGAATAAAATTGCTAAAATTTTACTCAGTAGTTTTACAACTACTATATACTGAAGTGGGTTGGTCTATAGCAGTGACTTACATATTGGAGGTGGATCAATAAACTTCTGGACCTGGCTCAGCTGAGTTTAAGAAATGCCAGGTTTAACAGGTTTCTTCACTCCTGTGTCTCACATAGACCTTCATATACTAATTCTTATTGTGATTCTCCAAAAAGTAGACTATAAATGGTATGCACCATTTTCTCAAATTATTTGACTGCCAAAGACATATATTAACCTCTCAGGAAGCTAGTGTTCTATACAGACCTGCCCTTCTCTTTCCTGGTGTTATCTCTGTTTGATTTGGGGTATCCGGTTGTGCTGAACTTGAGAAATGACATTGAAAATTTTTTTCTTCCCTGTGTAACCGTTTAAATAACGGTTGGGCTGGGTGGGCCAGGTGCCCCTGCAAGAGGCCACCGTGTGTTTGTGCGTGTGTTTGTGTGTGCGTTTGTGTGCGTGTGGGGGCATGGGCGTGTGAACGGTTATCCAAGGCTCCAGGATAATAGCATGGGGATTGTCTGTCCGTGAATGGTTTGCTGGAATTTGCCTGTGAAACCATCTGAACCAGTGCCATTGGAGCGAGACAGACACCTGCATGGCTTCCCCACGGGACCTCTTCTTCCACAGCCAATTCTGCTTGGCACCCTTTTCTTTAGGATCAGACAGCTGTTTTGGAAAAGCCTAGAATGTGTGAAAATGGGACTTGATGCAGGTCTCTCCTGCATGGTCTCAGCTTCAAACATTCCAGCCTGTGACCAGAGGCCTTTCAAGTAGCACCTGGCCCCTGCGTGGGGTGCCTTGCTGGGGCTGTGCAGGGCGTTTTTGGCTTGTACCTTTCCCCCAGTGCTGGAGGGTAGGCACCTCTGCTGAAACCCCTCCCACTAGATCAGGGGTGGGGCACCTTTCTTCTGCCAAGGGCTGTCCGCATATTTATAACATCATTTGTGGGCCATGCAAAAATTATCACCTTAAAAATTAGCCTGCTATATTTGGCCAAACATTTAATTAACTCACCCCTAATGCCTAGGCAGGGCCAGACCAAATGACTTCCTGGGCCTTATAGGAACCTGTTCTAGATGCTTCCCTGAGGCTGGCTCTAGGCCTGCGTGGGTAAATCCTTTGCCCAGCATATGGGCATGTGGACAATTGCTAGGAGATGGGGGTCTGTTTGGAGGCCTGGGATGAACCGTGGGCTCCGGGGTCTGACGAAGCTTGTGTTGGGTCAGGTGGGGCAGTAGGGCGCCCGGAACTGGAGTGAGCTGAGCCAAGAACTGGCCTGGGTTTCTAAAGCCTAGAAGGGCTGGGTGGGCCTCATGCCCCTGTGTGTGTGTGTGTGTGTGTGTGTGTGCGCGCGCCTCTGTGTGTCTGTGTGTGTGTGTGTGTGTATCTGGGGGCGCGGGGGAGTGGGGGTGCGGGTGTGTGCGGTGTGTGCACGGTTCTCCAAGGCTCCAGGAGGCCGGGGGGCTCAGGGGGAGG
>NW_006294400.1:2557752-2567044 GCF_000327345.1 Myotis davidii | reverse complement strand
CCCGGGCGGCGTCTGGGGTGTGGCCTCCTCTGTGACCCGGGCACCGGGAAGCCAGGGCACCTGTCTGCAAGATGAGCGCCGGGCCTGGGCGCCGGAGGCTCGGGGTGCTCACCCTGATGAGCACCCCACGGGCGCTCCAGCTCAAGTGAGGCTCGAGGGCAAGGGGATGGGACCAGAGCTATGGCCTAGCGCCAGGGGGGGACACCAGGTCCCCCAGACAGGCAGACCCCTGAGCATCTTTGTCCTCTTTGTTTCCAACACATCACTTTCCCCAAATCAAAGCGGTGACCCTTCTGCTCCCTGCCCCTCGGTAGGGTCTTCAGCCAGGCACGGAGGAGGCCCACGCGGGGCAGAAGGCAAATGGCCATTGCCCCTTCTCCGCTCCCGCCCCCATCAAGAAGCAGCGCCCACTTCGATTTTCCTGCCACAAAAGCAGACAGCAGGCCGGTGCCTCCTCAGCGGCCTTTGTCTCTGGTGGTTCCTTCCCAGTAGAATCTCATTGTGCATTTCCCGACAGCTGGCCGGGGCTCATCTCGCTTTAACGGGGCTCGGACATCTTATCAGCTGCACCAGAGAAGCCTGAGAACAGTCAGGAGATAAGCCCGGTGGAAGCCCAGACTAACTGGAAACCTCCGTGCGCAGGAGGGGAGCGCCCGGAGATGCCTGACACCTCTCCTGCTCTCCAGAAATCGCGCCCCGGGGCGCCCTGGGACGCGGTGCCACACATAGAATATTTCAATGGGGCCTCCGAGAGACAGGGCCTCTGCTGGGACCTGGGCCCCCAGACCCAGGTGACGCTGCTGACATGGCAATTACGGGTTCACTTGAGCCTAGAAGCGTCTTCGCTCGTCCACATGTTTCATTCCTTCCTTCCAGCTTCTTGGCCACACTCTTGATTGATGCCGAAGGCATGTTCCCTGCCCTGCCTGCATCCAGCTGGTGCGCTCCCCCCACTCCAGCTGCCATAGTGTGCCGTGCATGTTAGGTGCAAGGTGCTATTTCGAAATAGGCCCCGCCGGAAACCTTGGCTTTCCTACTCCCTGCATGTTCTTGGGCAAATTCGTGAACTTTTCTGAGCCGCAGTTGCCTCGCCTGTAGAGTGAGGCTGGCGATGCTCATTCTCTCTCACAGGATTAGGGTGAGAATTAAATGAGATGTGACAAGAGACGCGCTTAGCTTCATGCCTGCTGCAGGTCAATAAAAGTTAGCGGATATTATCAAGGGTTTTTTTTTAACCGATTAATCAGAAGAGTAGCTTCATTTTTCTTTTTTCTGAATGCCTTTCTAGTTATTATTTAGCTCTTCTCAGGGCAACCTGGAAGGGATGGTAGAGTAGAAAGAACACTGGGCTTGAATTTAGGGGCGTGGATTTGGATTTCCCCGTACCTCCTGGAACTCAGGTGACCCTAGGCCAGTGGTTGGCAAACTCATTAGTCAACAGAGCCAAATGTCAACAGTACAACAATTGAAATTTCTTTTGGGAGCCAAATTTTTTAAACTTGAACTATATAGGTAGGTATATTGTTATTAACTTAATTAGGGTCCTCCTAAGGCTTAGGAAGAGCCACACTCAAGGGGCCAAAGAGCCGCATGTGGCTCGCGAGCCGCAGTTTGCCAATCACGGCTCTAGGCAAGTCACGGAACCTTTCTGAGTCCCTACTTCCTTATTTGATAAAGTGACTTAAGAATAAATCCTACCCTGCCAGGCTGAATGAGCTAATGTACGTGAGTGCATGCGACGTTGTGGAGGATGTGGGGTCCTCGGTAAATTTAAGTGGGATTCGGGGACAGACCCCGGTTTTGTGGGCCTGCCATTGAAACAATATGCATGTGGGTGGAGTGGCTGTAAGAAAAAGAAATACAAGACTATCTCCCTTTAGTGCATTTGACAAACACTGCATGATCATACGTATTGCAGGATACCCTCTCAGCGCCTTGGAAGGGGTGGGGTTGGGGATGCACGTTGATCTGGGTTTCACAGCAGATCAGCTTCTAGGGCAGTGATGGCGAACCTATGACATGCGTGTCAGGTGACACGCGAACTCATTTTTTTGGTTGATTTTTCTTTGTTAAATGGCATTGAAATATATAAAATAAATATCAAAAATATAAGTCTTCGTTTTACTATGGTTGCAAATATCAAAACATTTCTATATGTGACACGGCACCAGAGTTAAGTTAGGGTTTTTCAAAATGCTGACACGCCGAGCTCAAAAGGTTCGCTGTCACTGCTCTAGGGCGTCCGAATCCAGACGTCCGGGTCCCTCCGCCCTCGCAGGTAGAAGTACTGCAGGCTTCACGCGGAAAGAGCGTATCCTTGCCACACTGGAAAGTAATGATGGTGTTGGAGTCAACGTGGGAGATGTCAGAGGTGCTATTATGACGATGAAGATCACCAATGACTCCGTGGCTGGCTGTGGTGGGCTGGGAACACTGTGTTTAGCGGGTTGTGGTTGAGCACGCAGAGGCTCCTGTGCTCATGAGGCTGTGGGAGGGGAGGCCTGCGTTCCTTGAGGAGCTGCTGCTCCCCCAGGCGGTTCTTGCTCATGGTTCTTGCTCACGCGGAGGCTCTCCCTGACCGACGTTTCACTGGCCCAGGGGCTCTCCTGGGTCTGTGTTGCCGGGCTGCCCGCGGGGGTTGTGGTTTCTCTGGATCGTCTGTGCTGTTTGCAGGGGGTTGCCCGCAGCAGATCTCTCCCCAGCTGCTTGGGAAGTAGAGGCACTCGCTGCAGGGTGTGCTTGCCACCAGCTCCTTGTTGGGGTCGTCGTGTGGCCATGTGGTTGGTTTACGGGATACACTTGTGGGGAGATGCAGAGCTTGTCCAGGCTGAAATGGGAGAGGCCCGGGCACCTGGATCCCAGGGGTCACATACTGGAGCTTTGTGGGCCACACTTGCCTGAGGACTGGAGGGCCATCTTGCTGAGCCTGTGGCTAGAGCCAACAGCACCAGGTCATCACACACACACACACACACACACACACACACACACTTACTTTAAAAAAACAACAACCAGGATACTGATCAATAAAGCAAAGTGTTCAAAGAATATCCCTTGATCCTTCAAGAGAGATATATAAATGAATACATAATGAGCTAAACATCCATAGGATGTTTAGGAAAATGCAGATCCCAGGATGTCAAATCGAGACCCAGAATCAGAATACCTGGGATGGGGCCCCCAAATCTGCACGTTTGAAACAAAGTTCGGGCTGTACTGAGGCTTACTGACATTGAAAACCACAATTCACGATGTGTGCTTTTGTTTGAATTCTCACCTGAGGATATCTTTGTTTATATTTTTTAAGAGAGAGGGCAAGGGAGAGAAAGAAAAACATCGATGTGAGAGACACACATTGATTGGTTACCTCCTGCACACACCCCGACCTGGGATTGAATCCACAACCGAGGTATATGCCCTGACCAAAAATCAAACCCGTAACCTTTCATATCTGGGAAGATGTTCCAACCAACTGAGCACACCAGCCAGGGCTATAGATGCTTTTTTAAAAAAGTTGTAAAATATACATAACGTAAAATTTGCCATCCTAATCATTTTTTAAAAATCTTTTTTTCACAGTTTATTTATTTATTTATTTATTTTTAAGTGATTTCAGCAAGGAAGGGAGAGATAGAAACATCAATGATGAGAATTATTGATCCACATCAGGATTGAGCCCATAACTCAGACATGTGCCCCTGGCTGGAATCAAACTCAGGACCCTTTAATCCACAGGCCAACGCTCTATCCACTGAGCCAAACCAGCTAGGACCATCCTAATCATTTTTAACTGTACAGATCAGTGGCATTAAGTACATTCATGTTGTGCAGCTAATCTCTGGAACTTTTTCATCTTGAGAAACTGAAACTCTATACTCTTGAAATAACTCTCATTTTCTCCTCCTCCAGCCCCAGGCAACTACCATTCTACTTTCTATTTCTATGAATTTGACTACTGAATGCCTTATATAAGTATTTAAACTTTTGTGACTGGTTTATTTCACTTAACATAACGTCTTAAGGGTCATTCATATCGTAGCATGTGTCACAGTTTCCTCTTTTTAACACTGAATAAATACTGCCTTGTATGGATATACCACATTTTGTTGGTTTTTGATACCAGCCACCCTTATTGACATGAGGCGATACCTCATTGTGCCCTTGGCTTGCATTTCCCTACTGATTAGTGATGTCGGACATCCTTCCATTCTCCCACTGAGCTAATAGCATAAGGAGGCCGCATGGGGGTCTGCAGGAAGTGGCATGGATTTGAGAGGCATTGAGTTACAAGAGAGGATGGACGAAAGACTTAGCAATTTTTCCCTTTGGGCCATTGGGTACTCCTTCCCGTAGGCCTGTGTCATTGCTTAGACCTGAGAAAGAGCAGAGACATGCAGCCTGCTTTGTTTGTTGGTTGGTTTAAACATTTCATAGGCTTGTTTCAGAGCCCATCTGCTAGTCAGAGTTCCCCCAACCGTCCGCGTTTGCTCACACTGCTGCTGATGCCACGCCTTCTGCATGTGGTCCCTTCTCTTCTCCACATGCACGCTCCCTCTTCCAGGGAGGCCGCTGGAGTGGCAGCTCTTCCCTCGCATCTCCATGGCTCACCAGGCAGAAGCCAGTGTCCCCTCATTGGGTCCCTTTCTATTTGTCACTGTATCACCCGGCACAGTGGCACTGTCCAGTCTCGGCCCCAGACCAGTTAAATCAGAACCCGGGGGTTGGGATGGGCAGCTGCAGTCCTTACAGACTCCATGGTGAGTCTGCTGCGCAGGCAGCCGGGAGCCCCGCCGGCCACTGCCAGGCCCTGGTCCGGCAGCGTGAACTGAAACTGCAGAGCGTGCTGCCCAGCCTCCCTTCCGCTGCAGGGGGCCATCCTGCAGTTGTACTGTTTGTCCTGCATGGGCTGCTGGTGCCCTCCTTTACCCAATGAAACATGGGTGATCTTGAGGGGATGGTAGGAACTTCATTCATCCACCTTCCTTCTATCCATCCATCCATCCATCCATCCATCCATCCATAACCATTTATTGAGTACCCACTGTGAGTCAGGCCCTGGTGAACATAGCACCTTGGAACAACTTACATTCTTCTAGGGAAAGTGTGTTATAACCTGAGTGATGAGGGTGTGGTTCGCGTGTGCACATGTATGTGCACCGACCGTGTGCTTGGACTGCACCACGATGCTCAGGGACAGCACCTGTCTGCCTGGGCCGTTGGGGAAGTTTGGGGCCGAGTGGAAGGTGTGTCCCAGGTTTGGACTGGTGCGGGGGAGTGTCGTGGGAAGGAATGAGGGGACCTGTGCTGCAGAGGGGGCGACGGGCTCTCGTTCTGAGGCTGTTCCTCGTGGGTGATGACCTTCAGGGCCTCTCCATTCTTTTGTTCGCTCATTCAGTCAGTCATCAAACACCTCATGAACACCTGCCGTCTTCAGAGTTGTTATTGGCCAGCTGTGGGCCCGCTGTTTGAGCATCCCCGGGGCTTGTTAGGAATGCAGCTTCTCGGGCTCCCTCCTAACCATGTTGAATCAGTACCTGGGAGTGGGTTCAAGACTCTGTTTTAACAAACCCTCCAGGTGACTCTTAGGCTCGCATCTGGGACTCCTGCTCCGGAGTGCTGGGTTTCCGGTCCTCATCAGTGCACACCCGCCCTCCATGCTCAGCACCGAGGCGCCCCCTCCGTGTTTGTGGGCTGACTGCTTTGCACCAGGTCCTGATAGGTTCTGGGAGTGTGGGAGCCCCTCCAGGGGGAGGACGACAAGGCCAGTGAGTCTGAGGTACTCATGGGACAGGCAGTTGGTGACAGACACTAGATACACACCTAGCTTCGGGAGGTATTTTGGAAGTCATCAGCATACGGGTAGAATGATTAAATGCCCAAATGTATGCAAGGAAACGCTCAACATCCATGTGAAAGTCAGAGAGGGGGTGGTGGTGGTGATGGGCGGGCCTGGCGCCCTGACGCCATGTGTCCTGATGATTCTGGCCTGGGGGCCCATGTGCCTGGTGTTGAGATGAATTGGCATTATTTTTCTGCACAGACACTGTAGCCTTCAGGGCAAGGGGTGACTCGTGTCACTGAACATCAAGAGAGCATTGCTCTGGGGCGTCCTGGGATAGTTTCATGACCTGAAGGGAGTGGGCAGGACAACCCTCACTCGCAGTCATGTGGGCAAGTCAGTGCAGGGCTCAAGTGTTCTGGAGAATGCCACTCCCCCACCAGCACCAGGAGCCCCGGTTTTGCAGAGTCAGGCTTGGGAGGGGCAGGACTTGGGCCACTGCAGTGCTGTAGAACTTGATCCCGGGTTTATTTTTGGAGTGAATTCCGGGATCTACACTGTACTGCCCTGGCCTGCTGCAACCTGAACCCCCGGCCTGCCTCACGTGGTTTATAGGAAATCTGTGTGGTAATCAAGTGGTTAATATAAATCTAATCATAGGTCAGATGGCATGGATGTGTTTCTACACCAGATTCTTCTATTGGAAGCAGCAGACCTTTACTGGGGGAAAGGAAGTGCTTGCCACTGTTAGTGCCTGAGCTGGAAAATTCTTTGATCGAGGTATGCTTAGGGAAATATTTGCTTTCATTTCCCAGTATCTTAGCAGCCTTCCCAGTAGCCTGTGGCTGTTGCCACCAGACCACACTCAGCAGCACTTGTCAGAGTGACTTGGCTTCTGACTGGTCTCTAGATAAGGGGTCCAGACCAGAGTGCAGGAAGCACCAGGATGCTGTCCTGAGTCCACAGTGACGCCCGTCGGCCTGGGCACCGTCTCCCGATAGCAGGCTGGCCATTCGCCGGGTGCTGCATGGCGGTAGGTCTCCTCCCGAGGAGGTCGGTCTCTGCACCTTGGCTGTAAGGGAGGGGGCCCCGTGTGTGTGTTGAGGGGTGCATCGGTGAAGCCTGGCCACGGGCTCCCTCTCTTGGGGTGGGCAGTGTCCTTCTGCGCCCTGCTTAATTACCAGCAGAAAGGTACCTGTTATCCTGGGCGACAGACAGGGGCATGGATTCCTGCAGACCCCCACTGCCCCTGGGAAGCAGGCAAAGCTGGCGGTCTCTCAGTAGTGAGGCCCTGCTCTCAGGCCGTTTCCCACCGCGAGTAAAATACTTATACACTGTTCTTCCCGGCCCTGCAAGCTGGTCGCTGTGGGCAGACACTTGATGTCTTTTGTGCCCTTGACTTTGGATTTCAAACAAGCTGATCGCAATTTCATCCTTCTGTGGGGACTTAATTAACCCACTGTTTTTGTCATTTCAATTACAGTAGCCCAATTTAACCGGCCTCCCTCCCCCCCCCGTCTCCCCGCCCCCCAAATAGTTTGAAATTACTCTCCTCAAAAGTTCTGTGCGAGTCACGCCTCAGCCTTGCGGGCAGTGCTGGCTGGCGCTGCTTCTGAGCTGCAGGGAAGCCACGTCGGGGTTCCTGCTGCTCCTCCTTTGAAGGCCCCGCTCCCGGCCCCCTGCAGTGTTGTCCCCCATCTTTAAACTCCTCAGCCTGCACCCCACCCCGCTGCTAAAGGGGCCTCAGTGGAGAGAGGTCTGAGCTCTGTTAGTTGGGGTTTGATTTCAGTACAGGAGTTGATAAAATGAGATAAACCCCAGGCTCACGGGGCCGGGGAAATTAAACAGAGATGATATCAAAGTTCCCCTGAGTTTTCAACTGTGATACAGTAGCTTAGTTTTCTCCCAGACTGGGGCCGGGAGGCACGCCTTTGATTCTGAAACAATGTTCAGCATCAGTTAAGCCCAGCACTGCTGACTTTTAGGGATTAAGCAAACTGTTGTAGTGATTCTTTGATCAGCTACAAGGGAGCAGTGTGCTGTCTGTATGAAGGGGCTTTATAGTTAAAGTTCATTTCTCTGTGAACCTGGATGACAGCATTGGCGAGGTGCTGCGGTGCTGGGAGCCGGGGCCTCCCCCAGGCACTGTTTGCAGCATTGCAGGCAGAAGCGGTTCTCTTCTTCCGCCCTGTGTTGTCGCATCGTATCCATCCGGCATGGCATGGAAAGGATCCTCTGGCTTGGAAAACACATCTCACCCTAACGGGATCCCAGCTGGTCCTAGTATGTATATGCAAGGCATGTGTGTGCGTGCACACACACACACACACACATGCACACTCGCACTCCCACCTTGCAGAATACAGGAACAGCTGCCCAGAGCCCAGCTCTGCAGCCCCCCAGAATTGCAAATGCTCTAGCCGAGGCTGCCTGGGCGCTGAAGGTGGAGATGGAATGGGGATTGGGACCAGATGGCCCAGGAGGTTCAATGAGGAGGATAAGCTCAAGGTCAGTGTTGCCACCGCACTCTCTCCATGCCCAAGAGCAGACCCAGCTCCCAGGTGCTGCCACCACCATCATCCTTACCTGGCATTTACTGAGAAACGACTTAGTTTCATGTCGGCTCCGTCCCGTGATTCTCAGTAATTTCAACATCTGCTGCCATCTGAAGTACTGGGTCCACTTTGGCTTTCGCTGTAGAGACCTCCTTGCAGCCACAGCCAGGACGGTAGAAGTTTCTCAGATTGCTCCCTCCCCCCGGTTGGTCTGCGACTTGCAGCTGTAATGGAGCCCGTGTGTTGTCGATCGCTCGCACCGCACCATGCATCAGCCTAGTCCCCCTGTGCAGCGCTCGGATCTCCCTCATTAGGCCTAAATTTACCTCCGTCCTACACAAACGTGGCCTTAGCTCATTTTTATTGTTGTAAATTATTTATGAGGGAGATGCTGAATCTTGAAACGAGGTCCGAGGGAAATGAATCCCACGTCACTTTTATCTTGCTGTACTTCTCTCCCCCTGCTCGACTTACTGGGCTATGGCCAGAGGAAGAAGAGCTTTCGGTTTTTACTCTAATGTGTAGAAACTGGTTTTCCAGTCGGATATGGGATGGGGTGGCGGTGTCCCTCTGCACGGTGTCATGGGAAGCAGACGTGGCTGGGGAAGGAGGGCAGAGGTCCTGTTAGGCTCTGCCTCTGCCAGCTGCATGGTGTCTGAGAACACCTGGCCTCAGCTTGCTCTCCTGTACCATAGGGACAGTGCAACCCAGCCACACCCCAGGTTTGGTGTGGGCATTGGTGGAGAAGCAGCCTGAGAAAGCTTCGTGAGGATCACAGGGCTCTGTACACGCACGCAGCAGGGGTGTGTGTGCAGCAGGGGTGCGTGTGTGCAGCAGGGGTGCGTGTGTGCAGCAGGGGTGCGTGTGCAGCAGGGGTGCGTGTGTGCAGCAGGGGTGCGTGTGCAGCAGGGGTGCGTGTGTGCAGCAGGGGTGCGTGTGCAGCAGGGGTGTGTGTGTG
>NW_006294400.1:2557070-2557692 GCF_000327345.1 Myotis davidii | reverse complement strand
GGGCGTGCAGCAGGGGAGTGTGTGTGCAGCAGAGGTGTGTGTGCAGCAGGGGAGTGTGTGTGCAGTTAGAGATGGAGGATGCTGGTGGGGAGCTGCTGAGGGCGAGCCGGGAGTTGAGGCGAGAAGGCCCTGGGATCGTGCTCTAGACCAGCACGGCCTCTTGCAAGGCAGGTTCATGCTGGTTTTGAACACCCCGCGCCTCCTCGCCCTCCCCGGCAGATGTGCTCCTCGCAGGGCATCCACGCCTCCCCCCACCCCCCCAGGGGCCTGGCCTGTGACCCCCCAGCTCCAGGCTCCACAGCCCGCAGACGCGAGCGCCGGTTAATAAATGGCCTTTTGTTAGGAGGTCAATTGAAGTGACGGTGGAGGCGCTGTTAAAAGTAATTTGCAGTCAGAAAATATGTAACTCAGGGCGGCGCTCTGAGTGATGGGCTGCGCCGCGATGTCTTGGGCGTTTCTCATTAGCAGCTTCCTCCGCCGCCGCCGGTGCTCCCTCCACCGCCCGTGGCCTCGCCCGGCCCCGCGGCGTCATTTGTCTGCATTTCACAAAGGCGGCCCGGATCCCGGGGTGAGCAGCCGGGGAAGGAAAGCCGACGGCGTGCGGGATGCTCCGCAGACGACG
>NW_006294400.1:2551583-2556842 GCF_000327345.1 Myotis davidii | reverse complement strand
GCGGTGCATTCTGGGAGCGCATCCCCGCCACCGGGTCCCCGCCCGCACCTGACAGCGGCGCCGAGCAGAGCCGAGCCATTGTCATCAGTGCCTCGTGCAGGATATTGGAACCCGAGGACGCGAATCTATCAGCAAATAGAATATTCCTTCTTTATTCCCAGGCTCGCCTCCCCCTCCTGCTCTCTCAGATAGTAGAGGCAGTACTGTATTAATAAAGAAAAAACTTACCTCGCATGTTCTTTATTAAATTCACAGCGTGATGTTTCAGCACTAGTAGAATTCGTACATTCTGCTAATGAGTTGTTAATTGCAAAGCATTTTGGTAACCAACAGCAGCTACCCACATTTTGCAAACTGCAGCATTGTTGTTAGGTTACCGGTAAGAGGGGATTTTCCAAGTGAAGATACTTTTTGATCGGTGTTTACTTGGGATTGTGCTGGTGCAGATATTTAATGACAGACCTTCTCTTATTGGGGGCGTGCGTGGGCACTCATTCATTCAGTAAATATATACTTTAAACCTGTGTGTGGGGAGCACTCAGCCGGGTGCTTTATGCAGATAACCCTACCTGATAAATGACACTTTAATAAGAGAGAATGATGCAGTGATGCAGCGTGGCATCCTGGGCCCTGCCCTGGGCTCCCAGAGCTTATTTTCAGCAGACTCAAGTAAAGCGTAACTTGGTTTGCTTTTGTCATAAACAGACGCTGAAAGTGCAGCTGCTGCCAGGCTAGGAAACACCTTGATCGGAGATTTGGCTGCATTGTGTTAAGTCTGTTTCCGGAGCCTTTTGTGGGGTCCTGGATGCTGATTACATGGGGGACTTGCATATAGCATTTTGGTTGTTCCTATTTAGGAGGCAAACTCCTTTTTAATAGCCTCTGCCTTTTCTGATTCTCGGCTGAGAACGAAGAATATTCCTCCTGCCTGCCGGGTTAGGCAGGGTGTGCGGTTTGCTTTGGAAGCAGTAACCAGCCTAGAGCGATCTGGCAGACCTGCAGCCAGGGGAACTTAATTGTTGCAGAAGGAGGTGGAATTTAACTTGCTCTTTTTCAAGGCTTGTCCTTTTGAAAGTACTAAAAGTCATTTACATAAGGTGTTACCTTTTTTATTTGCTTTCTGGTGCACTGCCACTCAGCTGCCCAGACCCAGTGCTCTCTATATACTGCTTGTCTCCTCTGGTCACATCAAGGGGCAGTCAGCAGCAGAATAATAATTCCATTTCCCCTCCCTTTCTCCCCAAGTGCCCAGCAAGAACTGCGGTCATTGTTAGTGTTTAGCTTTGAGTAAATGCCCACGACCTGCAGGATTAAACACAAAAAAGGGACCTTCTAGTCCTCTTGGGAGTGATGCCTACCACGTTTCTGGTCAGTTACCCTGGGCATGTGCACCCCAAACCCCACCAGCCTCATCTGCTCTTAGTTGAGTGCCCACTGTGTGCAGGGACCGCTCCAGGACCCTCCTGTACGTGACTCTTGGCTCTCACAGCAGCTCTGGGACTGTCAGTACAAAGACTCGGTGTCGCTCAGGCTGTGGCACCTGGACTGGAACCATTCCTTTGCCGCCATGCCGGGAGACTTTCTTCCAGGCGTGTTTGCAAAGCTGTCCGCTGTGCGGCCCCGCTTGGCTGTGGCAGAGACTGTAGGGTTGGAAGTCTGCACCTCCGTAGGAAACAGTACAAGGGAGGGAAATGCAAGGTGGGGTTAGACTTAGTCAAGTCTGACTTATCCTCAGAGAGGCTACTGGTGTCTGTTCAGAGTCAGGCAGCTGGGTGGGAGATCTGAGAATGGTTTGCCTTTGGGTCTGAGTTTAAATTACATGCATCCTCAGAGCAGGGACAAGCCCTCATTAACTGTTAGCTCAGTGTTCAAGGCCAACTTGAGACAAGCGGAGGCCAGTGATGTTTTGAATTCTTGCTCCGAGGAAAGAGTCAGGTGGGGCCAGGGCTCCGTTAGCTCTTTCAGGCAGTGGAGCTCAGCTCAGGACATTGGCCCCGAGAGTCCGGTTCTATCTGTGTGAGACTCTGCATTGTTCCCGTTAAGCGCTGAGTTTGAATCCTGTGCTTTCTTTTTCCTTTTCGGAACCAGGACAAGTCCACCATGCCTGAAGTCAGAGACCTTTCAGAAGCCTTGCCGGAGACGCCCATGGACCCCATCACAGGCGTGGGGGTGGTGGCTTCGCGGAACCGCGCCCCGACAGGCTACGATGTAGTAAGTCAGGACTCCGCTTTGTACCTTTTGTTCACGGATTCAACAGATGTTTACCTCCTGTGTTCAAGACCCTCTGAACCTTGTGTGTAAGATATGTTTCTTCCCTGTAGGAGCTTAAGCAGGGAGGGGGAGAGCACCAGGGGGCAGGCAGGGGAGTGTCCTGGACTGGGAGTCAGAGGGCTGGAGCCTGTCTGGGCTGTCCCTGGCCGAGGCCCTTGACCTCTGGGATGCTCACTTTCACCTCCTGTAAAATCCAAGGGCTGGATTCATTGATTTCCGGTCGCTTCTCGTTGTGACATTACATGAAAGGATCCAAGTGTCTGGAAGACCCTTGGCGATTGTCATAGAGTGTCCCCCACGGACACATGTCACATACAATCGTGCAGCTCTTACCGCGTCCAGAGCAGCGTCCTCCCAGCAGCTCATGGAGCTCACGGCTGCGCTGGGAGGGCCAGTGGCTGCATCTCTGCTGCTGGGAGAACCCGAGCTCCGGGAGGTGAAGGACAGAGTCCGCGTCCTTGGGGGCAGGTCAGGACCCGACCCCCCAAGCCCAGCGCTCTGACTGACCCACCACCGCGTGGCAGGAGCGTGCCGTGTGTTTCGGCAGATGTCGGTGGCGGTCAGTAGCACTGATGGCCGGAACTGGTTCTTTTGTTGTTTCCATAAATAAACTCCGATTTGGGTGGAGCTTTAAAAAATGCAGAGTAACATCAGGAGGGTGTAGTAGACGCTGACCCTGGTCCTGGTTCTGAGATTCCGAAGTGGCCTCGCTTCCCTCTCGTTTAGGGCAGCGTTTTATTCTTGTTTGTTGGGAGGGTGTACCAAGACTCGGAAAGAGGGGGGGCCTCGGCAGCCAGCATGGGAACCTGCCGAGGTGATGAGACGAGTGTCTGGCTCCCAGGCGGGCCCCGAAGGAGCCCCGCGGCAGCGTCTCTCGGCCTTGGCATGATGGACCTTTTGGGCCTGACAATCACATACCTTTGTGCTGTGGGGCCGTCCTGTGGTCCTAGGATGTCTCGCAGCTCTCTTGGCCTCTACCTACCAGATGCCAGTGGCACCAACCCCCCAAATTGGACAACCAAAAACGTGTCCAGAAATTGCCAGGTGTCCCCAGGCTGAGGGGTGGGGGGGGCAGGATCAGCCCCCGCTGAGAACGGTGCCGGGTACAGTGGGTCAGCGGCACTGGGTCCTGTGGGCGGGGGAACAGCCTGTTAAAATGCTCCGCGTTACTTTCCCAGCTGTTTGAAAGCTTATAAACATTTTAAACGTGAAGGGACGAGGGAATCTTTTTTAACAAAGATTTGAGTCTTCCTGCTGCCTGACTTCAAAGCACTGTTTGAATGTATAACTTGTCATAAAATAGAATCATTAGGTATGGCTTCGTGCCATAAAACTCTTGAGGAAGCTAATAAAGCTGTTCCCGATTTGAGCAGCCAGTGTCTTTTGATGAATTAGATATGAAGCAGCACGCCGTGGTGGGGCAGGGCCAGCGCTCGCCATCTCTGGGGGGACTGGCCCTGGGTTGCCCTCCTGGGAGGGCTCCTGCTGGGCTCACCCCCTGGGCGCGGGTCTCCCACCTTCGTGCTCTGCCGTTTCGCTGATCTGTGTCCTTCACGTTCTGCTGGTGCCTGTGGGGTCGTCTCGGATGCTCGCTGGTGGGCGGCAGATGGCCTTTGATCGTCTGGTTTTCTGAAAGTCTTGGTAAGTCTGACAGGAGCAGAATCCATCCCTATCATTTTCTCCTAACATCGAGCTCAGGGCAGAGGGGCGCAGTGTCAAATGAGTGAAATTAATAAGCACATCTCATGATTATGCCGCGCGTGCATTACAGTGGAAGGTGAGCGGGGCAAGGGGCGCCAGGGTCGGCCTGGCAATTACCCAGCCTCCGCGCCCGGCCGAGCGGCCGAGCTCCTCCGGAAGCCCTTTCCGGGAGAGAGCTGGAATCGTCTCGCCGTGCTGACCTCTGGACTCTTCTAGATACACAGCTGGTTCCCAGAGGCCTGACCCCGAGTTCAAGGGCAATGAGGGGATTTGCTTTCATCTGGAGTTTTGTGTGAAGTCAACATCCAAACCGGAATGTAAGGTGTTTGACGGTGGCTGGGCCGCGGAGAGGCTTGGAGCCGCTGCGGAAGCCCTGCTGCGGGTGGTGGCGAGACCTCGGCCTGTCCCATCCGCTGGGGAGCGATCCGTCCCTGCGCAGTCACACTGGGCACCGGGACCGCGCAGCCCGAGGGTTGGGCACCAGATGGACGCCGACCTGGGCAGCACAGCCACTTTCACATGGGCACAGGCCCTGGTGCCACTTCAAGTAGATGATGCCCAGCGTTTGCTTATGAACATTTAATGTTATAGCTCCTCTCCAGGTCAGGGGAAGCTGCCTCTTAGGCGAGGGGCTGAGGATTATTTGCTAAACTTCTTCATTTATTGTCCTGATTCCTGCATTCCTCTCTGAAATAACGTCCGCCCCCCCCCTCCGCCCCCATTCCATGGCCTCGCTCTCTGGTCTTGGAGTGGCGGCTGCTGGCAGAGGGCGGGTGGGTCTCGTGATGTGTCCTTGCGATGCCACTGCACCTGTATAATGGCCCTCGTAGATGCCGGGTGTTTGCTGAGGGTAGTACATGCTGTTTTTTTCATACGTGGATGCTTCAAAGTTGCCTAAAGGGTGAGTGAAATGAGACTGGAAGGTGGAGGTGGCTGTGAACTTGGTGCCAGGCCCATGAGCAAGATTGGAGTGGACTGACGAGCCCAGTGGAAGTGGGAGTGACGATGGGAGGCCGCGTGACGACGGCCTTAAAGGAGGAGGATAGAGGGAAGTGGTCCCTAGAGGACGGCGTGGGCTCATGGGTCTGTTTTTCTTTGTTTAAAGGTGGAAGGTGTTGGGCACGTTCAGTTGCTGATGGGAAGGAACGGGCAGTGTGTGTGTGTGTGTGTGTGTGTGTGTGTGTCGGGGGGCGGGGCGGGGGGGGGGGGGGGGGGAGTGGGTGAACTTTGAAGCTTCCCCACCTCTAAGGCTGCCCCATAAACCACCCACTGCCACCTGGCCCCCGG
>NW_006294400.1:2526461-2551324 GCF_000327345.1 Myotis davidii | reverse complement strand
GGACAGTATAGGACAGAGCTGCTGGCTGACAGGGCCGAGCTCCAGAGGGCAGAGGACTGGCATCCTGAGCTGCAGAGTGAAGCCGGGAAGTCATGTTTTCTAGCTCTTCTTCCTATGGCTGGGAAGCCAGCTGTGACCTCTGACCTCCGAGGGGGCCTCCCGGGGCTGTGCATGGGCCAGTCATCCGGAAGTCCCCGCTTTCATTCCTTCCTTTCTGCTTTCTCGCTCCCTCCATCTCCCTTCCTCTCAGCACTCCTGTTCATTCCTGAAACCATTAGATCACAAAACATTTCTTAAAAACTGTGGGCCTGTATAATTTGTGTATGCCCTAAATGTGTTTGGGAGTTTCTAAATAATTGGAAGGTTCAGTTGCTTGAACGGTCAAATGTGAGGACTTTGGGGTACCTGGAGCGATCAGCTCCCCTCTGGACCAATGGGCCCTGTCTAGGGGACATAGAGAGGGATATCTTTAAAACCCTAAACCTGCAAGTGCGGTCCTATATTTTACTCACCAAAGTAGAAAAAGAAAAGAAAAATCTAAGTGCTGATGCAAATTCAAGCAGGCTGGTGTTTTTATATCGTGCTCAAGATATTTTAAAGGTCACATGAAAGCATGTGAAGGTGGCAACGATATCTAATTAGAAACATGGGGTAGATAGCGAGCGAGTGGAGGCTGTCCCGTCTGATCACAGCTGTCACTGTCGCTCCAGAAGCCGCAGTTGGGGAGGAGGGGCGGGCAGGGCAGGAAGCCCCCCTCTTCCTCCTGGCAGAGGACGGTCGGCCCAGAGGCTCCAGGGCTGTCCTCCGGGAGCCCTGCCTCTGAGAAGCAGAAGCAGAAGCAAGGGCAGCAGCTTTTTCCTGCTGCCTCCAGCTCCCTCCCCACGTGGCCCTGCCGCCAGGGCTGCTCCCAATGCGGAAATAACCACAGGCTGAGTCCCGCCTCACACGCTGGTTTATTTTCAGAACCAGAGCTTGTGTTGATAAAAGGTACCAGGTGTTCCTCCCTTTAGTTCTGTTAGAAAATACATTAAACTGAGATTTACTGGAAACACGGAAAGTGGCTTTATGACCAGCCCCTAGGCCTTTGTATAACTCTGGCATCTCCCCTGGCCATTGCGCTTTGCCCAGCAGAGCTCCGGCCTTGGGGCGTGGAGCCAGCCAGAGAGGAACACGTGGGCTACTTGTGCCTGGCGTCCAGGAGGTGGACAAGAAGCAAACATTGGCCTTTGTTAGGATGAGTGGATCAGAAATAGTCCAGCCCGGGTGGCTCAGTGGTTGGGCTTTGGCCCAGGAACCAGGAGGTCAGGGTTCAATTCCTGGTCAGGGCACATGCCCAGGTTGCAGGCTCAATCCCCAGGAGGGGGCATGGAGGAGGCAGCCAATCAATGATGTTTCTCTCTTATGGATGTTTCTAGCTATCCCTCTCTCTTCCTCTCTCTCTCTAAAAATCAATAAAAACATATTTTAAAAAAGGAAGAGAGAAAGAGTGCCTTAAACTGCCTCCTTCTGAACTTTTCTCCCCGACCAACTAGGAATCTTGGTTTTGACCCAAAGATTGCAATAATGACTTATTCCTTAGTGGAGGGGACCCCAGGGCACAGTCCAGTGTTCTGGCACTTCCTCTGTTCACTGGAACTTCCTGTCCATTATTTAGAAAAGCTTCTAACAATGAAACCTCAGTTGGTCAGATTAATGGAAAAGATGAGGGACAGGCTTTAATTTTCCTTTCATTGTTTTCGGTTAAACTTTCTATTTTGAGATCATTAGAATCCGCGTGGAGTCTTAGGAAGTAGGAGGCAGAGATCTTGTTTACCCTTTCCCCAGCTTCCCCCAGTGTAACGCCTCGCACACTGTAGTACAGTCTCCCAACCTGGATGTTGACACGCATATGGTCAAGACACAGAACACTGCTGTTTTTAAATGTACTGGGGACGTTCTCTTTATTCCGGTGTGGTGAGGCCCACAGATCAGGAGACAACTGCCATCGAAAAGATGGTGTGTTCTCATGGACCCCAGAGGAGGGGCACGCCACTCCACGCAGGGCCGCGACGGAGCGCGGAGGCTCCGGGGCTGGTCAGGAGGCGGAGGAGCGAGGGGAAAGCTTGGGCAAGAGCCTTTTTGTGGTTTCACAGGAGAGGCAGCGAGAGGCAGGCCAAGCAGGCTGAGGACTGCCCAGGGTAAAAGGTTCCGGTGGCTTTGGGCGGTAGAGATGGTCTCTAGTTGTCAGACACCTGGCCCTGGGTGACTTAGGCGGGGAGAGTGTCCCAGACCGAAGGAACCTGAGGAAAGGCGGATAGAGATAGGGACTCAGGATTAGTTGGTTTATGTTCAGAAGTGCTCATCGGTAGGTGGTTTACTGGTTCTAGGAATTAGCTAACCTCCTTTATAACCACCAATTTGTTCTCCATTTCTATAATTTTGTCATTTCAGAAATGTTTTAGAGACGGAATCATACAGCCTGTAACCTTTGGAAATGCCCCCCCCCCAAAAAAAAAACAGCGTAATTCTCAGGAGATTTATCTGGAGAATCTATTGCATGCAGCAGTAGTTTGTTCCTTTTTATTCCTGGACAGTGTTCATTGACAAACCTGCACCGTGATTTGTTTAACCGTGTACCCACCGAAGGACATCTTGTTTCATTTGGAGCCATCATGAATAAAACTGCTACCGATACTCATGAACAGGTTTTATGTTAACCGAAGTTTTCATTCCTCTGGGATAAGTGTCCAGGAATACAATTACTGGTCATATGGTAGTTGCATATTTCGTGTTTTGTTTTGTTTTATGAAAATGCCCTACCACTTTCCTTTGTGGCTGTAACATTTTACATTTCCACCAGAAACGTACCAATGATCCAGTTTCTCCCCATCCTTGCCAGCACTTGTCATTGGCAGTATTTTTTGTGTTAGCCATTCTGATAGGTGTGTAGTGGTAACTCATTTGGTTTTAATTTGTGTTACTCTAGTGGCTAATGATGTTTTTGCCATCTCTCTGTCCTCAATGCAATGCCACTTCACGTCTTCCTCATTTTCTAACTGAATTGTTTGTGTGTTTTTTTACTGTTGAGTTTTAAGAGGTCTTTGTATATTTAGGTATGAGTGTTTGGTTGATTATGTGATTTGCAAATATTTTCTTCTATTTTGTACTTGTCTTTGTATCTTAACAGGATCTTTTACAGAGCAAGAATTTTTAATTTTCATGAAGTCCAATTTGTCACTTTTTAAATTTATCAATCATGTCTTTGGTGTCAAATCTAAGAACTCGTAGTCTAGCCCTAGATCCTGAAGATTTCTCCTATTTTTCTATAAGTTTGGTAGTTTTATATTTAACATTTAATTTAAGTCTGGTACATTTTGACTTGGTTTTATATAAGGTGTGAACTTAGATTACAGTTCTTCTGCCCCTGCCACCCTATAGATGAACAGCTGCTCAGTACCATTTGTTGAAAAGGCAATCTTTCCTTCTGAATTGCTTTTCAAACATAAAAAAAAAAATCAATTGGGCATATTTGGGTGGCTCTCTATTCAGTTCCATTCTATGTGTCTAGCCCTCTGCCAATGCCACACAGTATCGATTATTGGAGCTACATAGTACGTCTTGAAATTGGGTAGAATGATACCTCGCACTTTATTCTTCTTTTAAAAAATGTTACAGCTATTCAGGTTTCTTTGTGCTGTTTCGTATAAATTTTAGAATAGTCTTGTCTACATCAATAAAAATTTTGCTGGAATTTAGATGGTAAATATTTAAAAGGGGGTTTATACCCAGTTCCAACATGGGTCTAAATAAGCGGTACGTTCAACCATTCTGACACTAGCTACCTGGAGACAGCATCCGACTGCACAGGCTAAGGCTCAGTCCCATAGAATGACCCTGCCTCACTTCACATGCCAACTGCAAGTCCAAGTTGTCCCCCGTGCTTCTGCCAGACCAGCTATGAATCAGAAGTTCAGCGACCCCCTTCGCAGGTCTGACTAATTTGAGTGGCCAGGACTCAGAGAAAGCTTTTCTTTACTAGATCACTGGTTTCTTATAAAGGATACAACTCAGGAGCACGCAGATGGAAGACATGCATAGGGCACGGTAGGTGGGAAGGACACGGAGCTTCCGTCCCTCTCCCCCAGCGTGTCACCCTCCCCAAATCTCCACGGTCATGACCCTGGAAGCTCTCCGTACTCCATCCTCTTGGGGTTTTCAGGAGGCTTCATTACATTGATTAGATTATTGACCACTGGTGATTGGTTTAAACACTACTCCTCTTCTCTCCCTGGAAATCAAGGAAAGGATTGTACTAAAAGTTCCAAATTTATGTGTAGAATTATTTGTAGCATTCCCTTATTATTTTGGTGTCTGCAGAGTCTATAATATTCTCTGATTCTGATATTGATCATTTGTATATTCTCTCTTTTTTCTTTGTCAGTCTTAGAAGTTTGTCAATTATATTAACGTTTTCAAAACAACCAACTCTGTTTCATTGTTTTTTGCCCTATTTTCAATTTCGTTGATTTCTGTTTTTATATTTATTATTTACTTCCTTCTGCTTGCTTTGGGTTTATTTTGCTCTTTTTCTAGGTTCTTAAGGTAGGAACTTAGATATTGAATTGAGACTTTTCCTCATTTCTAATATATACATTTAGTGCTATTAATTTCCCTCTCTGCACTACTTTAGCTATGTCCCACAAGGTTTCATATATTTTATCTTCATTTTCATTCTGTTCAATATACTTTTAATTTTTCTTTAGATTTCTTCTTTGACCTATGGGTTATTTAGAATTGTGTTGTTTAGTTTTTAAGCATTTAGAGCAGTGATTCTCAGTCTTCTGGCCCTTTAAATACAGTTCCTCATGTTGTGACCCAACCATAAAATTATTTTTGTTGCTACTTCATAACTGTAATGTTGCTACTGTCATGAATCATAATGTAAATATCTGATATGCAGGATGGTCTTAGGCGACCCCTGTGAAAGGGTCGTTCGACCGCCAAAGGGGTCGCCACCCACAGGTTGAGAACCACTGATTTAGAGCTTGTCCAGTAATCTGTTACTGTTTTCTAGTTTGATTTCATTGTGTTTAGAGAACACACTCTTGTATGATTTCAATTTTTAAGAATTTGTTGAGGTTTGTTTTATAGCCCATGGAATGGTCTGTTTTAGCATATGTTCCATGGTCACTTGAAAAGACTGTGTGCTCTGCTGTTATTGAGTGGAATTTTTAAAAAATATTGATTAGATCCTCTTGTTGATAGTGCTGTTGTGTTCTTCTTTATCTTTGCTGATTTTCTGTCTAGTTATTCTATCAGTTTTAGAGAGAGCGGTGAAGTTCCCAACTGTAATTTTGGAATTATTCTTCGCTCCTTTCATTTCATCAGTTTTTGCTTCACATGTTTTTCAGCAATGTTGTCTGATGCATGCACATTTAGGATTGCTATCTTCTTTTGGTGTGTTGACCATTTTATCATTATATAATGTCTCTTTCTGTCTTTTAATTATCTTAGCTTCCAATGTATGTTTTAGCTAATATCAGTATAGCTACTTCTGCTTCCTTTTAATTAATGCTTTTATGAGATATCTTTTTTCATACTTTTTCTTCCAATCTGCTTATACCGTTATATTGGAAATAAGTTTCTTGTAGACAGCATATAGTTAGATCATGTTTTTAAATCTACTCCTCTGCTAATTGGTGTATTTAGATCATTTACATTTCACATAATTATTGATATGTTTGGGCTTAACCCTGCCATTTTATTTTTTATTTTCTGTTTAGTCTATGTTTTTTATTGTTTCTGTATTCTTTTTCCAGCCTTCTTTTGGATTATTTGAAAATTTGTTAGAATTCATTTTGGCTTATTGAAATATTTTTGAGTTTACTTTGTTGTATAGCAGTTTTAGTGATTGCTTTAGGTAGTACATTATGTGTGTCAGTGTCTGTGTGTGTGTATCTGGTAACTTCATTTTACTAGTTCAAGTGAAGCACAGAACCCTTACTCTCCTTTATGTCCCTTTATGCTCCCTTACTTTAATATAATTGGCTTAAATATTTCCATACCAGACAGTGTTATAATATTTGCTTCTATCATCAAACATAATTTAGAAAATTCAAAAGGAGAAGTCTATTTACCCATGTTTTTATATACCATGTTTTTTATTTCCTTCCTGATGTTTCAAGGTTTCTTTTTAAAAAAATCATTTCTTTTCTGATTAGAGAACTTCTTTAGCAGTTCTTTTAGAGTATGTCTGCTGGCGAAAATTCCCTTAGTTTTCCTTTATCTGAGAATGTCTTTATTTCCTGTTCATTTCTGAAGGATATTTCACTGAATGTAGGATTCTGGGTTGACAGTTCTTTTAGCACTTGAAAAATGATGTGTTATTTCCTTCTGGCCACTGTGATTTCTAATGAGAAATCTGCCATCATTCGAATTGTTGTTCCCCTATAAGGAAAGTGTTGTTCCATTCTCAATTCTTCAAACATTTTTCTTTGTCCTAATTTTTCAGGAGTTTGATTATGATGTGTCCTGGTGTGGATTTATTTGGATTTATCATCTTTAGAGTCTGCTTACCTTCTTGACTTGGTAGAGTTATGCCTGTTGTTAAATTTAGGAAGTTTTTCGCCATTATTTCTTCAGGTACTTTTTCAGCCTCGCCCTGTTCCTACTCTTCGGGAACTCTGATGAAAGGAGTGTTAGGTCTTTTGTTATAGTCCACAATTCCCCGAGGCTCTGTCATTTTTTGTTCAGTCTATTTTCTCTCTGTTGTTCATATTAGGTCATTTCTATTCTATCTCCCAGTTCACTGATTCTTTCTCTCTCTCTCTCCTATTCTGCGGCCGAGTCCATCCGTTAAGTTTATTTCAGTTATTGCATTTTTCAGTTCTAAAATTTCACTTTGGTTCTTTATATTTTCTGTTTATTCACTGAGACTTTCTATTTCTTTGCTGAGATTGTCTACTTTTCATTCGTTTCAAGCATGTTCATAATTGTTCAGTGAAGCATTTTCCTGATGGCTGCTTTAAAGGTTTTTTTTGGTCTTTCCCCCCAGATAATTCAAACATCTCTGTTGCCCTGCTTTGGGCTCTGTAGATTGTCTTTTTAAATTCAATTTGTGATCATTGTTTCTTGGTGCTTTGCTTTGATGAGTGGGTTTTGACTGGAACCTGGGAAGGTTGGGTGTGCATCATGAGACTCCGGATCTTATCTAACCTTGTATTTTGCCTGCCTCCTCTGACACTGCCCTGGCAGAAGAGGGACGCCATCTCTTTACTGCCAGGTAGGAGTAGAAGTTCAGTCTCCCCTTGGCTTCTGTTGATACTCAAGGAGATGGGGCTCCTTGTTACTGCTGGAAGGTGATGGAGTTCTGACTCCCCACTAGGCCTCCGCTGATACCCCCTGACGGGAGTGCCGCATTACAGCCCCCTGGTGGCCCCCACTGACATCACAGGGGTGAAAGTCCTGACTTTCCACAAGGTTTCTCCAGTATCACTCCCCTGGGGAGAGAGGGAAGCCTCATTGCTGCTGGGTGGCCATGGAAGTCCAGGCTCTCTAGTGGGCCCGCCCTGACCCCATCTCATCAGAGACATTGGGATGCCTCGTTAAAGCCCTGTGAGGGTGGAGGTCTGGTCCCCCTACTCTGGCTTTACTGGCACGGGTCGGGGTGGGCCACAGTGTTTTAGGTGGTGTTTGGCTGGAGTAGATCTGTTGTTGGCTAAATGACCTGTTACTGTCTAGAGAAAGCAGGCTTTTGTTAGGGCTTTTTGACCTGTGTCTGTTGCTGCTCCAGGTGTGGGATATGTGGGGCACAAAGAAACCACAGGACTCACCACATTGTTGCTCCTTGGGTCCCGAGGTCCCTGGCTGTCTGCCTTCTTCTCTCACCCTTTAGAGGCCACTTACCTTATTTTCATGTAATGTCCAGGATTTTTTGTTGTATTTAGTGGGAGGAATAGGAAAAGGTGTATCTTATTTCATATTCCTGGAAGGGGAAGTCCTGGATTGCTCTAGTTTTATGTTAATTTGGGGTTCACCAGAGAATCTGTTTATTTCTAAGCCTGTCAGAAATCTTTCCTAAACATTGATGTTCAGCCTTATGTACAGAGGCAAGAAAGGTGCTACTGCATGTCTATAAAATACTTGCCAGTTATTCCTTAATGTCTACAAGATTGAAAATGCTTTAGGCCACCCTTCTCAATTTTGTGGTCCACAGTGATAGTATTAAGAGACTGCTTGCGTGAGGGATGGTGCATATGGGGAGGGGAGCTGGAGCTGGAGCTGAGAATTGCGGGAGGTGCCTGTATTATTGAGAGACGGAGGTCACTGAAGGGGACAGACCTCCCTTATGTGAGAGACCTCCAAGTAAGGAGATGAGACTAGGAGGAAGAATCGGCTCTAGTTCTTGAAGTAGTCAGACATTCAGGGCATCTAGCAATCAGTTCTATTAATTAGTTGATTATTTGTTGAGTGATGTTTTGTTTTATTAATAGGTTAACAGTTTGGTCTATCTTTCCAATCCTTTTTCTATGATTTTGCAAATACCTTTCCATATATACACACACACACACACACGCATGCACACATGCACACACACATATACATATGCACATACATACATACACAGGGTGGGTTAAAAGTAGGTTTACAGTTGTTCACATGGAAAATAATACAATAATTAATAAATAATAATAATATATGAATAAGCTTTTGTGTACTCACAACTGTAAACCTACTTTTGCCCCACGTGTGTGTATGTGTGTGTGTGCGTGCGTGTGCGCGTGTGTAGAGAGGGGTGGGAGAGGAAGCAGCAGAGGGAGAGGCTGCAAAGTTTAGGGATCAGAAACAGAGTCTCTGGAATCCTCTTTCCTCGGTTCAAATCTTGGCTCTGCCACTTATGAGCTGTGTGACCTCTGTCAAGGCACTTTACCTCTCAGTGCTTCAATTTTCTTGTCTTTAAAGTGGGGGTTATTCACAGAACTTTCCTCATGGAATTGTGGTGAGGATTAAATGAGCTAATGTTCATAAAGTGCTTAAAACAGTAACTTGCATTACCTTGAGCCATGCAATTATTATTAATATTATTATTATTATTATTATTGGAGGCCCAGTGCACGAATTCATGCACATTGAAAGTAAATTAATTAGAAGGTGGCCGGCAGTCAGGACTGGGCCAGGTGGGCCGGACACACCCTGGAGCCAACCTCCCACAGTCCCTCCCCGGTTGGCTGTACCTGGGGCGGCACCGGGGCTCGAAGGGCATCTGTGGAGTGAGCAGGGTCCCCACAGCAGGTGGGGTCCCTCAGCCTGGGCTGCGGGGATCAGCCAAAACCGGCAGTCCAACATCCCCCGAGGGGTCCTGGAGTGCGAGAGGGCACTCTGCAAAGTTGCTGTTGCTTGGCAACTCCTGCGTTGAGCGTCTTCCCCCTGCTGGTCAGTGCGCATCATAGCTACTGGCCGGTCGGAAGGTTGGCCAGTCTGCCAGTCACTTAGGCCTTTATATATATAGCTTACTATTATTAGTACATACGTTCTACATAATATTTCTTCTTTCTTCTTTTCTTTAACAATTATGTGGGAAATCTCTCCATAACAGCATCATTCTTCTTAATGGCTGTTTTTCTACTGTAATTCGTTAGTCACTGCCTGCTAATGCAATTAACACATTGTATGCGGGAAACGTATTTATACGTTTTACGTTGACTGGTGGTAGATTGCGAGACACGTATTAATACGTTTTTTATAGACTAGCAGTAGAATGCGGGTAACATATAAATACGTTTATTTTTATACTTTTTTATTGCTCTAAAGGGATGCTAACATGCAGATATACAAATTCCAAAGGACAAAATTTGGGTCTCTAACACATACAATGGTGAATTATGTATGTACTTTCAGGTATAACGGTAATCTATTCAACTGGGTAGAGTCATCCCTTCACACAATTCTCTGCCTCGCCACGCATTCAGTGCGATTCTAAGAAAAATAATTCAGTATACATTTTATAGTAAATCACAAAAAGTTTCATTGAAAAAAATACGTAAAACTAAAGTTATCGTAATTTTACTGAATGTTGCCATTTGCGCAAAAAATTAGCAAAAATGGCCCGCGCCACCTGTTAGCGTGCGATAAAAACTACCCGCAAACAATGTGTTAAAGATTTTTTCTTTGGTCTTTGAAAAGCAATGTTGTGATAAGCATCCCTGTACATATGTCTCTGGATGTGTGCTGATGGGTAAAAGGATATGCACAGTTTAAATTTTAGTAGCTACCACCCATAGCCTTTCAAATGCCTTACTAACTTATATATACTCCCAGTAAGTGGTGTACAGCAGTTTCTATTCGCCCTCTTTCTCACCATCACTCTTTATTATCAGTCTTCTTACTCTCATTTTTTCCAAACCAGGAGCACATCGTGTGAATTTGGAGTTCCGTTATTGGTAAGAAGGTTGAGCATCTTTTCATGTTTATTGGCCATTTGTATTTTTTCTGTTAATTCCCTGTTTTTAAAGTTGACTCATTTGGTTGACTTTTTCTTATTGACTGGTAGGATTCCCTGATATATTCCCTGATATAGTCCAAGAATAATTATAGTCAAAGAATGATGTTTATTCTTTGACTATTATATATGTAACATGTATTTTTCTCTCAGTCCATTATTGCCTTTCAACTTTGTTTATAGTATCGAAGTTTGTTGATTATTGTTCATCTTATCAAAGTTGTAGTTTTTACTAGTAGTCACATCTGTCAATTTCTTTTTGGTCTTAAAAGATACAGCTAGATGTTAAAGATACTAGGTAAAAGTATTATGAGAAGTAGTATATTTACATAGTTTCAAAGTATCTCTCACAAAATACTTAATTGAAAAGAATAAAATAAAAGTGGGGAACCAAACAGATATGTCTAGAGCCTGTAGGGTATCCTCTTATTCATTCCTAATCATGATCATTGGTGTTATCAATTTATTGATCTTTTTAAAGATATTAACATTATAGGGAATCTGTGTAAAGGGTAGTACACAGGAATTCTTTGTTATTTTTTGTAACTTACCTCTAAATCTTAAATAATTTCAAAATAACATGATATAGCTCTTCATTTATTTTAAGTCTTCTTCAGTTTCTCTCATCAGCCATTTTTAGTTTTTAGTGTATAAATTAAACAGATATTTTGCCAAATTTATCCTTAAGCATTTCATATTTTTATGCTATTATAAATGGTATCCAGTGTTACTTTAAAAAATTTTTTTCTTTATTGATTAAGGTATTACATATGTGTCCTTATCCTCCCATTGCCCCCCACCCCACCCCCCATTCATGCCCTCACTCCCCCTGGTGTCTGTGTCCATTGGTTAGGCTTATATGCATGCATACAAGTCCTTTGGTTAATCTCTCCCCCTTACTCCCACCACTTTGTAATGCCCAGTCTGTATGCCCTTTTATTTCTTTCTCTTGCCCTAGGGCACTAACTAGAACATTCAATACACTGTTAAGTTGAAATCGGGAAGGCAGACATCCTTGCCTTATTCCAGATTGTAGGGGAAAATCACTCAGTATTTCACCACTTAAATGTAATATTAGCTGTAGCTTTTCTTTCTGTCTTTTTTTTTTTTTTTTTGGAGACACTATTTAATAAGCTTACTAAGTACCCTTCCAGAGAGTTTTGATCATACATGGATGTTGAATTTTGTCAAATGCTTTATTGAGATAATCATATTGCTTTTCTTTTTTAGTCTCTTAGTATGATGAAATATCTGATTGATTTTTGATGTTAAATGAAACTTAGATTTCTTGGATAAACCCCACATGGACATAATACATTGCTCTTTTAATGTATTTTTAGATTTGATTTGCTAAGATGTTGTTGAGACATTTTATGATATGTAGTGAGAAATATTGATTGATCTGTGGTTTTCTTTTCTTAGAATGTTTTTGTCTGGTTTTGGTATTAGGGTAATGCTGGTCTCATATAATAAATTGGGAAGTGGTTCTTTCTCATCTGTTTTCTAGAATATTTAATGTAAAATTGGTATTTTTTCTTTAAATGTTTGTAGAATTTACTAGTGAAACTATCTGGACCTGGACCTGGGTAAGTTTTTAGCAACATTTCAAGTTTTAAAATAGATATAGTTCTATTCAAGTTTTTCCATTTAAGTTTTTCAGTGCCTGGGCATAAAGTTATTCATAATATCTTCTTATATTTTTAACTAGAGGTCCTGTGCATGAAATTCGTGCAAGAGTAGCCTTCGCAGCCCCGGCTTCATCCAGAAGGATCTCTGGACAGTCATAATATGTCGATTTACATATTATGCTTTTATTATTACAGATATCTCTAGAACCTGTAGGATGTCCTCTTATTCATTCCTAATCATGATCATTGGTGTTATCTCTCTTTTTTCCTCCCCGGGCTGCCTAGATTTGTATCAGTTTATTGATCTTTTCAAAGAACCAGCATTTGGTTTTATTTTCTTTATCATTTTTATGTATTCTGTTTTATTGTTTTCCCTTTATTATTTCCTTTCTTCTGCTTACTTTGGGTTTAATGTTCTAGTTTTTTAAGGGAAAGTTTTGATTATTGATTTGCAATCTTTCTTCATTTCTAATATAAGCATTTTAATGCTATGAATTTCCCTCTAAACTCTGCATTAGCTGTATCCCTGAATGTTATTATTTTGTGTTTAAATTTAATTCTATTCACAATACTGTTTAATTTCCCTTTGATTTTTCTTTGACCCATGGGTTATTTAGATGTGCGTTGTCTTGCTTCCATGAATTTGGGCATTTTCTGTATATTTTTTTCTGTTATTGACATCTTATGTAATTCCATGCCATCAGAGAGAAAACTCAGTTTTATGGCCTAGAAAAGGAGTTTTCTGTAGAGGTCCAGATAGTAAATATTTTAAGCTTTGCAGGCCACATGTGGTCTCTATTGCATATTGATTTTTTAATTCTTAAAAATATAAAAACCATTTGCAATCCCTAGGCTGTGCACAACGCTACAGGCTGTAGTTGGTCTGGGGGGTAGTTTATTGACTCCAGCCTGGACTGTGATCTGTCCTGGTAAATGTTCCATGTCCACCTGAAAAGAATGGGTTTTCTGCTGTTGTTGCAGTTGGGAATTTTCTGGGCATTATTAAAAGAGTTCCCCTTCACCTCTCTTTTTGTCTGAGGCTCTAATTACATGTATATTAGAGCAATGAATATTTTCCCACAGCTCAAGAAACTAGAAAAATACATGGAAGGAAATAGTAAAGATAGAATGAGAAATCAGAAGCAAAAGGAGGGGAAATTGGTAATTGAGAATTGATCCTTTGTAAAAAGCACAATAGATAAACTTTTTGGCAAATATGATAGTAAAAGGAAATAAATATAAGCAGAATTTAGATTGAGAACAGGGAAGTAAGAGCATAAGGAGATTTGAAAATTATAAGAGACTATGATGAGTAGCTCCTTTGTGTAACCTTATGTGACTAAAATTGAAAATCTTGATGAGTTAGATCATTGCCACAGCTATTTCAGAAGAAGAAATCCAATAACAAACCTGTATCAAAGAAAGAAATTGCAAAAGTCATTGGAGAATTATTTCCAACAAAAGCACTAGGCCTAAATTGTTTTAAGGTAACATTCCCTAAAATTGTCAAGGAACCGGTAATTCCCAGATTCTGCAAACGATATAAAAGCTTTGAAAAAGGATGGGAAGCTTCTGAGCTAGTATAGAGGAAAGCTTATTTTTAAAAAAATAGTAATTTTCTTTTGTCTAGCAACCTCATTGAATCTTTTATTGTTCCGAATTCCAACCTACCACCCACCCCCACCTGATTTCTGGGCTATTTCCTGACCCTTTGATCATGGTTTAAGCTGACGTGTTTGGAAGGTTTATGTGATAGGAAATTATGTGATTGCAGATTCCACTGTGTTTGTGGAGAGGACCAGACGAGAGGGCAAGAGTGTGAGAAGGGATTGATCCGTTGACTGAGGAAATATCCAGCAATTCTGTTCTCAATTTCCTTCCTTACAGCCGCTGGAACTGTCCCCAGTGCGGCTCCCTAACTCCGTCCCAGCCTCACCTTCCCTGTAGCATTGCCTGTGGGAACTGTCGGAAAAGCCACACGACTCACCTGCTTAGAATTGCTCTCCAGCTTCCTAGTTTTAGATTCAAAGGCAAATTCTTTGTTTTATTTATTTCTGAGTGTTCAGCAACTAGCACTCAGAAGGGGTTTATCAAACGGATGGACTTCTCTGGAACCTAAGACTTATTTTGATTTGCCCTTTGCCTTCTCGCCCTCATCCGATCCCCGTGAACTCTGCGTAGTTTCTCAGCGGCGCTGTTCCCACGCCTGCTGGTGCCTGGGCGCATGCACGCCGTCCCTCTCCCCGTGGAATGACGTGGTAGCGCCTTGTGCTCTGATGGTGGGTGTGCTCGCCTCTGTGTGGCTCTTACCACTTTTAACCACAGCTGTCGGCTGGTGTATATGTACCTCTGCATCGCAAGGCGTGTGCCATAGGGCTGCCCCCCCAGTACCCAGCCGTGCCTGGGTGCATGCATATACCACCGGGCATGCAAAGGAGGTGTATTGAATCGAATTAGCTGGCTCCTTTCTCTTTTGCCTTTCTGTGTCTGGGATATTGGATGCCAACATCCAGCTAAGTTATGTTTGTGTTAAACATGAATTGAAATGCAATTACAGCTGGCCATGTGGTTTGAGAGCTGAGTAATAGAGTCAGAAGGAAGGGTGACTTAGTCACAAGTGCCAGTTCATCTCCTTCGCTTTCTTGCTCCTGTCATTGAGCATGACTCATGACTCACCAGTTCCACTCGTCTCCTCTTAATCCCATCACTTTAACTCTTCCTGTCCTCCTCGTCTTGCTGGGTCTCTTTCAGCGCCCCTTTGTTAAAACCAGCCAGCAGCCCAGAGCCCGGCCTTGCAGTCTGAGTTGTTTCCTCTTATCCAGCAGGAACCTGTACCACCACTCCGCATGGATGCGGAGAGCGTGGGCAGGGGTGGAGCCCGCAGCGTGGGGCAGAGGGTGTGGGGGAGGCTGGGCCAATGCCCAGACCCGTGTCCTTCCTCAAAGCCTGGGGGAGCCGGGAAGCATCACTGGATTTTCTGCTAATCCCAGGACCTCGAGTTTTCACTATTTTCTTAAGCATATCTTGCCAGGGCCCTGGCTACGGGGAAAACGGTGCCATTTGTTAAAGGTGTTGCCTTCGTACCTTAGACCCACGTTGTTTTCATAGGTGGATTGAACTGCATTCAGAAATGATGGCTTATAATTGGGCCGGCCTTGAGGGCTGGTGATTTGGTCTCATAGAAAAACTCCCTTGTTCTTAAGAAGGCACTCAGATGTCCTGGAGTCTCAAAGCGGGGTCTCCAGGTCTTTCAGACTGTGCCGTGCTTGTTGGTGAGCACTCTCCGGCCCCCCTGCGCCGGCGGGCGTGTCCTTTACACAGGCCCACTCTCCTGGGCTCGGAGGAGCTTTCCTTAAAGTCTGGAGATGGACAGAGCAGAAGAGGGGACACATGCATTCACCAGCAGGGCCTGTGCCTGGCACTGGGAATCGTGAATCAGAGGTGGTCCCTGTCTGCCCGTAATTTACAGACCCGTCACCAGGGAGAAAGTGAGAAAGAGGTGACCCCGGTGGAGCCCCTGTGGGTGGCTCTCTTCCTTCCCAAATGAATCCCCCAGGTGAGGTCTCATTGCTACTTCCTTCTGTCTCCGTTCTTGCTTGTTAATCCTCCTTGTGTAAATCCATTCATTCTGTCCTCATTCTCTACCCCTTCCCACACACACCTGCTGCTGTCCCCGTTCCTAAAAACGAGGAGATGTTGCCACTGCCATCATCCTGTCACCTCCCCACCTTCCAGCCCTGTCTTTGTCAGTAAGCCCTGCCTGCCCAGGGCTCCTACTGCCATCTCTTTGTCATTATTTTCACTCGCCCCTTAGTTCCTAACTGTCTAATTCAGTAGTTTTTTGTTTGTTCGTTTTTTCTAATTCTTGGCCTCATCTCAGCTTTGAATGCTATTGACCAATGTCTTCCTTCCTTAATGTGTTCATTTTCTGAATACAGAACTGACACATGCTCTTTGTAGACAATTGGGAAGACACAGAAAAGTGCAAGACCGAGAATAAAAGTTACAGAATCTTACCAATCAGAGGGAAAATGCTAATAACATTTTGACAGAGACACGCATTCATTGCTTTTGCTAAGAAGTATTAGACATTTTCAACTGAAGCTCTGTGGTCAGGTTGAGCTCTCCATTCAGGATACAAAGTGATACGATCGATGCAAACAAAACCAGAACCAGAAAAACACCTGGAGTTCTTCAGCTCAGCACCAGCCAGGTCGAATGGCTCTTTCCCCTTCGTGGTGTTTAGAAGCACCTGGGGCACCCCTCCTGTGGGATCCGAGGATGGCTGCGCGACCCCTGCCTCCCTGCGCCCGCACTGCTCCGGTCGAGAGCTGACGTGGCTCCGTGGTTGGCCACTGACCAGGCCGACTGTGTTCCACAGAGCAGGCTCTCACACATCAAGGGCCCTTTGAACTCCATTCTTATTCGTAGTGTCAGCCAGATATTTCCTTTGGAATGTCTGCAGAGTTTCCTGGCCCCTGTGATGGCTTTCTGTCTGCCAAGCACGTCTGTGAACTGCGGGTGGGCTCTCGGAACACACCGGGGTGTGAACAGGCTGAGGAATCTGGTGGTTAGCTGTGGTCTTTCAGGAGCTTCTCTTGGGCAAAGTGCTGGCCTGGCCTGGGGCTCCGCTGGACATCTGCTCTACACAGTGTTTCTCAGGCAGATCTTCATTTCTCTCCTCATCAAATGCAGTCTTTTAAATTGTTGATTTTCTTATTATAAAAGTTAGATAGAGTCAAAAGGCATAAACTTCCAGTTGTACAATAAGCAGGTCATGGGGATGCAGTGTACAGCCTTGTCCGAGGCCTGTCATTTCCATGGTGGGACCTGTCATTTCTCCGTAGAAGTGTTAGCGGTGGTTTTCTAAATCCCAGATTTGGTGGGATTCTGTTATTCTGCTTCGGGTAGGACTTTTCCGTTCACTGTGGTGGACACTCAGGACCGGCGACCCCCACCCCTCCTGCCTTGCCTCCTGTTGGCCGGGGTCGGAGGGCATTACACATCTTTGCTTCATTGCAGGTGAGCTGTGGCCTCAGGGCAAGGCCTGGCCTTCGGTTTGGTTGTCCGTTTATAATGCTTCTCAGACTCGGTCCGGGTGGAGAAGGGGGACTCTGAGGACGGGCCGGCCTGTTGCCCTCACTCTGCTGCCCCGGCCTCTCCATCTTGTTCAAGTGTCTTCTCACTCAGACAAAGGGAAGTTCTGCCAGTGGCGGGAAGAGGGAATCATCATTTCCAAACCTGGAAGCAGTAGCCTGGTGTCATGCACACCCATCCTCCGCCCGCCATGGGAGCTGAGGACACAGCTTTCTTCCTTCTGGGGTAGCAGCCTGTGGCTCCTCAGACGTTGAGGGTTCTGCAGACTTGTTTTGAATGTATTAACAATAATGCATTTATTATAGAGAAACCAAATAGGTTTCAGGTGGCATGGCGTTTCTTTGTTCCTATACATTTTTTATTTTCACATTTTAGTGGTTCCGAAATTGAGATGCACCTAAAAATAGATTTGTACATTTTGATATGATGCTTTTCTTTTTTTTCTAAAGGGGTATTTCTTTAAATCTCTGAGTGATCCCCAAATGACTCCATCCTAGAATTTAGGAAATACAGTAAAAGTAGAGTTTGAGAAAAAAATCTTTCAAAACATGGGATCCAAGGAAGAAAACACCAGAGGGGTCCTCGGTAGTGGCCAGTTGGGGCCACTGCGTTAAATCTCATGTTTTTCAAGAAACTTGGTGTGTGACCGTCACGGGAACGTGCTGATGAGGTCTCATCCCGAACTAGCATCTCTCTGTGGGGACGACATCGGCTGAGCGAGCGGTTCCTACATTATGCCCATACATTTCTTCCAGACTCGAGGCCACACATATTTGCGTATTTAGCAGAAGTACCTTTCTCCGTCCTTGTCCTTCCCTTCGTAGCATTTGCTAATTGACCATCGCTGGGTTTGAAAAAAGGCATTTTCCTCTGCCTGTGGGGCTGTGGGCTTTCCTGGGGCAGCCTCCGAGAGTGGCTGTAGGGCTCCGGCACCCTCACTGATGCGTGCGACTGGCCGATGTGCGGGAAGCTGCTCTGTGCGGGGAGCTGCTCCGGCAGTGTCTGTGTGAAGGAAGGAGATGCTCTCAGTAGTTTGTCAGCACGGCCGGGAGGGTGTCAGATCAAGGACTGCAGCCCGAGGCTACGCCTCTCAGGGACGAGCAGGGAGACACCGAGTGCACCCCGCAGGGATGCTGCTCCCTGAGCCTTCCTGGGGTCCCCCTGGGTGCCAGCCGAGGCGCTGGAGGCGACGAATCCTCCGAGGAGATGCTGGTAAGACTCGTGTTAGGCTGCCGAGTGGAGAGCAGCCCCAGCCCTGCCAGGCCGCGGGAGCATCTGGAGGTCCCTGTGCCTCAGCGCCTCCTTCTCCCTCCCATCTCATCACAGGCCCTTCCCCCAACCTCCAGCCTCACACCCGCCCCACCCGCAGCCCGGGCACCGGTCGTGCGAGGCCCAAATCAAGGCTGGCTTCGTCCTTGAACTCTCCTTAGAAGAAAACGCCTGCATCTGTCCACAAGCACTAGGCTTCCTAGTGAGGCTGTAAGCCAGGAACTGGGTCTGCCTGGTTTTTCTAACATGATGCAGTTTCCGGCTTGAATAGCACTCGCAGAGCTGGTGCCCAGAAGATGCGCTGAGGAGCGGGTTTCCTGACACCTGCCCCGGCCCCAGTGGACCCCACTGACAAAGCCCCTGGCGGGCCCCAGGGTCCTGGAGCAGGGCCGCGTCAGCCGCCCACAGCGGTGCCCTCTCAGGTGGCATTTCACACCCCATTGGACGTGTCCCTGCACCCCTACCACCCCCCCCCCCAAGTGAGTGGTAATGAGCAACCTAATGTGCTGACTTCTCCAATCCCTCCTTGGTCCATTACAACAAAAGTTGCTCTTTTCTCATTAGAACCACTTTTGTCAGGGTGTCTTTAATCAATGGCTTCCCCGGGGACAGTATTTTTAGAAGTTGTGTTTTTCACACTCTCCCTTTTCCCCTTTTGGAAGATCTCTTCCCAGGGCCCAGTGAAATGAACTAATGAGATGCCAGGAGACTTCCGGCCGGTGTTAATTGGCACAGGTACGAAGAAGCCGCTCGCGCTCCGTTCCCCCGCCTTACCCGCGGTCCTCTGTCTCTTTGGTGTAGGTCGCACAGACAGCAGATGGTGTGGATGCTGACCTCTGGAAAGACGGCTTGTTTAAATCCAAGGTTACCAGATACCTGTGCTTCACAAGATCATTTTCCAAAGAAAATGTAAGTCTAGTAGTGCCTTTCCGTCTGCTGAGTGAGCACAAGCCACGCATGCTCCTGCCTGAAATTTCCTCCAGTGTTTGTTGTGGCCGATCCTCATCACCATACTCACTCCGCTGTGGTTTCAGTGAACTGGGTAGAATCGGCAGCTCGCGCTGCGCTTCATTGATGAAGAGCGTTATTACCAGGTGCCCCGGTGAACCGTGAATCCCACAAAAATGTTCTCAGGGAACCAGGAACTTCCTCAGCAGCTCCGTGTGCCCACCTTCCCTCTGAGGAGCAAGTCCCTGGTGGCGGGGATGGAGAACTTTCCGGCAGAGCCGGATTGAAAGCTGCCCCACACCTGGAGGCGCAGCTGGAAAGGCGCTGCATGGTCACCCCTTTCCACAGCTTCAGCCCTGGTCCCAGAATGAGTCTTTCCCCGAGTATGACATGGGCCTTCCATTGTGTCTGCAGGTCGGCATTCACCAGTGCCCATTCCTGTTAGTTTTTCATACCCGGGCCCATAAATGGGGGAATTTTTGACGATTCCTATCCAAGCTTTTCCAATAGTGTTTCAATGGCAGCTTTGGGAGAAGGGAGCCCGCTTTCCTAAGTATGTCCCCTGCATGGGGCCTGCCCTCGTCTTCCTGCAGGTACCCCTCCCTGCTCCTGGGACAGCCGCCTGGAGCCTTCGCCCTTTCCGGAGCTCAGCGTTTGGGGCTTCTCCGAGGTCACCTTCTTTTCTCGCCCTGAGAGGGAGCAGGTTTCCGTTCTCAGGGGAGCCTTTTTATTTTGGGCCTAAGTGTTCCTGTCTCTTTCTGATGCAAAGTTGTTTTGAAATATTTTTATTAATTTACTTTTATAAATTTTATAACAGTAAGCTATGCTATAGTTTAAAAAGGAAATAAAAACGGGGCTCTAGCTGGTTTGGCTCAGTGTATAGAGTGTCGGCCTGCGGAATGAAGGGTCTCAGGTTCGATTCCGGTCCAGGGCACATGCCTGGGTTGCTGGCTCAATCCCCAGGAGGAGGTGTGCAGGAGGCAGCCGATCAATGAGTCTCTCTCATCACTGATGTTTCTATCTCTCTCTCTCCCTCTCCCTTCCTCTCTGAAATCAATAAAAATATGTGTGTGTGTTTTTTTAAAGAGAAAAACAGCTTTAGACATCTTCATTCAGAAGCATGAATGGGAAGAGAAACGGTCTTTCTCCCGTCACATAGCCCCACAGCCCACGGTCCGGGCCTGGGGTCCCGGCCTGTCCCGGCCGCGTTTTCTGGATGGAGACACGCGGCTCCCTGGCCACCGCTCTCCCACCGAACATGCCCGTGCTTGTTGCGAAGTCTTTGGAAGGAAGATTACTCACAGCACATGCAGGGCTGGGGAGAAGCCATTGCTTTAATCCCCCCCTAATTACGAGGGTAACGTCTGCTTGTTGTGAAGTGCAGCTTCTAATGGAGGGGGGACAGCCTAGTGCTGCATCCGACATCCTTCTCACCAGACAGGCCGGCCGGCGGCAGCTGTAATGAGCCTGAGCAGGTCCCGGGCTCACCATGCCGCCTGAGGACACGGAGGGCAGGTCTGCAGGCCGGGTTGACGTCCCCCCTGCCCCCCCTTCCCTCTGGCATCGCATTCACACAGGGCATCCCTGCCCCTTTGTGCTGGGAGTTACCTAAACCCTTTTCTGACACTGTTCATGTGTTTAACGTTCGTCGCCCCTCTTCTGTCCGCCGGCCACCCCTGTGTGCAGAGGTCAGCGCGCTCACTGCGCTCGGGGCTGAGGACGGACTCTGGGACGCCCTCGCGCTGCCCAGTGGCTTCACGGTGTCATTTCTGGTCCCTGCTCAGTCTTCCCCCATCGGGCCTGAGGAGGCTTCGGCTCAAAACGGTGGCCTCCCAGGACAGCCATGATCTCGTATACCACTTTTTATTGTTTGTTTGTTGTGTGTGTGTGTGTCTGTGTGTGTGTGTTTGTGTGTGTCTGTGTGTATCTGTGTGTCTCTCTGTGTATCTGTGTGTGTCTGTGTGTGTCTCTGTGTGTGTCTGTGTGTTTGTGTGTGTCTGTGTGTGTGTCTTTGTGTGTGTGGGTGTGTGTGTGAGAGAGTGTGTGTGTGTGTGTGTGTGTGTTTGATTTCTGTCTTTGGTGCATTTCCCCCGAAGGCTGTGGGTTCTTGGCACTCTAGGCCAGAGGAGTCCCCGACCCTTCGTGTGGGGACAGCGACAAGTCTGAAGATGGCAGATGAGTGGCCTGCGCGTGCTAGCTTAGGTGTCACGGGTAGACCTTCTGCAGAGAATGCATGAGTTACCCCTCGTTGAACACTGAAGAGGTGCTCGTTGGGGGCTTCCTTTGTGTGTCTTCCTCCAGGAGGCCCAGGAGGCCGGTAGGGATGTGGGATGAGGACCAGGCTGTGGGGGACCTCTGCCGCCACTTTGAAGCAGCGTAGGAAATAGGTTGCGTTCTGGTTTCAGAAAAAGAACGAATGGGTCCGGTGGTGACATCCAGAGGGGCCCCGGCCGGCCAGGAGTGGACAGGAATGAGGCATAGTTTAATCTGCCGCAGCCGTCCGGGCCGGCCTGCTGTCAGGGAGGACGCGGCGTGGCATAATTTGTACGGCCGGGAAGGAGGGCCGGGGATCTCAAGGCTGGACAGATTCTTAATTAGGTGACTTGAGACTCCCAATGTAGGAGTTTGGGGAGACTCCTTTGGAACTTAAATTTCCTTCCCCCAGTAATGCCATTAATACTGAAACCTGGCTTTGGAGTGACATTGCTTCCTGGGGAAGGATCGAGATTAATTGCACTTTTCATGCCCTGTACTTTCTGCATTACCTGTAATAATAATGTACATAGATTAGGTAGGGAGGATATTAAACAGAAGGATTTATGAACATTTGAATATTAAGTTGGTTATCTGTGGCTACCTTAAATGCAAGGTTGTCAAAAATAATTACAGTATACTAGCAACACTGGCTACCAGAGGCAATATAAATACCCTGAGTCAGTGCATATTGGGCCTTTGGCATGAATCATTTGCTCAACAAGGATTGGGAATACGTTCTTCATATTTATGAGGAGGAAATGAAAGGGAGCACGGGATGGGGGAGGGGAGAGGGACACGCGAAATTAATGGTGTCGCAGACCCACTGTATTAAACCCAGTGCAGCGCAGCCCCGAGCGCGGAGGGGCCCCACGCGGGCTGCGGGAAGCTCTGCAGTGCAGCTCCCGTTTGGTAGGCCCGCGAGGGTTTGTGATGCTTTTAAAATGGCCACAGCACCCGTGTTCTGCTTCACGATCGGGGACATTTGTAGAGTGTGGAGGGTGAGGTCGCTAAGTGGTTTGCAGTTGACTTCCGTGAAACCCAGCTTGTCAAGCAGAAGACACCTGCAAAGGATATTGATGTACGCCCATCCATCTCCGGGGCAGGGACACATACCAGTGTTAATTTCTCAATGCAGAAAGCAGTGATGACATGGAAACGCAGCTGCCATGAAAAAAAATGATGATCGATTAGATGAGGCAGCTCTGGAGGCAGCTCATGTCTGCGAGTTAGGCTAACAGTTCAAACCCTGCACACGGTCAGAGATGTGGCCCGCGCCCATGAGGGTCCCCAGTCCGCCTGCCGCACTGCACTGGGCGCTGCTTCCCCGAGGCAGCCACCGAGGCAGTCTAGTAGTAAGCGGTGGGCAAGCAGAGTTCTGTGAGAAGGAAATGGTTTTGTGATAACAGGCCCTGGTGTGCACGGATTCATGCACCGGTGAGGGCGAATGGGGGGAAGGGGGGTGGACAGCCTGGGGGAGGGACCACAGGAGGTTCGCCAGTTACAGGAGGTTGGCTGTGTGAGTGCACTGACCACCAGGGGGCAGTTCCTGCATTAAGAGTCTGTCCCCTGGTGGTCAGTGCATGTCATAGCAACCGGTCATTCAGTCGAACAGTCACTTAGGCTTTTATATATATGTAAATTTAATATATATATATTAAATATACTTTTAATGTTTTTATTGATAGAGTTTAGATTCATCATCCCAGCAAATCCAATCTTATTTCTGACTTTGAGCAGCCCACCCAGTTGAAAATGTACCAAAAAACATTAATTTTTTTCACCAAATAATGACTGACCACCTAATGTGTGCCAAGAGCTGTGCAGGGCTTGGATTTACAGCAGTGACAGATAGTTTTGGTCCTGGCGGTTCTTAAAATCTAGGGGGCAGACAGATGTTAAATAACCTTGAAAATGTGCCATTATAAATTGATACGAAGGAAAATAGTGCCAAGAGAGAATAGAGCGGAGAGTGTAGATGGAAAGAACTCCCGAGTGGCCTTCAGAGAGTGTGTCCGCTGGCATTGGGCAGAGGGCAGGGGCTGGCGCCCATGCGCAGAGACGGACACAGGCCTGAGGAGGTGCTGTGGAGGCCGGAGTGACGGCTGGCCATCTGGGTGCTTGTCCAAACACGGAGCAAGAGCCCGAGCGTGCTCACACGGGCGAGGTGCTTCTGGGAAATGGGCACGCAGAGTGCGTGGCTGGCATCCTGACTGGCGAGATGGGGATCAGCAGCCATCCGTCTTTCCTTAACTGGCTCTGCCAGAGCGGGGGAGGTAACTGCAGGTACGAGGAAGGCTTTAATGACGTCTTCGGGGTAGCCCCCGTATTGAAGTTGTAGGGTAGGTATCTTTAGAGCTCGTTTCCAGCGCGTTCACTGATAATTCTCTCTCGCAGTTACAGGGGGTGGGAGCCGTCTTCGGAAGACGTTTTTGCACTGGTTACAGCAACTGAGCACCACGGACCCCATATACCACCACTAAATAGAAGCTTTAAGAGGCCCTGGTGCGTGTCATTCTGGAACATGTGTAATAGTGAGGCAGCAGGGCTTTTCACGCCGTGTTTTATGATTCTTGGGATTTTACAGAATGTATCTAGCAGCCGAAATGTGTGTCAATATGCAGGCTGGCAACCACTATTTGCTCTCTCTAACCTGTTGGGCCTGAGAGCTGGTCCCGGGACGTGTGCACAGCTGCCCTCTTCTGGTTATGTCTCCGGAAACTCCTTCCCGGGCCACCGAGTCCTCGTGTGACTGCTGGGGAACAGTAGGTGGCACCCACCCTAACTAGCCTGCTGTCGTCAAGCTGCAGGAGTCATGGTGTAAACCTGCATCTCGAAGCCCAAACAGCAAACGCACCACAGGCGTGTTTGGATTAATCGTCTGTCTCTCTCCTCTTTCCTCCCAAGAGTCATTTAGGGAACGTGTTGGTGGACATGAAGCTCATTGACATCAAGGACACTCTGCCTGTGGGCTTCATCCCGATCCAGGAGACGGTGGACACACGTGAGTCCCCCTTTAGTACTGCTCATCGCAATGCCGGTTTCCTTCCGCCAGGTATATTTTTAGATATTTTTTTGTGCGCATTTTTCTTTGGAAATATTTTAGGAGTCCCTACTGCTTGCCCATGAATAAACTCGTGTCTGACTCAGTTCTCCCAGGAGTTCGTAGCGTTCCGGTTAGCACCCTGTAA
>NW_006294400.1:2475709-2526356 GCF_000327345.1 Myotis davidii | reverse complement strand
GTCCTCAGTGCATCCTCTGCGCTGCTGCAGCCAAGCTTGGCACAGACCTGGGTGCAAAAGGGAAAAATCAGAAGAGGCCCAGGGAATACACGTGCACTACTGTTCCCATTTGGGGCTCTGGGAGCTCACAAGAAAGGCCAGAACCAGGAAGACTGCCCATCAGCGTACACAGGATTCCGTGTGAGCGCTGAGAACTGAGCTGAGAGTCACTGACGACTCAGAAGCTTCTTCAGGGTCCGTCATGCACATGAGCTGTCATGCAGCGCCGGGAAACCTCAGTGTATTTGAGTCGCCTCATTTTGATGTGAAATAACTTGTTTTATTTTTAATTACTCTTACCAACTAACTTTAGGATGCCCACACCGTGAATCAGTAAAATAAAAATGAACACAGAGACTCCTTTCTTTATGACACGTGATTTCTCTGTGAAGCTCTGTGTCTCATTCTGCGTCATACATATTTGAGTTTTCCATATTTAGCCCCATTGGGACCCACTATTTTTGCTGGGTTTTTACTAGCATTTCATGTAGACCAGACTTTTCATATCTGCAGAGGCCAACTGTATATTAAAATATTCTTACAACTCAGTTAAACAAAGACAACCACTGCGTAGCATATTTTCATTTTCTTAATAGTCTCCTCACTTTTGGACATTTTGCTATTACTTACTTGTAATTATATGCATTAGTTAATAATTATAATAGCTGATATTTAGTATGTATTTTCTGTATGCTAACCCCTGTGATAAATGCTCTACACACCTGATATCATTGAATCTTCAGAGGCCTCTCTTTGGAAATGGATATTATTGAACCCAGTTCACATCTGCGATAAGTGAGAGTCAGTAACTGCTTAGGGTTAAATTAAAGAATTTACCCAAGGTGCCGCCCCTCGGAGTGGGGAGTAACCAGAACACACACGAGTCTGACACCAGCCACCCTTCTAACCACAGTGCCACTCTGCAAAAGCATGTGTTCAAGCACCTTTTACAAAAAGGTTTTATATATTTATGTATCGGGGGGTTTGGTAACAGCTTTATTGGCTATACCAGTAGTTCACACACCATACAGTTTGCCCATTAAAGTATACAGTTTAGAGGTTTTTAGTATATTCACAGAGTTTGCAAGCATTGCCATCAGTTTTAGAATATTTCATCCCCTCCCCAAGAATCCCAGCCCCATGAGCAGTCACTCTCCGCTTCTCCCCACCCCTCACCTTTGCACCCGCGCTGGCCCCAGGCGTCACCCACCTGCCTTGTAGATGTGCCTGTTCAGGACATTTCATGTAAGTGGAATCGTGCAGTATGTGGTCTTTCGTGATCAGCTCCTTTTACTGAGCATATGTTTTCAAGGTTCCTCCATGTTGCAGCATCTATCAGTACCTCATTCCTTTTTATCGCCAAATAATCCGCCATTTATATGGATATGCTACATTTTGCATATCCATCCAATTGATGGATGTTTGGGTGGTTTCGGCTTTTGGCTGTTGTGAATAATGCTGCTATGAGCATTCGTGTACAAGTTTTTGTGTGGACATACGTTTTCATTTCTCTTAGGTGTCTACTAGGCATGGAATGGCTGGTCCTAGTCTAACTCTGTGTTTAACTTTCTGAGGAACCGCCACACTGGTTCTAAAGGAGCAGCACTGTTTTACCTTCCCACCCGCGGTGCGCGCGGTTCCGAGCTTCCCCAGCACGTGTCACTGTCCTTGATTCCAGCCGTCTCCGTGGGTACGAGGGGGTCTCTCGGTGTGGTTTCGGTGTGTGTTTCCCTGTTAGTTAATGATGCTGGGCATCTTTGCATGTACTTGTTGGCCGTGGGTGTGTCCTCTCTGGAGAAAGGTCTCTTCTGATCCTTTGCCATTTTAAAGTGGATTGTCTTTGTTTAACTGAGTTATAAGAATATTTTAATATACAGTTGACCCTTGAACAACATGGGTTTGGACTGGGTGGGTCCAGTTATACACATTTTTTTTTTCAGTAAATACTGTAACCATATTTTCTTAACATTTTCTTTTCTCTAGCTTACTTTATTATAAGGATACAGTGTACAATACATATAACATACAAAATATGTATTAATTGACTGTATATGTTATTGGCAAGGCTTCCAGTCAACAGTAAGCTATTAGTAGTTATATTTTGGGGAAGTCAAAAGTTATACCCGGATTTTTTATTATGTGGGGGATTGGTGCCCCTATCCCCTGGGTTTTTCAGGGTTTAACCATATTCTAGATGTAAGTACTTCATTAATTATATGGTTTGCAATATTTTCTCCCATTTTGTGGGTTGTTTTTTTTTTCACTTTCTTGTTGTCCTTCAAAAAGTTTTTTATTTTGATGGAATCCATTCACCTTTTTTTTTTTTTTTTTTGGCTTATGCTTTTGGTAACATACCCAAGAAATCATTGCCTAAATCAAGGTCACCAAGATTCATGCCTATGTTTTCTCCTAAGAGATTTATAGTTTTAACTCTTACCTTTATGTCTTTAATCCATTTTGAGTTAGTTTTTGTGAATGGTGTGAGATAGGGGTCCAGCTTCATTCTTGTGCATGTGAATTTCCAGTTGAATAACCGTTCTTCCTCCACTGGCTTGTCTCAGTGTCCTTGTTGAACGTCAGTGACCAGACTGCGCGGGTTTGTTTCTGGACCCTGGGTTCTTCCATGGATCTATATGTCTTTCCTTATGCCAGGCGTGATTGGTTACTGTAGCTTTGTAGCAGGTTTTGAAACTATGAGTCCTCCAACTTTGTTCTTCTTTTTCAAGATGACCTGACTATTCTGGGTCCCGGAATTTTCACATAAATTTTAGGATTTGTCAGTTTCTGCAAAGAAGCCAGCTGGGATTTTGATAGGAATGATGCTGAGTCTGTAGGTCAGTTTGGGTGTGTACAGATTTTGAATGATTTCCTTGTGATAGGTTCCCAAGTACTTGGGCCTGCTGGGTCCTCGGCCTCTGTGGTCTGCCCAGCCTTCCTCCACAAGGTGTTCCTCATATTCAAACACCCTCTGCTTCACCCAAACCGAGCCACGTGCTGTGCGCTCTGCAGGCTCCTTTCCTTGCTGACTGCATACTTGCTACTGTTTTCCTTGCCTGAAGTGCCTCTTCCCTCAACTCAGAATGCCCACACCCCAGATCCTTCTGGCTGAGCCAAAGTCCTCCCACCTGCATCAGGCAGTCTCTGGTCCCTACACACCAGTGTGAAGCAAGCTCTCTCCTCTCCACAGTCAGCAAAGATTGGTGGGTGCCTGTGGCACTGCAGGCTTCGGGATGTGAAGGTGATGGAAGATATGACCCTTTCCACAGGGACCTAGTCTAGTGGGTGACCTGCGCGTGGCAACAAGGAGCTGCGTCAGCACACACCGAGGCAGGACTCACCAGTCGGAGGTCAGGTCCCCGTCTGCCTTCTTAGTGCACACACTCACTGAAGGGCAGGAGGGGAGTAAGCCGTGTGGGAAGCCGAAGGGCGTGACTCTGCCTCTGAATTCCCATCATTACCTCCACGAGGACGAAGTGCAGGGTGGTCTGTGGAGAACTTGGGCTGTGGAGTCGAGTCGCCTGGTATTGAGTCTGGCTTTGCACTTACAACTATAGGACTTCACCCTCCTGGGCCTCAGTTTCCTCATCTGTAAAATGGGGAGGGGGGATATTAGCTACCTCATAATAATGTTTCTAGCTGCATTTTAGCCATTTATGTGTTTTCTTCATGTCTTTGCTACTTATCTCTTTCTTTGAGGGCAAGATCCGTGTTTAATTCATCTTTGAATTGCCTAAGGCAGCGGTTGCCAACGCTTGGTGGTCCGTGAGGTCCAAAAGGTTGGCGACCCCTGACCTAAGGTACCCATTGTGCACAGTGCCATGCTCGGAGGATGGGCTCAATAAAGATAAGCGTTATTACTCTCCGTTGCCAAAGTAACTTCCAGAAATACCAATGCATGGTGCCACTAGTGACACAGGCTTGTACCTGTTCTCCCCAGACCTGCCAGCATAGGCTTTACATTTTTTACTTGGTTTTGCTGTCCCATTTTATTGAATTTTCATCTCGTTATTTATTAGCAAGACTGAACATTTCACAAGTGTGTGCTTGCTACCTTTGCTTATTCTTCAATGGCTTCTCTGCTCGAGAACTAAAATTGCCTGTAGACTTGCGTTAATTTTCCACTCCCCCCCTGCTTTTCTTCGTTTTAGAATTGGTGTTCATTTTTGACACCTAATTGACTTACAGCGTCTTTATGTTGATACTGCAGAGCCACAAGGGATTTCCCATTCTGCACTTTCCTCTCGTTGAACCAGTTCAGCGAGGAAGCCCAGGGTGGGCAGCCTCTCCCCGTGACGGGGGCGCAGTTGCTGTGCCGTGGACTTTCTGAGGTTGTCCAGGCCTCTCCACCAGGTGTCTTACCTCACAAGGCGGGAGGGATCGGGGTAGCCTCTTCATTTCGGGTCTCACGGCCATTTCCTGGAGACTTTACCAGGGGAAAGGTGCAGTTTGGGTGCATGTAAGGCCCTGATTTTACAAAGTTAGCCGAAAGGAGGAGACTCCTGTAATCAATTTAAAATACAGTTTGTTGCAATCCACATAGTACTTAGACACTGGAAGGCTGTTTGTTTTAGTAAAGTGCTGTGTCCTTTCTGTGCTCATTAGCATGACTGAACACATTTCTATTGACTGTGCATAATATATTTACTTAAAACCAGGCCTGTGAAGCATGTGTAATTAGTGGCTCCATGCTGTAGGGGGAGGAAGGGAGCAGAGAGCAGCGTGGCAAGAACAAGTGAAATACCTGCATTCTCACCTGCGCACCCCAGGATCTTCCACGGTGCGGGCTGCTGGTGGGGTCGGGATTCAGGGCCTTGTTGCTCTCGGTTGTAGGTCCCATCCAGCCCTCGGTGTCCTCACCAAGGAAGAGAACCCACAGTTTCTGAGTTCCATCTGGCTCTTACTGCCCCACCCCTCCCCAAACAACAACGCAGCACCCAGCACCTCTGATCCTTGGTAAAGTCCAGACAGCCGCAGGCCTGCCCTGCCCTCCTCATGCTGCTCCCTGATTTGATGCTTATTTCCTGACCCGAACGGAAAGGTCTTGAAAGTCAGTGCTGAGCCCTGACTTAAACCGTGTGCTGCAGGCTTCCTCGATGACGATAAGAACGTTCATGGCTGTTCCTTGGTGAGCTCATGCGTGTGCCAGGCACGGGGCTAAGGGAAGCCTATCCCACCCCATTTCTTCCACCCGGCCACCCTCCAGGTGGGGTTTCATCCACTCCCTTTTACAGGCAGCGGGGCAGAGCTCGGAGGGATTAAAGTCATGGTGTTGGGAAGTGGCGGAGGTGGGTTTCCACCCAGGTCTGTCACTCATGTCTGGGTGATGCAGTTAATTGAAACTCGTGTTTAAAAACCACAGAGGAGCGAGCAACCCCTGGCTGGCCACCGCGGGCGTGGGCTGCGAGGGCACAGACTCGTCACGAAGACTCGATAAAGAACCACGTATTTATCTTGTTTTCCATACAACATATTTCAGAGAGGCCAAGTAGTTGAAGAAAAGTTATTTTTTTATATAGAAGAATTCCAGCTAAAAATGGGGAAGGATGACAGATTTAGAAAATCGCCACTTTGAAACCTTTAATGCAGTGGTTCTCAACCTTCCTAATGCCGCGGCCCTTTAACACAGTTCCTCATGTGGTGGTGACCCCCAACCATAAAATTATTTTCGTTGCTACTTCATAATTGTCATGTTGCTGCTGTTATGAATCGTAATGTAAATATCTGATATGCAGGATGTATTTTCATTGTTACAAATGGAACATAATTAAAGCATAGTGATTAACCACAAAAACAATATGTAATTATATATGTGTTTTCCGATGGTCTTAGGCGACCCCTGTGAAAGGGTCATTCGTCCCCCAAAGGGGTCGCGACCCACAGATTGAGAACTGCTGGTATAGAGACTCACACCTTTCCTTGTTGTTCTTTCCCGCAGAGGAAGTGGCTTTTAGAAAGAAGAGGCTGTGCATTAAATTCATCCCCCGGGATTCCACGGAGGCGGCGATCTGTGACATCCGGATCATGGGCCGGACCAAGCAGGCCCCCCCGCAGTACACGTTCATTGGGTGAGTCCATAGCCAGGCCTTGCCTCCTCTCCCTGTGCGAGCTGCAGCCGGCCCAGACCACCACGCTGTCCACCCCGCGCCTCAGCTCGCGCCCCTCGCCGCTCTCAGGGCCTTCCGTGCCTTGTCCTGGTGTTTATCCTTGACGCTCTGTGGGCCTTTCCAGGTGCCCCCAAGCCCAGGGGTTCTCTCCTTTGGGACCCCTGAGCCTCGGCTCTCGGCAGTTTATTCGCCCCCTGAGTTCACGGCGCCTTCGTTCCATGGCCAGAGACCCTGGCAGGTGGCGACTGAGGCGAACGAAGAGTGTGCTCTCAGAGTTGTGTTCTGACAGGAGAGGCGAGCAACAAACAGGACGTTAATGATGGTATCGTTTTAGGGAGCAACAAAAATGAGACACTGCAGTGAACCAGCGGCCCCTTCAGCGAGGGGGTCAGGTGGGGAGGCTTGAGCAGAGACCTCCAGCGTAAGAAGAAGCCACCCTGCAGAGTGTGAGAGGCAGGGCCTCTGACAGAGGAGGGGGCGCCCCGTGGGAATGGGCGTGGCATGTCCGGGAGCAGCGAGGCTGGCTGGGCGAGCGAGGGGGAGTCAGGAGAGGGGAGGGGAGCGGCCACCAGGACCTCGTGGGACACGATCGTGGTGTGGATTTTCTCCCAGTGCACGGATGCCAGTGGGGGTTCTGAGCCGAGAAAAACGTGCTATTTCATGACCACATGGTAATTCCGTGTGCAGTTTTCTGGCTGCACGTTCGTCTTCCCTGAAGAGCAGAGGGCTGGTTCACCGGTGGCCTCAGTATCGGCACAGGCCTGGCTCTGAAGCCGCTTCATAAGGACGAAGTACGAAGAATCTCAGGATCTCACTCTGGGCTCTTTTGACTGCGGGTGAGAGGGAACCCAGCCCAGGCTGGCTCAGGGTGGCCTGAAGTAGGTGCTCGGAGAACATCACTGGGATCTAGTTTCTCCCTCCCTCCTCCTGGCTCTGATTCCAGGGGACCCCATCCCTAGACACGTTCTCCCCAGTGGGGGAATGGTGGCCCGCTTGGTTCGCCTACTTTTCCTCCAGGTTCAAGTCCCGAGGCAAAGAGCACGTCTGTGTTCTCAATCATTCAAACAGAAGTGCTAGAACTCAGGCTCATTGGTCTTGACGGACCCCCCAGGGGTCCTGTGCACCCCGACCCTGTCACTGCTGCCTGGGAAATGTCGTTCTCTCTCCCAGGCCCGAGCCATTGGAACTCAGGGACCAACAATGAGGGGTGGCTGCCCCCAGATGCAGAGGGGAGATAAGTCAGACTGGCGAGTGAATGGATGCTGGGTGTCCTAAAGACAATAGGTGTTCATTGTACTCAGTCACCTGAGACCTGGATTTCATCGGTGTGGTAGATGGTTGTCGGCCCTCGGCCGCGTGCCTCTCTCCCTGGCTGGCTTCGCAGGCATCTCGCTGGACCCCGTGGGGCCCCACGGATAAGTTCTCCTATTGGCTTTTGAGATCGCCTCCTGGATCTGGGTCAGGTTCTGTTTCTTTTCTTGTTCATTTTAATCCAGACCCTCCTCTTTCCCCAGAAAGCCGGACCTTTACCCATCGGCCTGGCACAGGCTGGATGACAGGCGAGCTGTGGTGTTTGCTTGAAGTGCGAGGGGAGCCGGTATCACTGAACTAGAAGTGGGGCTTGAAGTGGATTGTCGTGTAAACACCTACTATTAAATGACAAAATTAAAAAAAATTAAAGACTGAGAACCAAGGACAGTGCAGTAGGAAGGCCAGCTCCGGACTGTGACACCCAGGGCCCAAGGGGGTGATGTGACCAGTCTGTGGACAACAGTTCCCTGGTGTCTGAGGCTGTGATTCTGTTAAAGGAGTTGGTTTGCCTTGTCGCTCAGGTAAATGCTTTGTGCTAAACTGCGCCGTGAAGTTTTCTCTTTTCTCCTACAGGGAACTGAACAGCATGGGGATCTGGTATCGAATGGGCAGAGTTCCAAGAAACCATGACTCATCTCAACCCACAACACCTTCCCAGTCGTCAGCTGCTTCCACCCCAGCCCCCAGCCTTCCCAGGTGAGGCCTGGTCCTGGCATCTCGTGCTGCGATGCATGTTACGGTCACGTGGTCTTGGGCTCCAGGGCACATGTTTCAGAACCCCTCCATTCAGTAACTGCTGAAGTCATGCAGAAGCAATCTACCTGTGGAGGATGTTTTAAAACCCAATTAGAAATCTTTGCATTACTTAAATGTAAAGGCCATTGTGTATTCTGTCCTGCACGCATTCTGAAGGCCCCTAAAGTAGCAGAGCATGCAGCTTGCAGGGCTGGTGGCTGCACGCAGGCAGGGCCCGCAGCCCTGTGGCTGGAGCCTGGCCGGAAGAAGTTGCACTTCCTTCTCTGCCTGGGCCAGCCACTCATTTGAAACCCAGGAGGGTTGGTAAGTAATTGTGTTCATTTTCACATTGTTCCTTTTCCCAATGAGTAGAACTAAGACATGAGCAGTTTGGGTTTGAGAGAATAGTGAGAAGTTTTTCAGGAGATGTTAGTTTTAATCATTGTTTCCACAAAGAAATTCCGGAGAGCAACCTGGGCGCTCTGCAGGCGATTTCAGTCAGAATCGAGGTGGACACGGTCTCCACTTTCTGCAAGACGCGGGTGGGAAAGGAATCCTGTCACTAAAGAAACCTCGCATCACTAGGAGGAAATTATTTGAGGACAAGGAACAACAAACAATGATGATGGATTAAGTTGAGACCGGGATTACAAAAGTAAATAAAACAAGAAAGGTTTGGCAGGGCGGTGTCATTGGGGATTGATGTAACATAAATGAGAATGGATCTAGAAGCTTCCATGTGGGCCAATAGAGATGAACACAATCTGTCAGGATCAGGGCAAAATGGTCACTGATGGGCTCCCCCTCCTGGTCCACGACCCACGCCTTGCCCGTGGAGGTGCAGGGGTGGCGAGGCTGCACTCTCTGAGCGTCCGCCCCTCGGAAGAAGCCAGCAGCTCCGCGGGCTCCGTCCCTCAGCTCCTCCTCCATAAAGACAGTCTGGGCTTTCTCCTGACAGACCCACAGCCACGCATGGTCCTTCAGCTTAACTACCCCCGGAACCGCCTGAGGCTTCAGAAGCGGTTTTCCAGTTCACTTCGATGGGAAAAGACACAGATAGCGAAGGAGTAGCCAGAGGGCAGGTGGAGCAGCTGAGCGTCTCTGGTTTAGGATGGGTGGGGAACGTCAGCCATGGGCCGTGTAAGGCTCTCGAAATCGTTTGGTCTGGCCCTGCCAAGGCCTTAGGGGAGTTAATGAATTAAATGTTTGCCCAAATACAGCAGGCCAGTTTTAAGTTGATAATTGCTATGGCCTTCGAATGATGTTGTAAATATCCAGTGGCCCTTGGCAGAAGAAAGGTTCCCCACCCCTGGGTTAGGAGCTCGAGACTAATGCAGCTCAGTTCAGCTCCGGCACGGTCAGAGGTACAATTACCATGGTCACCTGTGCTCAGGGGCAGCTCAGGCTCATCACCTGTGGGCGGGTTCATTTAGGCTCATCCCTGGGTGGTTACAGCTGCTCCCTGTTGACATCATATGGCTTGGAAGGACCTAGAAACGGGCACAACCTCAGGGCAGGTTCTGCCTTTCTGTTGGGTAAAGAAAGTACTGCTTCTCTCAGGGAGTTAAAGCAGGAGGCCCGGTCTCCACAGAAGGCTGCCGGTCAGTGGTGGAGCACGGTCGCTGGCCACTGAGGTGAGAGGGCCCGAGACACCCGGGCGGCACCGGGCAGAACTGCAGGTGGTATTTATAAGGCTTATATATTTCATAACCTCTTGTTGTATAGTTTATGGTTTACAGTGGTTCTAAGGAAATTGGATCAGTTTTGTTTTACTTGCCAAATAAAACAAATGTCAAAATAGTCAATATAAAATGTATTCTAATTTGGCTGAGTTGAGTCAGCCAATAGGCAGTAGGATAATTGAATGTTACAGTAGTGCTTCCCGGTCAAAGCCACCGTCTCTCCCAGCTCTCCGCTCCCGCTGGGCGGCTCTGAGCCCCCCGAGTCATGGGGCTTCTGTGCCTTTGGTTTCTGTGCTGTTTCTTATCCAGCGTCTTTGGTAATTTTTAAAGATGAAATGCTGATCACTCACTCAAGTTTTCCGTTGAAGATTGATGAACGGATGAGTGCGTTACTTTACCCCTTGAGGCTTCAGGTCTCTCTAACCTCCCAGCAGAGGAATCTGGCAGCTTCCGCTCTCCCCTCCCCAAGCCTCAGACCTTACGCTGACGTGGCAGCCTCTTCTTCCCTTCCTGTTTCCTTCCTGTTTCCTGTGTCTGCGTCTTTGCTCATGTGACACTTGTGCTATCAGCTCCATGCCCCCTCTCCCAGGAAACCTTCCCTGAACACCAGGGGCTGGGCATGGGTCTTGGCTTTCTGTTCTGAGCGCCTCTCGGCTGTTGAGCGTTCACTCTGTGCTGTGCTCATGTTGGGACCTCCTCGAGGCAGGGCTGTGTCCACTCCGGGATCTCCCAGCGCTCAGCGCAGGTCCAGGCGAGTACTCGGTTTTGCAGAAATGCTTCTCCATCAGCCTAGGACCTCGTGCTGCTCTCATCCACCGCCTCCCTCCCCCCAAAAACTCCCGAGCCCCTGAGCAATCCTGGGGATTTTCTGATTATGAGAGTAAGATAGACTTGTTGAAAACTGGCAGAATACAGAAATAACGAACACACAGAAACCCCATTTCCGTGGGCAGAGGTGCATCATTGTCGTTTTTCTGTGCACTTTTTACATAGGTGACATCATGTCATAGCGGGTTGTGTTTTGCTGCTTCTTACTCCTGTCGTATTGAACCACACGCATAAGAACAACTCCCTCAGGCCTGGTCTTTGTGTGAACCGCGGATCAGGTTGCAAGGCCTCGGCTGGAGTGAGAGTGTGGTGATGCGGCGCCCTCTACCGGCCAAACGTGGAGGCGGCGGCCGTCTGGCCGGCTGGTTCCTGAGCACTGGGCATCGGCCGTTTCCGGCAAACCCCTTGTGGGGCCTGGAAGGGAGCCGGGGAGCGGGGCCAGGAGCAGACCTCACTGCTTTCTTGAGCTCCAGGCCTTGTCTCAAAAGTTAAAATTGTGTTGCTCTACCCGTTTCTATGTTGTCACTCATATTTAAAAGAATCCCCTGCCGTTTTCCGGCGAGCTCTGATCTCCAGCTTAATTCAGACAAAAGGGGCAGTTGGTGGACCTCTCCAGGAAGAGGGGTCATCACCTGAGGGCCTCGTGGTCCCAGCAGAGCTGCCTTCTCGCTCCGGAGGCCGGGGCTGCCCAGGACGGGTGCTTTCTGCCCGTGTCCTCCCTGTGGCCACGACAGTGCCAGTCCTGGGCCGGAGACCGCGCTGTCCTTTCACGGTGGGCCTGCCGGGGGCCGGAGACAGAGGCTGCCCCCGGCTGTGTCCGCTGAGCTGGACACAGTGTTTGTGGCAAAAGGCGGGATTCGGTCTTGGCAGAGCTGCTCTTCCTCAGTCAGCGACTCTCACTCATCTCCGCACACGTTTCTGAGCTTCCACATGGAGAAGGTGCTGCGCCTCTCCCAGGAGCTCGGAGCCTCTGTGTCTGCTCTGGGCATCAGCCCCCCACCCCCCCCACACACACACAGACACACACACACGCAGGTCGGCTGCAGGATGGCGCTGGCCGTGGGCTGAGGCCCCGACACCGCCCCTTCTCTTCTGGGCAGGCCAGGCCTGAGCTCTGCAAGTCCGCCGGTGCAGGCCTTTCCAGTTCTCTTCCTGCCGCTGCCTGGGGGCCGGTGCAGATGGGGAAGCACCTTCCAGCTTCAGCCGGGTCAGCCCTCCACTCCTCTCACACACGGGGTCCCACCCGCAATTCTGCTGGGGAGAGAAGGTTCTGCCCCTGCCAGCACCAAGGTGTGGAGACGTTCCGGGAGGCGGCTGCATTCACCGTGATGGAGTCCCCGTAGCCCTGGGTGTGGGTGAGGGGACGGTCTGTGTCGTCCCAGCAGGGCCCTGGTGCACTGCACCGCCCGGCTGCTCAGCTGCAGAGCCAGTGGCTTGATCAGACCTCAGGAGCCTGTGGCTCAAATGTGCCGACGACACAGAGTTGTTGGGGAGCTGAAGTTCTGAGAGACAGCCGATCCTCCACCACTGGCTCCTCAGCCAGAGCCCCGCGGCCAGGAGGTGAGAGTGACGGCCAGGCACGGACGGGCCTCTGAGGAGAGTTGGCTTGGCAGTGGTGTGAACGACCGGGCACGCGCCTGGGTGTGTGGCGTGCGGCCTGGTGTGCGCAGCGGGCACGTCCGTTAGGCACTGCCCCACGCCTCTGCCTCTGCCGGGAGGGTCACGTCACCTGCACGCACACCTCGGGAGGCCGCCGCCTCCAGCTCTGCCTGAGTGTGAGGCCTCGCTGCGCTCAGACCTGGTGGAGGGAGACATGGCAGCTGGCTGCGGGGGTTTGCATGGTCGTTAAGTGGGAGGTTTAAACATGGAGGAGATGTCAGTGGTGTTTCCAGGTGGGGAGGGGTCATTGAAAGCCCCGGAGGCAAAATTAGATCAGGAAGTTAGAAGGCGGTAGATCTGGGCTTAACATTTTAAAAAATGAGCAAAGAAAACCTCCCCAAAGTAAAAACTGCTTGGCCTCAGAGAAGCTGACTTCAGGGGGGTGAGTTCCCAGCTGCTGGCATCAGTCAGACAGCCTCTGGATTCCTCAGACGTTACGCGGTGTCATATTCCCTGCCCCCACGCTCAGAACTGCAAGCTCAGGAGACCATGTTAGGGCCGCACACACCTTGCCAAGGGGCCCCGGGAGCTCCTTGGGCGGGGAGGGTGCCGAGCAGTAGGTGTCTGTCCCCGAGGTCTGCTCACCCAACTTGTAGCCGTCACCTTCTGAGGTCCCAGAGCCGGTGTCGGAGGCCAGGATGACCACAGAGTGACTGCCTGACCCTCACCACGGCCCGGCCCAGCCTTGGCACCCGTGAGCTCGTCCCTTTCCGAGTCCATCTGAAATATGCAGTCCAGCCTCGAGCGCTGGAATTCTCAGGACACCTCGTGTTTATATGGTTGTTGGGCTCGGGGTGTCCTGGAGAATGTGGTTCCAGTAGCTCCACCCCGCCCTTCCCGCCGGCCTGGGGCGCTGCGGCTTGTCCATCCTGCTCCACACAGACCTCAGGCCGTGGGCTGGGCTGGTGACCCTCCTGACACTGTCCCTCCCCTGGAGAAAGTGCCACCCTCCCGCCCAGAGCCACAGAGCAGCCTGTACCTGCGCGGCGCCCCTGGGCCTCTCCCAGGGCCCGGCCAGGGAGCTCCCTGCAGAGGGTGCGTGGCGCCCCTGAGCTGTTCACCGTCTCCCGGTGATTTGTCAGCTCCCAGCGAGGTGTCAGTCACCGGTGCCGAAGTATGTTTCTAGTGACAGACATAATTGTACTTAACTTTGTGCGTGGATGTTATCAATCTGTGACAGGTACTCTGGGAATGGGGCATTTTGATTGCAGAGCATCTGTCACATGCACTTACTCTTCCTCTCAGGGACACCCGGGTTCAGTCACAACTTTTGCATGTCGATGTCAGGTTTGGAGAACATAGATCCTTGCTGACCTCAAAAGCCGTTCTGTCCTTCCCACCCCAGGGCTGTCTTCTGAAAGGTTAATGGCTCCTCCTGAAGGAGAGAGAACCAGGCCGCGGTGATCTGAATTCAGGCCATGCGCCCAGGCCTGTCCCCGCCGGCCCATTGTCAGCCCATGAGCCGCTGTGTGTCCAGCCTCGCTGACCCGCCTCCCCACGGTGGGGGATGGACTCTGCCTCTTGACCCACCTGCCGAATAAGCCTTAGCTCACGGCGGGGCTCCTGTTGTCCATGCTGACAGCCCCAAATCCTCAGGCTGCCTATTGTCAGTGACAGTGATAAGATGCTCTTGGTACCACAGGTGACACCTCACCTGCTGTTGCTGCAGGACTTGAACGAGAGGCCCCGAGTGGCGCCGATCGGGGGCCGTGTCCTCCTTTTCCTGTCCAGGTATTTGCCACCCGACCCGAGTGACAGTGGGTTTGGCGAACCTTGACCATCTGCAGGGCTTGTGCAGGCGTGGCCGTGTCTGGCTTCACTTGGAATAATTAGCCCTCCTTTTCCTTCACAAAGAAACCACACACACGTTTATTGCTTTGTTTAACCAAAGAGGGACACGCATTTTCCCATTCTTCCTCGATGTGACACCTCTTGCAGATTTTTTCTTTGTTTTTGCACAGGGACACAGGCGGGCACCGTGCATTGTGCATGTGACCTGTCCTCTCTCTGAAGTGCTACCTCCCACCGACTCCAGGCAAAAGTACCGACAGCCAGGGTGTCTCACAGAGGACCCTCGAGGGTGGGGCTTCCAGGGGCTCAGGTGTCATGGAACCTTCACTGGCTTCCTGTTGTCTGACGTGTCTCCCACATCGACTCACGTTAACGGGGAGTCACCTCTCGCTCCTGAGCACGATATCCTCATTCCGGAAGCCTCTCCGCTCCGGCCAGTGCGGTGCCTCGCCTCTGCCGCACCTGCCCTCCTGCGAGGCCGAGCCGGGCCTGTCCGCTCCACACCTGGGGGGCCCTCGCCTCGTCTGGGAGGCCCGTGCTCTCTCGCTTCCCTTCCTCTCCTGCCGTCGCTGGGCACGGTGTGGCCTTCACGTGCCGGTCTCGCTGCCTGTGTTTGGTCTACGGCTATACTGGCGGGCTTAGTGATGACAGGGATTCTCATGCTCCTTCTTCCCCTTAAAGCAGTGGTTCAACCTTCTGGCCCTTTAAATGCAGTTCCTCCTGTTGTGACCCAACCATAACATTATTTTCGCTGCTACTTCATAACTGTCATGCTGCTACTGTTATGAATCATCATGTAAATATCTGATAGGCAGGATGGTCTTAGGCGACCCCTGTGAAAGGGTCGTTCGACCGCCAAAGGGCTCGCGACCCACAGGTTGAGAACCACTGCTTTAAAGCCTCGGGAAAGGCTGGTGGCTCAGAAAGAACAGCGATGGCAGCACCCATCCCTGTGCCTCCAAACTCAGCAGGACTTTCTTCAACTGCCGTCTCTTTGGATGCTCACGGCAAGGGCTCAGGGAGGAGTGTGTGGCCTGAAAATATTCATTAAACATACACAGTGCGCTGGCTTAGATACATGAGACGAGGGCTCACATACTGTATTTATACATGGCTCCTTTCACTTGTTCTTCCGTCCCATCAGCAGACTTACTTGCATTTCTTCGGTGTCAGGCCCTGCTCCAGGTGCTTCATGAACAATAACTCACTTAACCCCAATACAGCGCTGTGGGCCCGGTACTGCTATCACCTCTGTTCTGAGATGAGGAAACGGGGGTCAAGGAGGTTGAATGCCTTTCCCGGGGTCACACAGCTGAGTGCTGAGGTGGGATCTGAACCCAGGCAGGTGAGCTCCCTTGGGGTTACACATTGCCCTGCGCCCTGATGCTGACGGTCGCTGGTCGTCCCTGGTTCTGAATCACTTCATCAGGGGCCGGTGGTGGGCAGCCACTCCAGTGCGTGTCCCAGCCGTCTTCACACGTGGCGTCCCCGGGCTCCTGCCCAGCAACTGGGAGACAGGACTGCCCGGCGTGTGCCTGTGGGGGTGGGGAGCTCATCCGCTTCCCTGTCTGCGTCCCCACCTTTTGGGAGACGAGCAAATGCCGGCTGGGGTCCAGTCCCCTTGAGGTTTAGATGGTGACCGAGGGAACAGGCACAGGCCTACACCAGAGTCCTGATGTTGGGTCCTCGGGCCCTTGGATGGCTCCCGAGTCCTTGAGGAAGCGAGGTTACAGCCGTTGGATTTATTCTGGTGATCAGCAGAGTGGTGTGCAGAGACCTACAGAGGAAGGCTCTCCGAGTCTCCTTCCAGCGCTGTCACAGGGTCACACTTAGTGGTGGAGTCACACGACTGTTGAAGGTGCGATTTCACCAGAATGCAGTTTGGTTTTGTTAGACAGGAATGATGAGCTCAGGCTGAGCAGTACACTTTTTATATCAGTGTTTCCTGTGGCTTCTCGGGAAGCCAGAGCTTCTGTTTAAGGAAGAATGGACTATTCGTCTGTGCAGCGCCCCCGGAACTGGCCTCCTCGGCCCCCCCTCGCACCTCCAGTTCTGACCAGGCACTTGCTGCCTGTGAGTGTGTTCTCTCTGTCACGTCTGTGACTGTCCGTGGTTTTCCTTGGTGGCTCTGGTGGTGATGTGTGCCTCGTCCTGAGAACAGGGCTGCAGACATGGGATGGCTTTCTCCCGTGCTGGTTCTCCGTGCACTGGGGCGCCGTGCGCAGTGGGGCTGAGCCCAGGGCTGGTAGAAAGGCCTTCCTCAGGTTATGAAAATAGTTCTCCGTGTGTCAGGACACATTTGTCAGTTCCCTTCAGGGTCGGTTTTGTGAGCCGGAGCATTTAGAGGCGCACATTTTGCCTTTTATCAGAGTGGAGGATGACAGTCTATTTGCAGGTAGCTAGTCTGTGGAATATTTCACCTCGTCTCTCGGTGTGAATTTAGCTGCCAAACAAAGTAAAAATGGGTGTTAAACAAGCAATATTTCCCGGGACTTTACCTCCCCCCCTCACCCCCCGCCGTTCTATTTCAAGACAGGGTTTCAATTATTGGATATTTAACAAAATCCTTGGCTTGCAGTAATTTTTCTAAGGCCCTTCTGATTGATTTGGGGTGGGCTTCCGCCCACGGGGAGGGCAGCATTGAACTTGAGCAGCAGGTGTTTCATTTCCAGTTGAATAATAATATTAATTATTATTATGAGAATAAACACAGTTATCATCATGATTATTTCAGCTACAATTTTTTGAGCATCTTGTGTCAGGCACCATGTAAACATTTGGTGTGTGTTGTTTTAATCGTCATAACCATGCCGTGAGGTGAGTCACAGGTCCTCCTCTTAACAAGGGAGGAGGCTGAAGCTTGCAGAGGCGGAGACTGACTTACCCAAGGGCAGAGCGTTAGGATAGAGGAGGCAGGATCGGAACCCAGGTCCCACCATGGCATCTCCCCGCCTTCCAGGAGCCTCAAGGCTCCCTGAGTTTGGGGACTCTCTGCCTCAGAGTGCTCTGCACCCAGTGGGCACCGCCGGGCACCAGACGTGGCCATGAACTGTTCCAGACCGTGGCCAGCATCCCCCCCATTAGTCATGGTTGTACTTTGCTCAGCACATTGTCTTCTCCCGATCTGGGGACTGGGCAAGGAGGGGGCGAACGTTGCCGGAGGTTCTTTGTTACGGTCTGGTGTTTTCTGTGGGCCGTTCACCGCCTGCCCTGCGCTCTCACGCTCGCGGCCTTTTATGAATCTGAGTTTGGCAGCCTCACTCCTCTTGGAGTTTGGAAAGGGGATATTTTAGAAGGTTGGAAGGAGATGAAAAGCTAGCTGTGTCCATATGTTCCTTGTTTTTAAAAGTAGGGTCAGTGAGGTTTAGAGACTCTTTAAATATTTCAGTTTTTAAGATTAGACCCGATCATCTGGAGTGGCCGTGCGGTGCCCGCGGCCCCAGACGGACTTTTTTCTTCATTTCTTTTATATGGGAGGTAGGTGTCTGGGCATCGCAGGGTTCAGTGTAATAAAACTGAAACGCGGTGAAAAAAGGCCACGATTCGGAGCTGCTGCAGCTATGAAGCTCCGTTTACCTTTTTTTGTTTTTTTTTTTTTTTTTGGTAATCAGTGACTTGTAAAATAGCAGATTGGTACAAGGAGGGTAATTTAAAGAACCAAAGACTCCAAGCTTCAAAGGAGCACAGTCCTGGGCGTTTTTCTAAGGAAGCGTTTTCCTCGCTCAGTCAGATTCTCCCTGTTGAGATTAGACATCCATTCTGAAATGTGAATGGTTTAAATTCAACATGTTAGTTAAGACAGGGCCGTCGTGTGCCCCCTTTCTCCTGAGTTATGAGTGGGAAATGACATGGTTGTTTTTCTTGATCCCAAGATCCTTATAGAAGCCCAGAATCAGAGTGACCGTCGGGCCCAGCCCTGAGACTCCAGTGGGGACCTGGGCAGAGGCCTGATGGCCACACTCGGGGAGAGGCATAGCGGGGCCGGCCCGGCCGCCATCCTGTGCACCTGGCACTTACACGCTCCACCCTGAGGTGAGACCAGGGCGATTTCACTGCCCGTGGCCACCGCATGCGCGGCCTGCCGGAGCTAGCGCCAGCGCCTGGGGTGGGGGCGGTAGTCACACCCTTGGCCTTGACTGCCTCCCAGGGCCCTGCCCCTCTCCCACGCAGAGGAAGCGGGGCTCTCTGCCCGCTGGCATCCTGTCAGGTTCTGTTCACTCTTTATACCTCTTCCATCCTCAATTTCAGATGTGATTTGTCAGTTTAGAGGAGGGAGTCATTAATAACCATTATTTAGAACTGTCGAGTCTTCCTCTCTGTGTGTGAGTGTCTGAGTTAAGCATCCAAAAAATTGGCCTTGTTGGTGGCAAACGGGGCCTCCACGGGAACAGAGCCGACCACCCCGCCCCCACCCGCCTTTCTCGCGTGCCAGTGGCTCCAAGTCTGTCTTTAATCACCGAGGGGCAGCGACCGAGTGGCTAAAGCACGTCCTCCTGGAATTCATTAGTGTTATTACCAAGGACCATGCTGTAAATTGTTGATTTTTTTTAACTGCTTGGAAAAAATTTCTCCTTAACTGTTTCATTTTAATGTGCTTCAAGAAAGGAAAGTTTTTTCTTGTCAAACATTTGAGACAAAATTGTTCAGAAATCCTGACTTCAGTTTCCACTGGGCGTGGGCTCGGAGCAGTTGTCCGAAATGAAGCCGGTGCCCTGTCATCACCGTCAGGCTCGGGGGTTGCGGAAGAACCCCCAAACCTTGCGACAGTGGTTAAGGAATCGGCATTCAGTGTATCTGTTAATGCACGTTGTTATTCTTTAACATTAAAATTCCACTAAAGTACTAATAATTACTGTTAATATCTTCCCGTGGAAACTTACAGCAAAGGAGCAATAGTAGAAACAGTATTTAAGGGAGAGCTGCCGGCATGATAAGAATGCAAATAAGTGTTATTAGCCTAATGATTTTGTCGTCGCCATGGCTGTGCGGCAGCAGTGTTGTGAATATGTCATCCGGCACCCGCGAATTTAGAAAGTGTGTCAAAACACAACTTCAATTAGTTTGCTCTAATTATGGCTCTGGAGAGTTTGTAACTACATCACTCCTCATTAAAAGAGATTTTCTTCTATGGATTAATGCAACATACAAAGGAAAGTTTCGAAGTTCCCGACGCCATTTGCTCCCGCCAGGAGCAGGCTTGGAGCAGGGCTGACGGATGCTGGGCCCCCCCTGCCAGCCTGGCGGGGTGGCGGGGCCGAGCCCAGGGCAGCGTGGGCCGCGCATTCCTCTGTCCCGCGACCAGCTTCCTGCTCAAAGTGGCCATCGCAAATGGAGCCTCCACAGTTTCCAAAAGAGGGTAATTGAACCCATCTCGAGCTTTCAAGGGAAATTTGCTAATCTGAAACGATTGGCATGTCCCTCATCGTGAGCTTCTCGGGGGGCTCTGGGGACCTTCAGCCCTACCATTTCCAAGTGCCGCGTGCAGTCAGCTGGGTCCTGTCCTGGGGGCCCGGGAGGAGACTGCGAGGGGAAGTGTGCTGTTCTCGGTCGTGCAGAATCACATGGTGTCTGTGAAATGTCTGTAAAAGTTTTCATATAGTGAAAAAGAGGACTTTAAGGAAATGTTAATCTCTTGTCTAAACTGATAGTTATAAATGCTATTTGTCGAGCTATTACCATTTGGAGAAGAGAAAAATAAATTCACACTTTCTTGTCCTGTTACGGACGTTCCCCTCCCCTTGGACACCAGCGGTGTTCCCACGGTGCCCGCCTCTGTGAGGGTGTGGACGGCGTCTGTGTCAAGGGGGCTGGACCAGGCTGGACCTGGAGCCACTGCCTCTCCTCACCCCACAGCACCCTGTGACTCCACTATGTGGGCAGCGCAGGGTGCATTTTTAATCCAAGCGTTAAACTTTAGGGTGCTGGCTGAGGAGGCCTGGGTTTTGGTTGCGCCCCATTCAATTTATTTGTGCAATGCCGAATATCCACAAGACAGCTGTGAGTACGTTTTTGTTGACTTTAAGTGCTCTCGTTGTCATTATTTTTGGTGAGCACAAGGGGTGTGTGTGTGAGATGAGTGACTCGGCCACCTTTACAATACCGTCCCTGTTACCTGGAGCGAGTTTCTTCACTCCTCTGAGCCTCGGTTTCCTCTTCTGTAAAATGGGGATGAGAACACCTTCTTTGCAGGGTTGTCGTGAGAACTAAGTGCCCCTCCAGGCACACAGTGGGCACTCGTGCATATGCTTTCTGCCCAGAGTTCCTTCCGGAGCTGAGTCCCAGCACAGGCAGCCCACGCCCTCAGGTCTTGCTGTTGCCACCATTTGGCTCCTTTCTGCTCCGGCGGTAGCGTCAGTCACCAGCACTCTGAGTGTCACAGGTCAGCCTGTGGGCGCAGGCGTTCTCCCCTGCAGAGTGGGGGCAAGAATCTGTGCTCACGGTGAGCAGCTGGTAAGGGGTTAAGATAGTAATTGTGTAAGTCTTCCAGGCTTTCTCCCAGTTCTGCGATAATTTGATGAAGAACTTCACCCTAATTAAATATTCAAATTAGGGATAAGTGTCAATATGGCTTCCCATTGCCTGGAATGATGATTTATTGTATTCGAAACTCTAGTGGCTCACTGTAATCTAAGCCGAACCGTTGCTCCTGATTATTTCTGCACCACACTTGCCATGTCTGTGTTTTAAGATTTAAACTAGTAATTGATTTGCCATATGCTGTCGAGCTGCACATACTTTAAAGCCGCGTGGAGGAACTCGGGGAGTTTGGAATTGTGATTTCCTCCGTCTTCCAGGGGCAGCTTTTCTCCCTGGTCCGTGCGGAGCGGGGTGTTTGGGGGTGCGTGCGTCTGTGTTGCCCAGGAGGAAAACTCATTACGCGGCCCGGTTGGCAGTTTGAAGTTACACTGACCCTGGCAAGTGGGTTGCTCGAATGGAAAGTGAGCGAGTCTGCATTTGTGCTTCCTTCGTGCTGGCGCCGCCTCGCAGCGGGGCATGGCATGGGGGCAAACGCGTACGCCCACCTCCTGCGCGGCCGTCTCCTTCGCTGTGTGACCGTGGGCATGTTTCCTACCCTCTCTGAACCTCCTTTCCCCCGTCTGTAGAATAAAGCTGACCTGCTGGGTTGGGAAGGTTAGAGGTGAGTGTGAAGCGTGAGGAATAGTGAGGTGCTCAGTGAGTGGTCGCTGTGATAGCCCCCCAGGTGGCTCCAGGGGCAGGGCCCTCAGCCCCTCCCCCCACCTCGTCCTGCAGAAAGCCACTCCGACCTGACCTTCCAAGTCAGAGGTCCTCTCACATTGGTCATGCAGAATCACATGCTATCATGGTCCCCCAGGTGGCTACGTGGGAACCTCCATGCCCGTGTCTTACTTTGTGGCAGCACTTGGGTCTGTCTGGACTCTGGTGTTCCTGTTAGTGCTCAGGGGTTCCTGCCACACTGTGCTCTCTCCTCCCGGCCCGGGAGCCGGCTGCCGTGTCCCTGGGCGCTTCGCAGGGCCTGGTGTAGTGTCTGCGGTCGGTGCTCAGCAGATGTGCTCCTTTTGTTTTAAAATGAAAACATGGAACCTATAGTCCTTTATTTGCATATCTTCCGACATTTAGAGCTTTTTACTTCCCAATTTAGGGATTTGTATATGTTTCAATTTAATATCAAAGGGGGGGGGAAGCTATGGGTCTAGTTTGTTTTTGTTTTCATTTTTTTTAGTTTTGTTGTTTTTTATTTTTGTTTTCATGTTTTATTCTTTTAGAGAAGTTTTAGGTTTACATCAAAATTGAGCAGAAGGTACAGAGATTTTTGCCTATGCCTCCAACCCCATTATCAACGTCACTCACCAGATGGTACTTATTTTTTTTTTCACTCAAGGAAGAACCTGTATTGACACATCATAATCCCCCAAAGCCCATAGTTACCTCAGGGCGCACATTGGTGCTGCACATCCTATGGGTTTGGACAAATGTGTAACGACATGCCTGCCATTAGAGCGTCACACAGAGTGTCCTCACGGCCCTAAAATCCTCTGTGTACTGCCTCCTCCTCTTCTCCCGCAATCCCCGCTGGCAACCACTGATCTTTTCACTGTCTCTATAGTTTTGCCTTTTCCAGAAGGTCATGTAGTTGGAAACATACACTGTGTAGCCTTTCAGCTGGCTTCTTTCTCTTAGTAATATACACTTACCATTTGGTTTTTTAAAGTATCTCAGTGCCAAACACGGCGCTTGGCATAGAGCAGGTTCACAGCCTCTAAGTAGAGCCGCCTGTGTGCCTGTCGACACCGGGCTCAGCCTCCCCTGGAAGGGCATTGTTTCATCGGGTGTATTTGGAATTAAGTTTCGGGTCTGGGCATAGAACTTTATGAATATAATTGTAGAGGAAATAGGTCTGTTTTACGTTTTGCAAAACCACACTTGATTTTCTTGGTATCATTACAAAACAAAAACAGTGTTTCATCAGACCATGAGAAATGATAGTAAACTTTGCACACGGAGATTTCTCTCTGAGGTTGGCTCCAAAATCAATAAGGGAAAATAAAGAAAGCCACACCTAAAAATATTTTAGGGCCTACAATCATGAAAATCACAGCATTTCTGGCCCGGCCGGTGTGGCTCAGAGGTTGAGCATCGACCTATGAACCAGGAGGTCACGGTTCGATTCCCGGTCAGGGCACATGCTGGGTTGCGGGCTCGATCCCCAGTGTGGGGCGTGCGGGAGGCAGCTGATCGGTGACTCTCTCTCATCATTGATGTTTCTGTCTCCCTCTCCCTACCTCTCTTAAATCAATAAAAACATATATTTTTAAAAATCATAGCATTTCTGTTTTAGTGGAACCAAGTTATAAGAAAAAATTTGCAAGATTTTCTCCATCTCTGGGTCTTTAGAGATCTGAATCCTAACGTGGAATCTCAGTGTGGAAGCCAGGGGACCTGAGCGGGAATCCTGGCGGCGAGGTCTTTGAGGGGGTGCTGGTCAGGCCCTTTGGGCAGAAAATGATTCATTCTAATTACCTTCCAGGGTGATCGGTACCTGAGCATATGGTCCTCAAGAAACACGCTCCCTGAACTGTCAGCGAGTGTGGGCAGCGGGCAGGGACCTGGTCTGACACCGCTGACCAGCCTTGGAGAGTGGATGCTGGGAAGGTGCTTATTAAAATGCCAGCAGGTGTGGCCGCAGCCCCCGCCTGTGGCTCCCGCACCCTGCCTGTGCCAGGTGTTTTATAAGAGCCTTTTTCTTCATTAAATGGCATTCATTAAGCACGTCCTTACACCTGGCACGGAAGCGGCGCGTCACAGATGACTTCTTCCCAGTGGTGTTTGCAGGAATAAAGTGGAATTTCATTTAGCCATTTGCTCTGTTCTTGCTCCCCCTGACCACCTTAACTCAATTAGTGTGGCTTTTGCATGTTCCTCCCCCAACCCCAGTCTGTGACTCCTCTGCACATTCCCGCTGGTGCTCGCCCACCAGCAGACGTGAAGCTAGAAAACCAGATGTGGCTTTAGCAGCAAGAGCTGCGTGCTGTCCTGTACAAGCCCGTCTAACGCTCCCAACAACGTGAGAAGAGCTCTCCTCCTACTTTGCCCATCTCCTTTTTCCCAATAAATAGAAAAGATAGTTCTCATTGGAAAAGAAAGAAAGGAAGGGCACGTAAGAGAATGCGGAAGTCACACTCCCGTCTCAGAGACTTCTGCTGGCCACAGCGCGAGCACCGTTCCTGGTCACAGCCCTGCCTGCAGCACGGGCCGCCCCTGCTGAGGTGGCAGAGCCTTCCCACCTCATGGCATGTATGTAGATGTGTAACCACAGGAAAATGTTGTATGTGTGGTATTTACATACTACATGTCATTCTGCGACTTGGTGTGGTTTTTCCCCCTTTTTTGACCTAACATGTGTTCTTTGAGATTTGGCCTTGTTGAAATAGAAATGTCTGGCTCATTCTTTCTCCTTGTTCTGTCCTAGTTTAGTGTTACATGAACATTTCACCAATTCGTTGCTCTTCACGAATGCTGCCCAAGGACCCAGTTCCTGCCTCTTCTGCCCAGATCGCCCTCCTGACTTGGTCTGCACCCCGATCCCTCCCTCAGAGCCATGGCATAAGCCCCTCCGTCAGTCCCACCCAGCACACCTGTAAACATCACTTCATGGCTGCCGGCTATTCTGAATCAGACATACTGTTGTTTCCGGTGTTTGAGTAGAGCATCATAATTCGGAGCTGAACTTTGTCCCTTTCCCCGTCAGGGTTCACATCCAAGCTGTGCGCCTGGGGCAAGCGGAGACCGTCTGTCAGAGACTTCTCAGCGCCCCCGGGGACCGCCCGTGCGGTGAAGGGTGCCCCTCCACGGTGCCAGCGGGTGGTTTGATCGTTACTTCCTCAGGCTGGGTTCCCCGGGAGAGAGTCAGTGCTGGTCCTTTGGTCTCACCTCCTCCCCATCCTGAAGTCTTAATTCCGAGTCACCTGGAGCCTGTTAACCGTATTCCTTTCGGAGAAAGGGCCATGAGTGGTCTTTCTGTGTTGCCGCCTTCACATGTGAGGGACAACTTGGAGGAGGAGAAGATTTCTGACTCGCGACTTCCTTTCCCGCCCACATGCTGAGGCCCCACCATCCTCAGCTGGTCTGAGGGGTGATCTCGCCCTGGCTCTCTCTTCCCTCCCTTTTCTGCAGAACGGTGGGCCCTATGGCTTCTTTACTTAGGGTGTGTCGTCTTCCCATTTCTTTAGCGCAGGAAAGCATTTACTGAAGTGTACTCAGTGTAAAGTGTAATTCGGTGCTCTCTCCCTTCTGGGAGCATGTCCACACCACAACCTTCCATTCCTCCTTTCCTTCCCCCAGAGGCCTGATCTAAGCTCTAAGGGACCCCACGAGGCTTGCAACCAGAGAGCAGTGGACAGCAGCAGCTCGTCCCGGGCCAACCCCCTGTCCCTGTCCCCAAGACCCCCTTTTCTCCAACTTCCTAGTGAGCCAGAGCGGCCAGCCTGGGCCCTTCCTTGTTTCACTGTCTCCAGCTTCAGTGAACGTCCTCTAAAAATCCCTGGACTGTCTTGTGTGGGGGGTGAAACAGGGCCGCGTTCAGCAACCTCAGTACTTGAGTTCTGGCCAGGAAAGAATTCAGAACCAGGACTCAAACAATAAGAGAACATTTATTTATGAAACCACAGAGGTAATTCGTAGAGGAAATGGGCTGAGGAAGCAAGTTTTGGAGGCAAAGGAAGGGGCCGTGGAGCGCGGGAGTGAGGAAGGTAATGGTAGTGCACCTGGTGGGGGGAGGGGGGTTGCGGAGAAGGTGGGGAGCAGGAGAGGAAGGCACGGAGCACTCTGAGTCCTCGGGTTTTAAGGGTGGCGATTTAGGGGAGGTTCCAGGGAAGATCTTACTAGAATATTCAGCCACGTTCCAGGTGTGTCCTTTCAGGGCCTAGGTCTCCACCGATTGATTGGTCAGCACCAGGGCCGGGGTCATTATGCCATGCAGCTGTTCCTGAGGGCAGCCTTGTCTGGGTTTGCTGCTTCTCTGGGCCTGGAGCTGAAGTACACCTGAGGCCCAGACATTCTCTCTAGGGAGGAAAGGTCAAGGGGCCCAGACTGCGTGGCCAGTGATGTGCTGGAGGAGGAAAGGTCACCCTGGGGGCGAGGGAAAAAAGAAGCATAATTTGGTGCGCTTGTCTAGTTTGTGCTTTTTTGTGTCCTATTGAAGATGCCTTTGCCAAACCTCAAGGCACAAAGACGACCTCTCGTGGTTCTTCTAGAAGAGCTCGTGCTGCTCTTGTTAAATCGAGATGCATTTAAATAGTGTCAAGCCCTCGGCCTCCTGGACGTCATCATTTATTCCTTCCCTTTCCTCTTTTCCAGAATAGCCCCGTGAATCTCTTAGGTAATTTTTAATGTGTGTGTGTGTGTATGGTGTGAGGTAAGCATCAAGGTTTGTTTGTTGTTGTTGTTTTAACATGTGGTTATCCAGTTGTTCCAGCATCATTTCCTGAAAAGATCGCCCTTTCCCCATTGAGTTGTCTTGGCACCTTTGTTGAAATTCAATTGATCACATATGTGTGGCTCTGTTTGGACGCCGTTCTGTTCCATTGATCTGTGTGTCTATCTTTATGCCAACGCCACCCTGTCTTGATTACTGTAACTTTACACTAAGTCTTGAAATCAGGATTGATTTAGTCATGAGTCACTTGGTTGATTTTGTTTGGAATGTTGGAAGCCCTATCAGCTTCTATACTTAGTTGTTTTATTTTTAATTCAGCAAGCTTTAAACTTTTTAAGTTGTTACTTCTCTTAATTGTTCTGATTTCTTTCTAACACCTAGAATATTTAGGTTGGTCTTTTTTCTCCATATCCATCATGGTTTTCTCATCATTGTCATTTCTGGGCTCTTTCTCTGCATCCTGAAAAATCGTGGTGGGCTTATCCTACTATGTTACTAATTTAGATTTTGGAAATTTTATTTCTGCACAATTTCTAATGCAGATCATCTTTCTACACCCAACAGTCAGTTGTTTTCCCAGAGGAAATGTTCTTTTCATCTTGTCATTTGACACTTTTTAAAAAACATATTTTTATTGCTTTCAGAGAGGAAGGGAGAGGAAGAGAGAGAAACATCAATGATGAGAGAGAATCATTGACTGCATGTCCCCAACGGGGGACTAAGCACACAACCCAGGCATATGCCCTTGACCAGAATCGAACCTGAGATCCTTCAGTCCACAGGCTGACACTCTGTCCGCTGAGCCACACTGGCCAGGGCTCGTGTGGCACGTTTTGGGTGCCTTCACGATGATGTATCCCCAGACTGGTGTTGGCCAAAAGGCAGGCTGTGTAATTCTTCCTCTGCTCCCTCATCTCACTTGGGTGCTCATTATTGGTAGATGATCTGAATCTTCGTTATCTTTCTCTGTTCTCATCAATTTTGTTCTTGTTTTTTGTGTGTGTGTTTTTTGTTTTGTTTTGTTAATCCTCACCTGGTGGTTTTTTTTTTCATTGACTTTAGAGATAGTGGAAGGCAGGAAGGGGGAGAGAGGGAGAGAGACACACAGATTAGTTGCCTCCCCTGAGCAACTATCTCGTGTCCCACCCCCTACACACTAATATCTTGTCTTGCTTATTTTGTCTCATAAACACAAGTTGTGCTCTCTGGTGGGTACGACCCAGGTAGGTGTTCTTGGCTGGGAATCGAACCCATGACCCTTCAGTGCTCGGGGCCGATGCTCTAACCATTGAGCACATTAGCCAGGGCTCTCATTAGTTTTTGTAGAACCTGGGTGACAGGCTGGCCCTAAAAATCACAGAGACCTGGTTTCTTTTTAGGGCATGTAGCAGTTTATCCTCCTAATTTGAACTTTTTCAGTCTTTTAAACATTTTCAACTATTGATCCTTTATAACAGCGGTTCTCAACCTGTGGGTCGCGACCCCTTTGGCCGTCGAACAACCCTTTCACAGGGGTCGTCTAAGACCATCCTGCATATCAGATATTTACATTACGATTCATAACAGTAGCAACATTACAGTTATGAAATAGCAACGAAAATAATTTTATGGTTGGGTCACAACATGAGGAACTGTATTTAAAGGGCCAGAAGGTTGAGAACCACTGCTTTATACCATTGAAAGTGAATAAACAAATGTAATTCTTCGTTATTTGGGGAGATGCTGTTTAAATATCTTATCTTGCTTATTTTGTCTCATAAACACAAGTGTGCTCTCTGAGGGGTCCATCACTGCCACTAAGAAAAGGGATCCCCTGGCTGTTTGGGGACTCAGAGGTGACTGTGTACAAGGAGCAGCAGGATCCAGGGTGAGCACCACATCCGGCTCCCCCTCACTGGCTGTGATTTTCCAGTCGAGATGTATTTAAAGAGAAGCACCAAACCCTGGCCTGGACGTATTGCTTTCACTCCTTGGCTTTCCCCTTCTCTAGAACAGGCCCAGGAGTCTCCCGGGTCATTTTACATTGTTAGTCCTGCTCTGCCTTTCGCCCTTGCACAGGTTCAGGCACATGAACAGCCGGGAAAAGCAAAACCCTCACATGTCTCGGGCTTCACAACCCAGGCTTTTGCAGAGTCACATTCAACACATTGTCCTACAACAGTGGCTTGCAAACTCTTTGGTGTAGGAATTTTATAGTCTTTAAAATTGAGGATTCCAAGGAATTTGTGTTCGTGTGGGTTATGTTTATCCATATTTACCTTATTAGAACTGAAATTTACTTCAGAACAATGACACCATCATGTCACGTAGCTTCGGGAACATTCTGTCTGATGGGAGAGGATGAGAGTGAAAGGCGAGTGATGTCCTGGTATTCTCATGAAAAGGCTGTGGCCTTCTGAGTCTGGGGAGCCCTCAGGGGTCCGTGGGGCACCCACTGAAAGCTGCCCCAAAAGGAGCATTATATAGGGTGTCCCAAAATTCACGCAAGAAGTAATTTTGATAGAAAACACAGGTTTATAATTAAAAATTGTAATTTTTTATTGATTCATAAAGTATATAGTATAGGGCAGGGGTCCTCAAACTTTTTAAACAGGGGGCCAGTTCACTGTCCCTCAGGCCGTTGGAGGGCCGGATTATAGTTAAAAACTCTTCATTGGTCTTCACTGTCCCTGCTCCTGGGCCATAATTGGTACTTGGTAATGCTTATCACATTGAAGGGATTGAAATCAAAGGGCAACAGATATTAGAATCTGATTCAATAAACCAAGTCAAATTAGGCTTTTATTTTTTGTTGTTGTTATTAATGCTCACGCAAAATTCAAATCTTGCATGAATTTTGGGACACCCTATACAACACTCAACCCCAGAAACAGGACGGGAGCTGTAATTTCACGTCTCAGAGTTTGTTTTGGCTGAGTGTGTGTGCATGCGCGTGTGTGTAGGGGTGGGAGGTAACAGTGACATTTGTCTCTAACTGTGAGTGGCCGCCTCACTGCCCTCTGACAGTTTGAGAGAACAGAGGCATCTCCGGTGCCTGGGCAGAGCCGTCTTCCTTATATGTGGCCACTGGGTCCAGAAGATTAATGGTCACATTTTAAAAATTCACACAGACCTGGAATCAGCACTAGAAAATACAGATTTAAATTAACAAGGAAAAAGCAGAATCCCATCAAAGGAGATAAATCGTGCTGGCAACTATTGTCACATAATAAAATGTATTCTGGAACTGAAGGGCTTTCATATGGAGCTGTCTGCAGCTTCGTGGCCATGTTAATTGAATAAGGTGCCTGACTGGGGGGAGGCGGGGAATGAAATTTCCCTCAGCATCTGCTCGGCCGAGCCCTTGGCAGCCGCGTGCGGGATGCTGACCTGTTTGTCACGGGACAGCCCTCGCTCCTGCAGGGAGGTGGTGGCTCAGCAGGGGAGGCTCCCTGGGTGGGGGACAATGCTCAGGAAAGTGCCCGAGCATTTGGGGGTGCTCTAGTTAGAATCCTCCCGTTACCAAGCGGATGTTAGAGTATTAATTCATCATTTGAGTCAAGTGGCAGAAATCGTTGGCCTCTGACGGCTGCCCCTTCTTCCAACGGCCCAGGGCCTGCGGGGAGGTCCCAGAGGCCTTCCTCTCTGGGCGCCACGCCAGGTAGAGCCGGTTTCCTGGCGGCTTCTCCTTTCTGTTCAGTAAATGTAATTATTCCCACCTTAGAAGGTTGCTGAGAGGATGAGGCAAGGTGATGTGTGTGAAGGAACCTAGCCCAGTGCCTGGCAGGTGGGTCCCCACCAGACACAGGGGACTAGAATGTCACTTCGCTGAGACTCAGCTGGCTGCAGAGCTCCCCTGACCCTGGTAGGCTCATCCGACAGGCGGAGCCCGGCCACTTCTCCTTCGGCAGGTGACTTCCATTCAGTTCAACCACAGGTGATCAGTCCCTCGGCCCAGCCTGTTCCTTCTCATTAATGGGAGGCCTTAATTGCCTTCTTCCCCACCTCCCCTCCTTTCTGGGCCCCGGAACAGCAGAAGCAAACATGCAGAAGCAGCTTTTGCAGGTAGGAACTCTTCTCCCCGGTGCTGCGGGCCGAGGCCTGACCGCTCTCTGCTCTCAGAGCTGCCCACCCCCACGCTGCTGCATCAGCCGCTATAGCTGGGGTTTCTGGCAGCTTGATTTCAATTCAACCAATACCTATTAAGCAATTACTCTATCAAAGATAGAGAGAGAGAGAGATGTGAGAGAGGCACATCGATTGATTGCCTCCCACACCCCCCACTGGGACCAGGGATCGAACCTGCAATCCAGGTGTGTGCCCTTGACTAGAAATTGAACCCATGACCCTTCATGCATTGGGGTGATGCTCTAACCACTTACCCACACCGCTAGGGTTTGAATCATCTTTTAATTTTACATTTACCGTATCACCAGGCATTGTCTGGTATGAGATCAGAAATCCCCCCCCCCCCCCCGCCTTGTAAATTCCTGGCTGCTGCCGCCACTGACTTCTTGTTACATTATGCCTGTGTTCCTCCATAGCGAAGAGGAGTGGGTGCACGGTATAATGGATCTCCCAGAGTCCTTGACTCTAACTGGGGACACACACATGCAGAATGAAATAATAGAGGCTCACGGCACTTCATGTCCAAGGAGGGCCCAGGGGTTTTCATGGAGTAGGTTCAACACTGGGTTTGGTTGACAAATATTCAGTAATCTAGGGCAGACATTGCCCTAGAAAAGGGGGTACAAAAGCGATGAGATGGCCCTGCTCTTGAGGAGGTCACAGTCATAGTAGGGAGATAGGCTTATACCAAATGGTTAAGTATATTGGGGTACCTGGAGTGGGAGAGGTCATTCAGGCATCCAGCCCAGCCTGGAACAAGCCCAGGGTCGGCCCTACCGAAGAGTGGGTGCTTAGAGGGGATCTTGAAGGATAAGTAGGAGTTTGGAGAGTCCACAGGAATGGCGGCGATTCTAGGAAGGGGGAGCAGCGTGAATAAAGAATCAGACTAAGGCATGAAAAGCCATGGCATCAGCACAGACTCACAAGACTTCCTGTCAGAGGGAGACACAGGCTAGCGAGCTGGGCAGGTGTGTGAAAACGGGGAGAAGGGTGCGGTCAGTCAGGTGGGATCCTGTGGCCAGGAGAGGCAGCGGAGGTCAGACCACGTTGGGTCCAGGGCAGCTAAGGAGCAAGTCCCCCGTGCCACAGAATGATCCCAAAACTATTTGCTTAGAGGGTGGCAGCAGGTCATTTTGGCAGGAACTGTTGAGGACCTGTAAACTGTAGGTGCTGAATAATTGTTTGCAGTTTCATGGTCATCTCCATCATAATTTGCTGCTCCATTTCCACCACTCAGGGCAACGCAGGTTTTTGCCCTCACGTTCCCACAGCCAGGCAATCTTTTAAAATTGCAAATTGGGTCTTGTCACATCTCTGCTTACAATCCTTCTGGATAAAGTCAGGGCTCTAACTGGGCCCTGAGGGCCTCCAGCCCGGAGTTCTGTCCTTCGTTAGAGCTGATGTGTCTTTTGGGGGCTTTCAAGGCTCAGAAATCTCAAGGTGTGGCAGCCCCGAAGCGCACCTGTTCCCTGGCAATCCCCTCATTGGTATAGTCACTATACTATAGGGCAGGGGTCCTCAAACGTTTTAAACAGGGAGCCAGTTCACTGTCCCTCAGACCGTTGGAGGGCCGGACTATAGTTTAAAAATAAACTATGAACAAATTCCTATGCACACAGCGGCAGCAAAAACACCCGGCGGGCCGCATGTGGCCTGTGGGCCGCAGTTTGAGGACCCCTGCTCTAATGGGTGCAGCAACAGCACCTGCCCGGCCAGCTTCACGGTGTGCAGCCGGGGCAGTCCCCCAGCGCCCGTTCTCAGAAGGGCCTCACGCTTGCTCAATGCCCTGCTGTCACCGTCTTGAATTCCTAATGATGTTTGGACCAGAGCCCCACATTTCCATCTTGCACCAAACCCTGCCCGTCGTAGAGCTGGCCCCGTGTCTGCCTCAGGGGGCGGTGTGAGGAACCATAGAGAACTTGGGAGACCCGCACACCCCAGGGCCCGGCGCATGGCAGGCCCTCGCTGCAGGGTCACCTGTCATCATTTCAGCTCTGCTCAACCACAACCGCAGCCAATAATTCATTCTCGTGTTTGCTCAGCTTCATTGAATAAGTGCTGTGGTCAGAGGCATTGATCAACTGCTTAAACCTGCTGCAGCTGCTCCTCACCTCCGGTTTCCCAAACCTGGCCAGGCCAGGTCTCTGCGGAGCTGGTTAAGAATAGATGCCTGTGGCCTGCACCCCAGGCACCCCGAACCGGCTCCCAGGGTCTGGGCTGTGAATCTGTATCGTTAGCAAGTTCCCAGGTGACTCTAATGCCTTCGTCTGTGCCGTGATGGGCAGAACAGAGTTGGGAACCTTCATCTCCAGGCGGAGAACCCAAACCCCTTTCCTCTCTGGCCCTGGCTGAGAAGGTGTCGCAAGAAGCTCTGGCCCCTTTCTCCGCGTGTGCTGCTCCTTCCTTCGGGGCCCACTCGGCACCCAGTTTGTATTCTCCTCCGAGCGGGTCATGTTGAAGGTACTTGTTCCTGCACCTCTATCCTCTGCGGCCTGAGGGCTCCTCGGGGCTCACCTGCACCCTCAGTCAGCATCGCGCACATTCACTGCACACGGCAGAGCGCCCAGTTGCCACGTGTCCATAGTTACGCTGCTGCTTCCCCTGCAGCCCTGGGCGCGCCCTCGGTGCTCAGTGAAGCCCCTCAGCTGGGTCAGCTGGGCTGGTTGGCGTCACCGCCTTCAGTGCTCCCTCCACAACCGGCAAACCAAATGCCTTCACGGCAGGCGTGTCAAACGCCTGCCCGCGGGCCGCATGCCTCATGTATTTGGCCCGTGTTAGCCTTTGAGTTTGACGTGCGTGCTTTATAGCCTTGGCGCCGGGTCCTCCTGGGACGTTCCTGGTCACTCCTAGTCCGTGGGAGCAGGCCTCCCCGGAGAAGCCTTTCTCCCAGGAGTCCCTGCGTATAGTTGTTCTAGGACATCCCCACGTGTGATGTGGAAAAGGCAGCGTGTGAAACGTAAAGCTTTCTTAGGTCGTAGATGCTTCCTCCCTTTTGGAAAGGACTGAGTGTGGCCGGAGCTCAGGTACTGAGCTACTTCAGCCCCCTCCAACCCCGGTCTTACCAAGAAGAGGGAGTTTTGTTGTTGCTGTCCCCTCAGACCTATGGGGTTTTAAATGTTTCTCCTGTTGTTTTCGTCCTGCTTTTCTGCATTTGCTAAAGGCAGCTGACAACCACATCAAATAGGTTATTTGCTTTGATTGGATACTCGTAGCTTTAATGGCCAACACCTGTGCCACAAAAGACATGCTGGTCAATCGAGGGTGCTTTCCTGAGCATCTACTGTGTGCTCCCACCGGAGGGGACACACAGACAAGCAGTTCAGAGGAGCAGGCCATTCCCATCCTCCGGGGTCCGGGGTCCTTAGTTTCCTGGACTCACGTGGTAACCGTGCCCAGCACCTTACTCACAAAGCGCTTCCTGAGCTGCTGTCCCAGCTGCCCTGCAGGGCAGGTGTGGAAGCCGAGGGATGGAAAATGGGACCAAGACACGGAACAGCCGAGGCTCATGTCCAAAGCCTGAGGGTTCTGGGCCCGTTGGTGTGTTTTACCTGCTGGGCAGAGACCTGGACGGAGCTGCCCACCTCCTTGAAGCCCTGGGCGTGCCGTGGGCTGGGAAACCCTTTCTTCCTCTCGGATGCCCTTCCGTGTGGCAAGGTGGCTGCTGATGTCGGGAAACTTCTGAATTCCTCCGGGAACTCCGGCTGGTGGAGGAGGCCTGCTCGCCAGGAGCGCCTACTCTGCGCCATGCTGCTGGGGGCCGCCGATGGCGCCGGTGTGTTCTGCGCCTCGGGAACACTTCCTGCCCCCGTAACCTCCTGTCTCCCCGTCTCTCCCCAGGCACATCTCCCTGACGCTGCCCGCCACCTTCCGGGGCAGGAGCAGCACGCGGGCTGACTACGAGTACCAGCACTCCAACCTGTATGCCATCTCAGGTATGTGGGCCCCGCCAGCGGCAGCTACCGACGGTCCCGCCCCCCCTCCCTCGCCGTTTCCAGGCTTCTGGTGGCATCTGTCTTGCCTCTTCCTTCCTACAAGGGCCCTGTTCCCAGCAGCGACCAGGCCTCCCTTTCCTTTGTGTCACCGCAGCACTCAGAGGAGGGCCAGATACGCAGCATGTTTTGAAACTAATGATGAAAAACAATGTGTGGGTTTCACAAGCTTGAAGGGAGGTTTCCAGAGAATAGTCACCACATTGTTCACCTGCCAGGTCCAGGGCAGGTTTCCCACGGGGCCCGGGGCAGCGCAGAGCTGGGGCCCGGCCCCTCCGCCCGCATCCAGGGCTGTCCGCCTCTCATCTCTCACAGCCAGGTCTGTGGCCAGAGGGTCTGCGGGCGGCCTCCCCCTCTCCCCCACATATGAGTCTGTGATTTCTGAACTCGGCCTTGAAATTGATAGTGTTACCTTGGCAGGAACTTCATCAGTCCTGGTTTTCCTTTCCCCTTCGCCAGGGAGGGGAGCGCACAGCCTTGTTACAGAATTGAGATTCATTAGGTGCCTGGCGGGCGGGTGACTTGCTAAGAGCCACAGAAACCCACAAGCTCCCCTCGATTATACGGGGCCTCCGGTCCAGGGTCTGTCTGAGGGGGAAGTGGCAAATCAGTGCCACTTCCCAGTGCACGCCCTTAATGGTGAGTGGCATTTCGAACACGGGAACATGGCATTCACTCATGTACCGTAATGAACCGGTTACTTAAGAGGTAATCTTTTCTCTAAAAATCGCAACTTCGGGTTACTAAATAGACGAAATAGAACAATGGTGTAATTCGTGTCAGTATTAGTTTTTCTTGTTATGATCACTCCCTAATAGGTTTGGAAGTAAAAGCTAAAGCCAGTTGTTCCATTTCTGGGTGGCACACCTGCAGGGAGAGGCGAGGACAGGGTTGTCCCCGAGCCCAGGGCCTGGCTGCACTCCCGGAGCCAGGCGCCCGGCGGGTGGGGGGACGTGTCTGAGAACAGCATCTCTGGGGAGAGCCGCGCTTGTGCGGGGGCTGGTTCGGCAGAGTCGAGGCAGAGTCCACGAGCATAACAAGGGTGGAAAGACGACCTGTTCTGTGGAGGAGCTAACCGTGTCCCCAGGTGCCGCGGGGCAGAGCAGCTCTGAGATCCAGCGGGAGCTCGTTCGGAGGCACACGTGGAGGCTCAGGAAAGCAGGGGACTCTTCCCTCCAGCTCGCAAATTTTCAGCAGCGAGGGCGCTGCCCCCCTGGCCGGGTTCTCTGATGGCTTTCCCAGCTGTTGGCGCTTCTGCGGAAAAGGGCCCACAGAGCGCAGCCTCCCGGTCTGGCAGGAGCGCCTGTGCCTGGGACCACCGCTTCCTCGCCCGGCTTTGATGAGGTGTTGTCTGGGTTCCTTTCAGCTGTTAGCTTAGCAACACCAAGGTAACAGCCTCAAGACATGGGGGAAGCCATTCGGCAGCTTCCTGTTACATTTATGTAAATGGCAGGCGGTTGGGTTTTATCTTCCAAGCAGAGGTAGTTGAGGCTGCAGCCCAGAGCAGCAGGCAGCTCGGCACCAAATCGCTCTGCCAGGGCCCAGGAATGCTTTGTTGTGAAGCTGCCAGAAATGCCCCGCAGGACCCGCTGGCTCCAGAGCCTGCACGCTCAGCACCGGGCAGCCATGGTGCGGTTGGCAGGCCTGCCCGCCGACCCCGGCAGCCCGCCGACAGCGTGCCGGCTGGAAGGGGCAGAGAACGCCCTCCCCCAACGAGCAGGATTTGGCACTGAGTGGCCCTTCTCAGTTTGGTATCGTGAAGTTAAGGTTTCAGTGGTTTATTCCAAAAACAGTCAAGGCAGAGTGTGCCCTAGGCCTTAGCCCCTGCCCGTTGCCCGATGCCATGGTAGCTGGAGCTCCGCACACGTTCACTGCCGGCTTCAGGGCCTGAGTCTTTGGTGCAAAATCCTGGTGGGCTGGTTCGTGCCTGAGAATATTGGATTAGTTTGCAGTCCTTCCTAAGATAAGTAGATTTCCAAACAGTGTAACTAGAATTTGCAAAAGCAGCCCACATTTGATTTGTATGTGTGGTTATTGAAGTAATATTTACTTAGAAATGTTTTCCCAACGGCATGCCTGAGTTTCACTAAGACATCTATCCATGCCACCTGCAAAAGGAAGACACTGCTCAGAGGAGCTCTGTCCCCAGCACCAGAGGCGCTCATGAAATGTTTAGGGAGGGAGGGAGGCTTCTTGCCCTCTGTGACCTCAGGGCAGATGATCATCCTGATTTGCTGCTCAAGCGCCTGCAGCCTCTGGGGCTGCCACCTCCCATGAGGTCATTCATGTCTGCGAGGTCCTCCCTGTTCGGCAGGGCTCTGCCGTCCTCTGTGCATATCCCGCCGGCCTTTTGGGGTCCTGTGCATTATCTGCCAGAACGTGTCAGCTGTTTGGTGCGGTCCAGCCAGCGGCTTTCTCCTGCGCTCAGAGGTGGTGAGGCTTCGGCTCCGGCTGAAACCCCGAGAAGCTAGGCCCTGCGGCCACCCTGCACCCTGGTCAGAATGGCACGAAGATGCCATCGGTCCTCACACCTCCTCCCCTGGGAACTGCTCCTCGACTATCACAGTGTGCAGAGACTTACGCATAGGATGGGCACTGCTGCTTTTAAATAATGAACGCCCCAAAGAGGTGTGGGTGGACTCTCAGTGGTTGCTAGTTTTCTTTTTACAAATATCTTACCTCTCCCGAAAAGTCTTCTATTTTTGTCCCAAGTGATAGCATTCTACCTTTTCTTAGAGTTTTTTCAGATGCTTAGATGTCTGAACATTTGTTCATATCTATTTCATCTGTTCCAGGAAGATTTAAGGTAGCTCCAAAAATACACGTAACAAAATAAAAATGGGAGTAAAAAGATAAGAGTGAACAAAACCTGGGCCAGGAGCGTAGGGCGCCGCTGCGGGTGGAGGGGAGCCTGGGTCCGGGGCTGGGCCAGGGCAGCTTCCCTACGGACAGCAAGAAACAGGCTGCTGCTCAGGAAGAGACTAACTGTCCTTTCACTGAACCCGCCCCCTCAGGAGCCCCCTAAGGGGCAGTGAGTAGCAAAACTACTGCTTTTCAGTGAGTTTAAAAGGTCCGCCTGAGCCTGGCTGGTGTGCCTCAATGGTTGAGCATCAACCTATGAACCAGAAGGTTGTGGTTTAATTCCCGGTCAGGGTGCAGGCCCAGGTTTCTGGCTCGATCCCCAGTGTGGGGTGTGCAGGAGGCAGCCAATCAATGATTCTCTCTCATCACTGATGTTTCTATCTCTCCTTCGCCATTCCTCTCTGAAATCAATAAAAAATATATATATTTTTTAAAAGTTCCACCTGAATGATCATGTAGGGGGATCCGCTCAGGTGAACCCCAGAAATGTTTGGGAGTTGAGTAAGGCATTTCCTTGTGCTGAGCATCACATACCTTGGGGACTCGAGACCTTGGGGGCCTTCAGGGAGGAGGCACTCCCCTCCTGTCCAGCCTGAGGGACACCCTGAGCCAGGCAGCCTGCGGCACAGGCTTCTGCCTTTCACCGAGGACTGCCTCTGTCCGTCCGTGACCGGTTTCACCTCGTGAGCCGGTGACTGGGGTGGTGGCTGTAAACTGATTTATATTCCCAAGTGAAGAATTTTTGCAAAAGAAAACCTGTTTTTCTCCGTTTTGAAAAATTGACATGGGAGCTTAAAATAGTAAAATTAAGCAAATGCATATTAAAACAGGCAGGTAATCAAACTGAAAATCTCACATACCCCACGGATTCAGGAGGCTGCGCCGAGCAAAATTCCCCGACGCCTCAGTGCGGGAGCCGCGGGGCTCCGTGTCCTTCCCTGTTAGTTGGGGGCAGACCCCCATGCTGACGACATCTTCATTAGTCCATCAGCGTTAGGCTGACCACATACTCATTAACCACGTCGTCACACTGGAGAGTGAACAGCGCACAGTGGCCCCAGACAGCAGCCATCACCTGGAACCGACCCGGTGGGCGCGAACGTGTGCCTGTGTGTGTGTGTGTGTGTGTGTGTGTCTGTGTATTTTTTTTCGGTTTCCTTCTTGATTGCTGGAAAAGCCAGCTTATTGCCTTCTACAACTGTTCCCTCTTAAAAACCAGTCCCCATTCAAGATGCTGACGCCAGGATCGTGCGAGCGTGGGCAAGTCTGAGTCCATCAGCCCATCCGTTTGGCCCGCGGCTCGCGCACGGAGTGGAGGAGGGTTTTATCTGAAACAGAACCGTGTCTGAGCCATGTAACCGACATCAGGCCAGGAAAGCGCAAAGCAATTACAAATAATTAATGATTTCTGAATATCAGCCGTCTCCATGCAGTTTTAATCTAGTCCTCATTTAAATGGGAAGATGGACATTTAATTATCAGGATTATGAAATTCATGACTTATACATTTCATCCAACGCGATAAAATTTCTGCCACCAGCTCTTCATCTTATTATGAGAAGAATCTGTATATTTTAAGGTATGATCCTTGAAAAACGCACCCGCAGCATACCGGGCAGCTGTAAGCATTTTTTCCTTTCACTTATAGTGATTACGTTATTTCTACCTTTTAATTAGGGGAGAACAGTCTCACCTGGAAAATCAAATATAAGCTTAAGACTTTAATGTTCATAAGCGTTGCCGGGTGGGAAGCGAAGGCCGGCAGACGGGAACGGTAGCGTGCCTGAGGAATGCTGTTTTTCTCCGTGGAATCTAACCCATCTGCCCCGTGTGTGATGTGCACGTGTCACGCTGCAGAGCTTGCACCCGTGCTCTGTGTGTGCGTGCCTGTGGCTCCCCTCCCTGTGTATCGGGGGTCAGCTCGTGGGTGGGGTAAGCACCTGTGGGGTCGACAACCACCAGTGAGGGAAAGCCCTTCTTCTGGTGGAAGCCTGAGTCATCCGGCAGCTTCTGCATTCGCAGTATCCCTCTGGCCCTTGTCTGTAGCGGACACATCCATGGGGTCCTGTGGCCTCGGTTTCAGACCCCTCTTCCCTGCATCCTTCGCTGAGGATTTTCGGAATCGCCCGAGGCTGGTGGGAGAGGCGGTGGGGAGGGTGGGGGAGGGTGGCGAGGACCCAAGAGAGGGACACCGTGTTGACGCAGCCACAGATAATAGGCTAAGAGGAAAATTCCTGAATGAAGTGCAAAACATATTTATAACGGTGCTCAAATCAAGGAGGGAATAAGTCATTTTAAAGGCGTATAAATTTTTATCATCACCTCTAGCAGCCATTCCATCCCTTGTCTATCCATCTATTCTTGCCCTGACTGACAACAAAATCGAGCACAAAGAAAAATATAATAAGAAAAAGAAGAAATGGGTCGGAGCGAATGGGGAATTGATCACACGGTGTATTTGTATGTCCTGATGTAAAAGGTGCGCTTGACAGGTGGCCAGGTTTGCTCTGTACACAGCCATGTGTGTGCTGTCAGGCGCACGCACGCTGCCTTGTTCCGATTGATGAATTGCCTGCTTTCTTGATTAAACCTTCCGTCACTTAAGAAACAAAAAGCCTGTGTTTAGATGGCAGAGTGGGACATGTCAAAAAAATCTGTCTCCTTTACCTTTGTGCAGATGTTGGGCACAGACTGTAACATGTATTATTAAAATGAATGTGGCATTTACTGTGCATTATTCCTTTCCTGGGAGAAAGGACTGTAAATTATATGCTAATAATAAGCTTTAACCCTTTCGAAATGCAAAAGATTTAAGAGTGCAAATATTCACGTAGGCCTGGCTAATTGGATGTGCTTTTATATGTCTGCCGTGTGGCTGTGTCGCCGACGCTAATGAACATTGTGCGTGGCACATGCGGGCGCCGGGGGGCTCGCCTCCTGGAGGTGTCCACTCTGCGCGTCCCTCCTCGGGGTTTCACAGAGAGACCCCGGGACCCTGCGCCGGGCTCTGGGTGGTATTGCTCAGGATGAGTCAACAGCCACGTCCAGGTCCCCCAGCGCGTCTCCTGTCCTGGGGGACCCTCTCTTCACCCTCCTGTGTTCCGTTCCCACTTACAGGGCTGGGCGCACGGGGCTGGCTGGGCTCGGGCCTGCAGGTACCAGGTGTTGGTGCCGCCCACTTGGCTTTCTCCCTCAGCCTGGCTTTTCCATCCTCAGTCCAGTTGCCCAGGTGGCAGACTTATCTTCCCAAAGCGTGGCTCCTCAGATCAGACCTCCATGCCCTTGTCCCAGCCCACTGCCTGCTGCGTTCGTTCAGACCACACTGCCCATGGCAGGTGCCTGTCTCCACCTGTCCTTGTCTCCTCCCCTGCACCCGCCAGTCTGGGCTGTCCGTGTCTCACCTTGGTGTCTGTGCGTTTGCCCTGCCACTCGCTGGCTCAGGCTGCCCCACCGCCTCTTCTCTGTTGACCGTCTTGGAAGGCCAGTCCCCACACTCTGCGTGCCCTCCTGCCGGGGGTGCTGGCTCCGCCTGCCCCGTGTGGCAGAGATGTCGGCTGTGAGCACTGGAGGAGGAGGAGGCGGAGGCTGGTGTAGAGGCTGGAGGCCCTCCGATCCCTTCAGAAACAAGGAGGGTGCGGTTAGACAAAGGCAAGGAGACGACAAAGGCTGTTGACCCCCCTGGTCATCAGCAGACAGAGCCGCCGTGTGGCCAGGCCCGCGTTCCCTCCCGAGGGCAGCAGGGCGCCTGTGGAAGAAGACGACGCCGCACGTGACTGATGGGCATTCGGGGTCAGAAGCCTGTGAGGCCGTCACAGAGCGGCTGCCCGCGGCCACCCTGCACAGCGTATGCGAACAGCACCTGGTGGGCTGCCAGGGCCCTGGTGGTGGTACCTTCATGCCCTTAGAACAGCTCAGTGTCGCCCACACTCTCCCAGGGTCGCTGCGAGGATCCGGGACATAGGAACACTTTGTAACTGGGAAGCAGGGCAGGGATGTCACTGCCCTCCCCACCCACCTCCCCTGCAGGGCTGCCATCAGAGCAGGAGCCCAGGGATGTGCTGAGAATCATGGCCCGGGACCCACCGGCTCGTGCCCAGCACGGCCTTCCTCTGCCTGCACTGTGCTCCTTCGGTGGCTTTACACAGAAGATTCCGTCTCGGGAAGCAGAGTGCGCTGGGTGCTCGGGGAAAATGTCTCCCTTCGCCCAGAGGAACTCGCAGCAGGCTCCCTGGCATGGCTCCGCTCGGCACCCCGTGGAGACCAAGACATTCCGTCACGCATGGCCCTTAGAAGTGGGCTGTTTTCCGTGGCAGGCAGCCCAGGAGCCTTTCTCAGGAAGGGGCAGGACGATGGCTCGGGGGCTGGAGGGGGAGGGGGCCTGGCAGAAGGAGCCGCCGCGCCTGTAAAATCTTCCCATGTGCCTGTCTTTGCTTGTTTGGAGGAATGTGCTTGGGGGCTGCTTTCTGCTCCGGGCTTCATTTCTGCTTTTCCTGTGCTGCGCGGGGAGGAAAAAGTTAAGCCTTTTTCCAGTTTCGTCATCATGAAAAATAAAAACATTATTAGGTGACAGATACTCCCGTGCTCTTAAAAGGGTGGGCACGCTCCCGCTGTGCTTTCATTCTCTCTCTGGTTTTTAAGCATGTCAGAGTGTAGGCGACATTGGTTTAATGGGCCACATCCCCCTCTTAAATCCGAGAGCGGGGCGGGGGCGGGGGCGGCTCCTAGTGCTATCTCCCAGCGTGTGTGCATGTGTGTCTGTGTTGGTAGAAGTTGTTGGTGTTTTACTGCTATTGCTTTCCATTTTTCCAGTGTTTGTCATGATTTGGGGTCATATGGTACACATACTGAAATGGAGGCAATCACTGAATCAAAGAGTGTTTTGTATGTGCGTGGTATTGTCAGGGAAGTGACTGTTGCTTGTCCTTGTTAGATTTAATCAATGTCAGCCCGGTTCTCGGCAGGCCCAGCACCAAGCCCTCCTGGCTCTGAATTCCCACTTCGCTCTGCATCGGTAATGGCAATAACAGCATCAGTGGTTTAAACATAGTTCAGCTAATATTTATTGGAAGCTCCTATGTATCCGGCGTCTAAGGCAGCAGGGATGACACCCACCTTCCAGGGCCGAGGATACGGGGGAAGGAGTGTGGTTGCAGATGGGGTTCCACGATGTTACCAGCAAAAGCGCATTGTGGCCTCCGGACTTCACGGACGTTCCATCCGAACGCTGCCTGATTGCGAAGAACACGGACAAGTGGAGGAACCCAGCTTCCGGACACTGTTCTCCCTGTGGGTTTATCTTCTTTGTCTGGTTTTCAAATCAGAGATACGTCCCCATTCCCCCAGCATAATTCCCTCCAGGCAGGCGCCGTGTGTGAGGGTGGGCAGCACAGGGCCTTTGTGAAGGCCTCGCCGGGAGCGCGGGGGGCACGCTCAGTCCCAGCTCTGCCCTGCTCTCAGCACTTCCTGAGAGCTTTGCTCTGGGCTGAACAAGGTCTAGCTCACCACACGCTCCTGCCTGGGGCAGCTTATGTCAGATTCGCCTTTTCTTCTTTATCTGTCTCTGTCTCTCTCAAAATAATAGACTAGCAACTGAGAGAAAAATGATATAATTAAGGCAACTTCTTTAATTTAAATACATTTAGGGAGCTGAAGTTGTTTTTGCCTTTATTAAAATGGATCGTGTTAATTTATTTTAATAATACCTAACCTTCCTTTAGCACTTACCATCTACAAGACTCGATAGTAAGCAGTTTCCATGCATTTTACCAGTTAGTCCCAATAAATCCTTACCCAGAAAACCTTCCGGCTTTGTGCTATCACTCTTATCGTCTGTATTTTATAGACACGGCACAGCTGCCAGTGTTGCTGCACTCACTGCTCCAGCCTTGTAAAATAAACATCGCTAATAAATATACTTTATCGTTATAAATATTTTACAGGTGGGAAAAACCGAGGTTTTGAGAGGTTGTGATTTGCCCAAAGTTACGCTGCTCGTAAGTGGGAGGCTGAGATTCGAACCCAGCCTCTGACTCCATCCTAAGCTCCGGCTCCCTGTGCTGAGGGCGCTGCCCTTGTCAAACTCAAGGTGGAAACGGCACACGCACCTGGAGTGAATACGCTGCGACGAAGTTGGTGTATGAGGCCTCAGCATTACTTAAATCCCAGATGACTCCTGGCCCGTCATCTCTGGGGCCTCATCAGAGTGAGGCCTCTGGCGTTTGACTGATGACAGTCCCTAGTCTGTGGGATGTCTGGAGTAGTGGCCATGGCCCCCACTGGCTGTTGCTGGGCAGAGCACTGAGGGTGAGCACAGAGCCCCCTCGCTCAATGCTGAGTGACCTTAGGCAAGGAGCGTAACTTTTCTGTGCCTCAGTCTCCTTACCTGTTAAATGGGTGGCAGTGGTTTATGGTGAGGGTTAGAGTTGTGCCTGGTCGTAGCAAGTGCTGTAGATGTGTGACTGTGGCTGTAACAGTTCCACCGCTCCTCCCTCCCACCCTTGCCAGATCTTTTGCCGACCCGGAAAGGGAATATTCCAGGAACCTCAGGAGCCGCCTCTCCCTCAGAAGGTGGGGCTATCATTGCTCTTGCTGTTGGACCTTTGTCTGGGGAGCTCTAGGCACCTGGCTGTCCCCGGCCATGGCCTTTTCTTAGTCCTATGCCCACATTTTCCTTTATTAGGACTGAACTCCATGTCCCCCACCCCCACCCCGGCCCTCCTGGACCCTGGCAACAGCAAGGCTCTTGTTTGAATGACAGCCACCTTCGTGCCTCCCCTTCTTTGAAGCTTCATTTTCTAGATTGGGCCTCCTAAGATGCCAGGCCAGACTGACACCAAGCCCGAGGCTGCTGAGCCATGTCAGGCCCTGTGCGTCCCACCAGCTCCAGCCCCACTTCCCCTCCTGCCATCCCAGCTCTGTGAGTCCCCCCGCTGCCCCTGCGGGCGGCCCAGCTCCCGGGCTCCGGCCCGGCCGACATGACAGTGGTCACCGGCGTCAGATTCCAGGTCAGCACGTTTAAACCTCTGGCGACTCAGTGAGCAGAGTGGGTGTTGGCAGAACCTGGGAGAAGTTGGACCAGCCACCCAAGATCCGGAGAGGAGTCTCATCCTTTGTCCGTTACATGAGATGAGCGCTTCCCTTTTGTGCCAGAATGAACACATTTAGCTGCCAACATCAGGACAGAATAAACTCTGGCCTGTTTCAGAACAACGAAGCCCCTTCCTGTGGCTAAAATGCCTGGATCCATCCCTTGTCACACGTGTGCATTTGTGTCCTGAATACCCAGTGCTTCCCCCACCCTTTTTTATGAATGACCAGTGATAGGTTTTTTAAAAACATAAACAGGATGGTGTCCCATTTATGTTTTTAAAAAAATCTTCAGTGCCCCAGCCTGGCGTTTGGATGGAAGCTATCCGTCACCCAGCCCAAGAACGAGACTCCTCGTGCTCGGCTTTGTCTTCGATCGTCTCTGAGACGCTGAGTGATGCGCAGCTCAGCCCAGGTGAGGTCCGTTGTGAGGGAGCAGTTCCTCACGCCTGACTTGTTTTCGAGCACCCGCGGTCTCGAGACCCGCTGGCAAGGCAACATCCATAATTTTGAATGAGTGAGACAAGCCTGCCTCGCCGGCCCCCAGCATCGCTCCTGGTGACACACTGAGAAGCACTTAATCGCTTGCTACCTGGAGGCAGTAAACCCACCCATCTTTATGTCCCGTGGCCTCCTGCGTTTTCCCTAAACACGCCTGTGCCAGCAGAACGCCGGGCCGCCCCTGTCAGGGGCGCCTCTGTCTCGTGGATTACACAGGTGTCACTCATCCGCCTGCCAGAGGTGGTTGTACCTTTTCAGGCCGCAGATGGGCAGCTTCTTTGGCCACAAGCCTCTTGGCTGTTTATGTTTCTTGTGAAATGCTGGCCCTCTGATTGGTTTTCCAATTCTAAGGACGTCGATTTGTCTCTGGTTATAGCATCCCGTCTGGAGCCCAGTTCCCTGCTGCAGTTCAGGGTCCCTCTGGGAGGGCGGGATGGTGAAGCCTCGTTTACTGGTGTGGGCCTGGCCCCCGGGGCTCAGGGCTGTTTGTTCCGTTGATTTTTGAGATCCGCCCTTTTGCACCTGCCTTTTCCCACCGCATGACTGGATAGTTTACATAACATTTCAGCCCATTTTGTCTTCCAGAATTTTGAGGGTTAGAGATAATGGACGTGAAGTTCCTAGTCCTGAGGGGCATCCCAGAGCTGGTCACTGGTATGACCGTCACAAATACTGTTATTCCAGTGAAGTGCTCTTACTCTCTCTACAGTTTGACCCCTCCCACCTCATCTAAAGATGCAGTCGGGCGAGGGGCCGCTAGCTGGTCCACTGAGGCAGGGCCAGGAGGGAGCCCACCTGGAGGGGCCCCGCCCGGCTCAGGGGACCCTGTGCCCTAACACAAAGCAAACCCTCCTTTCGAGTTCAGAAATCAGTGATGCTTGAGATCTCAGTGTGCTGCTGGGTAACACGCGTCCAGAGAGAACTTCTCAGCCGTGAGTCAGCCCGATTTCCCCTTCTCGCCGGATCAGCTCTGACAAAGAAAGGATGTGTCTGTGCTCAAGGATCTGAATGGTTTGACTTCTTTCTCCTTTGCCTTTTGGTTCGTGGCTCTTTCCTGTCCCCTTGTCCCTCCCATCGCAGGACCCGTTAGCAAACCAAACCAAAACAAAAACCCTTTCCTTGTGCCAGAACCTTACCTAGCTGTGAGCAGGGCTTGGTTAAGGGCACACAGAAGTCACATCATGAAGTCCCTGCTCCGGGCCCAGGGTCCCCGGACTCAAAGGCCTGCGCCAAGACTGGCCCGGCGGCCACAGGACGCACCGTGCATTCAAGGCGCCCTTTCTTGGGGTTCCGGAGAGTAAACTAAACAACTTCCGTAGATGCCTGTCTCATGGGAGGGTGCTGGGCTGTCTGTCCATGCTGGGGGGTCGCTCCTTTTTCGGGCTCCATTTTTTAAAAAGATATTGTACCTTTTATTTGGATGTAATGAGGACAGACATTTTAATCAGAGGTTAGTCATTTATTTTTGCAAACTATTGTTTTGATTCATCATTTTTGCAGATAATTAAATGGTTCAGTTGGCACAGTGTGTCTACTTATTAAAACAGGTAATTTTGGGGGGGAAAAAGATGCTGTTTTTTTGGATCACTGCACACGAATTGTTTTTATCTTCATCTTTGAGCATAGTTTCTGGTTGTTTGGCCAGATGCTTTCTCGTGTTCCAGAATTTGGTGTCCTCTCTAGTCGGGTGGGGTGTAGCAGGGAGCTTGCCCTTGGATGATTGGGGTGTTGGCCACCACGCCCTCTGAAAGCGGAGACTAAGTGAACTGCGCTGTTACCTTTCAGGACTCGGGTTTAATTGGACGGGGAGAGAGCCTACAAGTTATGAACCTCACAGCGGTTCTGATGCTAAAAACAGACTAATTGTAGCCCTCGCAGTGGGTGGAGTTTAAAAGTCAATTACTGCCTGTCCTATTGTAATTTACACACCTAGGACCTGAAAAAGTCTGTCACTTCGTGTAAAAATGAAAAGGTTACGTGCACTAGTTGGAGTATGCCTACAACTTTCCATTTGTAAATGCCTCGGCTACATGTGTTTGTATGTGTGCAACTTGTAGCTGCAGAGCTACACTGTAACTCCACCTGGGAGCACGGTCCCTTCTGAAGAGGAGCCGTCAAGGTTTCGTCTTTAAATCCACAAAGGCTTAGAATGCAGCCCTTTGTCAGTTTGATCCACTTGTAGGCTCTGTGGCCAGCGCCTGCAGAGCCGTGGGACCACTCCACTCCCAGGTCATGAACCAGCAGAGAAATGGCCCTTCAGGGGTCAATTTTTTTAAAACAAATTGCTCACGAGATTTGCCTTCTTTGATCTTTCCATGTTTGCGTCCTGAATCAGTTCGTTTACTCGTTAAAAGGATTTATTTTAGGTGGACCAATTAAAACTTTGGAAGCTAATTTTTTGCTGAGCAGTGCAGACCTCTGAAAACGCAATTTATAACATGGCTTCTGCCCTTTTCCACCGAGAGCGGATGATGGAGCTGCAGCCGCTGGCTCTGGAAGTCGAGAACTGCTGTTCTTTGTCCTCCCCTCCGCCGCGGCCGCGGCCGTGGGTTTCTCCCACCGCCATTGTTTTAAGGTGAACAGGCAAGTCTGGGACGTCCGGCCCGCCCGGCCCTGCCCGGCCCGGGAGTGGCACGCTGGGTTTGTTTGCTTGCACAAACCCCTTGGTTTAATTTTTTTAATAGGAAGCTGCTGTGCAGTTTGGATATTTAAACAGTTATTAACCGAATGACAATTAACAGATTGCATAGACAGATTTTCTTTTGAAAACCTCTGAAATTGAGTACAGTTTGCAAAACTCTCACGGCATAGTAATGACAATGAATTTTGATTTCCCGGAACTGATATTAGACTCCTTATTAAACTATGTGCATCTGCTTTTAATTTACTCCAAATAATTGGAAAATGCAATGAAGCTTTCCAATTAAAGCACGGCTTTATGCTGTTTAATAATACCCCCATAATATTATAGCTTATGAAGTGACAGGTGAGTTGGTGTATGAATAAAACATAAAGGCAGCAATAAGGGACAGAAAACCGGAGACAGTTGTGGGGATTTTAAATGCTGGATGTAATTTGCATATATTAATCTCTTCTTTTCAGCCTTATCAGGCGTTCTTCAGTATTTGAAGTTAAAATAGCGTTGACAGGCGGGAGTACGCTTAGTTTTTTCAAGGATTTATTACTTGTATAATTTCTGATCTTTAATAAGCAGATATGACTGATCCTCATAGTTCTATAGAAATCGGTTAATTGTTCCAGATGGCGTGTACTGATTATGCAAAATTACTTTTCACACCATTTTTTTTGTGATGGAGTTTGGAGTAAAATTAAATTTTTTATAGCCTTCTTATCATGCTGTTTTACAGTGGTTTTTCCACAGAAGTTGAATTTAATCTACTATATTACATTGACCAGCACAGTTATTCTAATGTAGCATTTTGTGATTTGACAAAGAATAATAGAACACATTGCTCATTGTTCATTACTGTGTTCCTAATAAAAAGGAGCTCCTGTGTATAGAACATAGCTGTTATTTATGAAGAATGCCTAATTCACGCCGTGAAAAATGCGAAATTGTACTATGAAGTAGCTCCTTTTGGGGAGAGACTATCTGGGAGAAGCAAATGGAAGTGGGCTTGTTGCTACCGGTTTTACATGCTAGAGGAGGCGTCTTCTTTTAATGACCAGAGTGTTGAAATTGTGCTACTTCCTTCTTCTTTGAAGGGGGGAAAAAAAGGCTAGCTAATCTCATTCTATTAGGAGAGGTGTCACCGGTTGAGTCGTCTTGATTTCCATAATCCCAGAAGCCTTTCATAATTGAATAGCACTTATAAAAGGTGGTTACACTTTGGTGTAAAGTATCCAAAAAAAAAAAAGCTTCAGTGATCGCTCATCTCTAACGCTGTCCGAAGTGTCGGTTTTTGCAAAGCACGTGGTGCTGGTGCTGGTGCTGGTGCAGGTGCCGGTGCCGGTGCTGGTGCTGGTGCTGGTGCAGGTGCAGGTGCCGGTGCCGGTGCTGGTGCTGGTGCAGGTCCACGCCCAGGCTGTGGGTGCTGCCGGGCGGCACTGATCCAGGTCCTCCTGTCAGGTCTCTGCAGCTCCGCCCATGTGGGATGTGAGGACTCGGCAGAGTCACCCCAGAATGGGGTTGTGGGCTGTTCCCTTGATGCAGGGGAGATGCAGTTTCAAGGGGGAGGGAGTGGTTTTTGTTGCTGTTGTTGCATCAAAACTCCCGGCTGGGTGTATAGTATTTTAAATGCATGGGTGTTTTGTTTGTGTGTGTGTTTTTTATATATTTTTATTGATTTCAGAGAGGAAAGGAAAGAGAGAAAGAGAAACATCAATGATGAGAATCATTGATCGGCTGCCTCCTGCATGCCCCACACTGGGGATCGAGCCCACAACCCGGGCATCTGTCCATGACTCTCTGGTTCATAGGTCAGCGCTCAACCACTGACCCACACTAGCCAGGCAAGGGTATGTAGTATTTTAAATAGAGGAAATAACTATAAAGGAAAATATGTCTGTGTATATAATCTGAAGTTTGACCTGTTTTCCAAAAAGACCGCTGTGTATTAAGTCTCATCGGGATTTCATGGGCCCGGGAATATACTTCTATTTTAAATGGAGTAGATCCCCGTGTGCAGAGAGAGTCCCATCTTCCTGTGGCTGGACTGCTTACTTCCAGGAGCTCATCCTGCCCGCAGCCCCTTCCCACCCACGTCTGTCGTCCCAAAGGCCTTCCTTTTTGAACAGACTGGAGCCAGATTTGGGTCTGTTTAAAGACTTCAGTTCCCGTAGCCCTGGGGGAGTCAGACTTTTTTTTTAATATCCTTCCTCCAGCAGCACCGATTGCTCTCACAGTGTCCCTGGGTGGGAGCAGGGCTCCGTGGGCACCTCCGCGGCTGGCTGTAGGGGAACAGACAGATGGGCCACAGACCTGGAACTAAGAGGATGTCTGTCTGTCTGTGTCTGCTGCGGGGGAGGGCGGGTATGGGGTTGGGGAGGGATGGGGCGCCGCATCAGGTGCGTACATTGCTCCGCACCCTGGTGTTCAGAATGTTTTGGTCGAGTTCTGTTTTGGGTCTGGTCCGGTTCTGAAGGAAGGTGATGGTGAGGTCGGCATGCTTGGCTGCCGGCAGCACGAGGGACTAACTAACCTAACGGCGTGACTGGCGGCCGGAGCACTTGCCACGAGCAGCACCCACCACGTTCTGTTTGCTTCGCCGTGTGCCTCGGATGTCTGAATCCTTTCACGCACCCTTTTTGTAAACTCAAATCGTACTTTTTGTGAAAATGAAAATTCTGTGAAAAGGAGAATGTGTAAATCAGACATGATTAAAAATATTTGTTCTAATGCAGTAATAATTTGGTAGTAATGCTTTCATCAGTATAGCTTAAGGCTACATTAAGTGGACAGACTTTATATGGATTCTCTCATTTTCATCTTCAAAATGCTATCTAATGTCTCATTAAGACTTGCATATAATGTATCTTAAGTACAGTCATTAAATATAGTTTAGGGAGATTTATGTTCAGATTTTGCTTAAAGATGTTTTAATAGGCCCATTTACTCTGATGATATTAATGAGCTCTTACTACAGACGAAGCTTCTGAAACTAGTGGTAAGGACTCCAGCCTGAACACAACGTGCAATCAGTGCCTGGTTTGGCCGAGAGCCCGCAGGTTAGGTCCGCTGACCCCCAGGGTCAGTGCCAGCCCCTCTGTGAGCCCAGACTTTCGGCAAAGGGCCGCCTCTGACCCGGTCCGGCGGCTACCCCAGAGGATTCCGCATTTCTGCAAGACACAAGGAGCACAGTCCTCCTCTGGCCCCAAACCCTGCACAGGACGTGTGCAGTGTGGCCACACTGTGCATCCCCAAGGCCATTTGAGTGGCGCTGACGCTCTTGGCACTGGGCACGGAGGTTAAAGAAGGCTGTTGCCGGGCATCTCGAGGGAGCGTCTGCCCGGCAAGGTGTGCGCATGACCTGTGGAGGCCACAGGGGTGCGCGTCCCCTCCCAGGCACTGGCAGCGGC
>NW_006294400.1:2461617-2475449 GCF_000327345.1 Myotis davidii | reverse complement strand
GTGCCCCGCGCCAGCCGGCTCTCTCCAGGCCTCACTTTTAACCGCATGGCCCGAGGTCTCCGCGCTGGTATTTCCTTCTCTTTCAGAGAAATACTGAAAAACAGATTTTTTTGTTTCAGTTATTTTAAGGGAGAGGGGGTGTAGGGGGAAGAACCTGTGAGTTCAAAGACTTTTCTAATCACTAAATTGGTTTGTTATAAAAAGATAATAGCAAATTTCTTCATTCCGTAATTGGACATTTCTTCCCCGTGGGCTGATGCCGGCTCAGCCCGTGCATGCACAATAAGTCGTGCTTTTGAAAAGCCGTAACTGGCTAATAACAGCTACCGTGTCATCAGAGAGTAATGGTGTGCTGATTAGCATAATTAATGACAAATGGCGGTGCGGATTGGTGGATTGGTTTAGCGGATGATGAATGCGGCCGGCCGGGCTGGGGCCTGCCAACGAGGCCTCGCTGGCTGTCAGCCCTTCTGTTCTCGCCGAGGCGGCCCTCATTAGTCACCGTGGGAGGTGCCAGTTTGTATTCTGTTTGGAACACAGAAAACTTAATAATCCAAGCGAATGTGGCTCTCCCTCTTCCTCTGTATTTACTCACAAAAATCCCTTCTCGCGCATCCCCATTGTGGCTGAGCCGTGGAGACACGGCTATTGCTGGAGGCGCGCGTGGTGTCTGAAAGGGACAAAAGGCACCAGGATAGAGACACACGGAGTGCAACGCGCTCCTCGGACCAGGGGCGAGTTACTCCGCTAGGAAGACCTCCGCTGGTGAACTGTCTGAGTGTTTATAAGCCGCACATTCTGTCCTGAAGTAAGACTAGCACATTTATCTTCGACCTGATTAATCGGACCTAATTTGCATTCTCAAATGAGACTGATAAAAATGGATTTACCTTCTAACCTTTAGAGGGGGAAAGTATTTCTCTGCAAGATTTCTGGGGCTATCTTCCCTTAACTGATAAGAAGCAACTCCTTTATCAATAAAGATGAAAATCCTTAATTTGCATTAGTGAATGAGACTAATTATTATATAGTTAATTAGCATCTGGAAATGAGGATTATCTTAATTACAAAGCACAATTTCCCTAATAGCTACAAAACTGTAAGTTTGATCCGTGTGGAAACTGGTAACTATTATTACATAATTAGTGATAACATTAATAGTACAGAGTATTTAGGCATAATTTGCATATGCAAATGTGATTTACCTGAGCCAAACAAGTGGACCATTAATGACTGGAGCACGATAGAGCTGACAAAAAGTTCTATAGAGCTGCACGGTACCCACTTTGCACCGGTACCTACGTTAGTAAGCGGCAGAGGAGGTAGGATCTTTTATATTGAGGTGGTCAGAGCGGAGTGTGTTTGAAGAGTGAACAGCTGTCGGTTAAGTAATGGAGCCACAGCTTAGGGAAACAGCGGCCACGCAGTCACCTCCTTGACTTTGCTTTCCTGTTGCTTCCCAGTCACCCTTGAGTCTCAGGGTTCTCCCCCTGCACATGTTAACGTCTCTGAACGGGGACCCGTCTTACAATGAAGTGCACTTTTAAAGCAGTCACACACACACACATGACACAGCCAATTATAAAACTGACGGTGTAGTTTACAGCTCTTGGGGGTCGGGGGAAGCTAGAGCTTTCTGAACTGAGTCCATCTGGCCCCAGAGTCTCCTTCCTTCGGAGCTGCTCCTTTCTCTGCATCTTGTCTAGTGCCACCTGCTCTCCCTTCAGGCTCCAACGGTGTTTCCCAAAACACATGTGCCCGTGAGGGAGTGGGAGATGTGGACGGCCAAGGTAATTGTATCATTTCCCACTGCAGCGTCTCAGAGGATAGCCCCCCCTCGTTCGAGTGGGAGTGAAGTGGGCGTGTTCATGGTCTCGGCTGGTCCTGCTGCACTGACACATGGGCTCCCAAGTGGCAGTGGCTGACAAGACCACCGTTCTGTGTGTCACTCAGGTCCCAAGTCGGTGACAGTGGAGTGGTGGGGTCCTGGCTCCTGGCTCCTGGTCTGGGGTGCAGGCTGAGGGAGCAGCCCCTTACCTGCAACGGAAGCCCACACACCTGGGAGCCTCGGGTCACATGTGGCAAGGCCAGCCCAGACAGCAGGCGCAGAGCATGGCCCCACCTTCCCCAGGAGGCCCCCACCTTCCCCAGGAGGCCCCGCCTTCCCCAAGAGGCCCCCCACCTCCCCCAGGAGGCCCCACCTTCCCATGGCAGTGCATGACGTCAGGCTCTCACAGGGATGGTAATTTTGAGTTTTAAAAAGTGAGTCTCAGTTGTAAAGAAAAGTATAAAGTCAGCAATTATACTGGAAAAAAAGCAAGTGAAGCTGGGATGGGGCACTGTCCTAAGTATGGGAAACGCTGACCTGTGGTGTCTGTAGCTTATCTCTGTTACTAGGAGCTTGACTTCCCCTGGACAGTAGGGGTCACCTCGGGGGTTTCAGGGGTGCTCCCTCTGGGATTAAGTCTCATTTGATCACCTCCAAACTCAAGAAAGTCACCTCCTTGCCCTGGAACTCGGTTTTCTCAGCTGCAAAAGGAAACTGTTGGGCTGTGCTGCCCTCACCACCCTCTGAGCACATGCTGGGAGCTGGGACCCCTGCTGGGCCCCTCGCTGGGCACCCTGCTGAGCACCCCGCTGGGCCCCTCGCTGGGCACCCGGCTGGTGGAACGAGAGCTCCAGAAAGCTCTGCCCAGGCTGCTAGGACTCAGCGGTTCCTATAGAACAGTGATGGCAAACCTTTGAGCTCGGCGTGTCAGCATTTTGAAAAACCCTAACTTAACCCTGGGGCCGTGTCACATACAGAAATTTTTTGATATTTGCAACCATAGTAAAACAAAGACTTATATTTTTGATATTTATTTTATATATTTCAATGCCATTTAACAAAAATCAACCAAAAAAATGAGTTCGCGTGTCACCTCTGACACGCATATCATAGGTTCGCCATCATTGCTATAGAACCTTTAAATCAAGTTTTGCTAGACAGAACAATACATTGTTATATTTTTCTTTATCAGAAACAGACACAAACTTTTCTGAGTTAGAAAAAAAACATTCATTGTAGAAAAATTGGAAAATACATCAAAGTATAGAGAAGAAAATTAATATCATTCTCAATCCCATTACCTCTAGAGAAACAGTATTTTAAGGTAATCGTTTCAACTTTTTTCTATGCCATATATATTTATATGTAAAAGTATATTCCTACCGAATCCTCCATCTGTCAGATTTATTGAGGTGTAATTTACACACAATCAAATTCATCCTTTTAATGTGTGTAGTGCAATGAATTTTGGTAATGCCGAATTACATGATAAATGTCATGTACCCGCCACCAGAAGTCAGACACGGAGTTTTCCCGTCGCCCCAAGCATTCTCTTTTCTGTTCCAGCCATTTCCAGTCCCGCCCCGTCCCTGGCGGCCAGTTGGGTTTCATGTCTCATGAGTGGACTCACCTGGCGTGCAGCCTGTGTGTCCCTCAGCGCAGCAGCTTTGAGATTCGTCCATGTTGTTGCGTGTATGGAACTTGCCCCTTTTTGTCCCTGAGAATGTACTTCTGTTTTGAGACCTGGTCACACTGCTTTCTTCTTGTCATTCAAGTCTTGGGGGGAGGGGGGCGGGAGGAGGGGGTTAGGGTTAGGGAATTCAGTGTTTGTATAATCTTCCTCACGGATACAATGTACTTTATCTAATCAGTCCTCTGTGACTGGATACTTACGTTATCATCACTTCTAAATGTCATACGTTGCTGACCATTCCTTCAGGTAAACCTTTGTTCCTTAGCATAAGTGTGAATTTTTAAGCATTTTGGAATATAATAACAAACTGATCACCAAAATGGTTGAATCCGTTTACACTTCCACATGAGCAAAAGGGGTTTCTCCTTTAAAATACTTGGTCTTTCCGCACTAACTTACTATTATTCTGTAAAATCCTTGTCCATCGGGAAGATGAGATGGCATCGTATTGTTAGTTTATATCCCTGACTACACTGAGGCCCACTTCCCTGGTTGGCCACTCGCACCCTCTCCCTGCGTCTCTGTGAGTCTGGCTTTTTTATGGCAGCTCCTTACGGAACGGGACTGCTTTTGTTCTCAAGTTACTGCTTTTTGCCAGTTTGTAGTTCGGCCTTTAATTTTGCTTTTCTTTCTGTTTAGTGCCTTTGCCATCGCATTTTAGAAAGGTCTCCTCTATCTCATGGCATATTCTGGAATCTCATTTTTCCTGTTTTTAACATTTTAATCTAAAATTCATCTGTAATTTGTTTTGATGTATGACATAAGGATCTGTTTTTCCAAATTATTTTTTTATTGTCCCAGCACCACTTACTATATAATCTTTCCTTTGAAAACAGTATTATTAGCTGCCTATTATCTGCGATGATACATTTTGTGATGTGTGTCCTGTTCCTTTGTCTTAAATGCATATTCTAGTGGGAGGAATACTTTTAATTTTGATATCCGGTCTTACTATTCTTTACAGTTGTTTTTCAAAATGTTTCTGGTAATTCTGGTTCAATTTTTTACCCAGTTGATATTTAGAATCACTCTAAGTTTCATGGAAAATACTTTCAAAATTTTGAGAAATTATTGAAGTTATAACTTAATTTGGGGAGAATGGTCATCTTTAAAATACTTGGTCTTTCCTTCTAGAAATGTAAAGTGACTCTCCCTTTATTCAAATGTCCCTCTTTATCAGTCAGTAAAATATTATTCATTCCTAGATTTGAATGTTTTTCCTTTTTCTTTGTCCATTCTTTTTAACTTGGAATTGTGTATGTATGTAATTGTATATATATGCATATATATAGTTGGATTTTGAATATTCATGTTGTAAGTGGCCACCTCTCTGCATTTGCTATTTCCAGTAGCTTCCAGTTGATTTACTTGCGTTTTCTCCGTAGACAACAATGTCACCTGCAAACACAGTTTTATCTCTTTGATAGCAGTGGACCTCGTTTCTTTTTCCTGCTTTATAGACAAAGCAGCAAACGGTAGTGGCAGTAGCTTGCATTCTTATCTGGTTCGTGACTTCGGTGGGATGTTCCTAGTGTCCTGCAGTCAGGTCTGAGGTAGGCTGGTAACTGAGAACAGAGAGTCTGGTCATGCTAAAGAAAGTATTCCCCTACTCCTATTTCCTGGGAGTCTTTTAAAAATTAAGCTCAGGCACTGCTTTTAATTAATTAACTAATTAATTTTTATTTTATTTTTCCCATCACCATTTATCCCCTCTATTCCCTCTGCCTCCTCCTCACCCTCCCTCAGTGACCACACTGTTGTCCATGACCAGGAGTTCTCTCCTAATCTCATACAAAAATAACTTCAGCATCTTGTATTCTTTCTTACTTAGCTTGTTAATACGAAACATTTTATTTTGATAATTTAGCACTTAGAAATTTATTGTTATACTTATGAAATAAATCCTGCTTTACTCTGGCACATTATTATTTAAATTAAGTACTTGATTTTAAGCTGCTGTAAAGTTAGGTGTTTTATATAAGTGAAACTGGGCTTAATGCTTATCGAGATATTATTTTTGAGGGATCTAAGAATCAGAGGTTTTTCTTTCAAATGTAAGGACATTTTTGAAATATTGTCATTTCTAGTCCTTGGAGGGGAAAGAAAATGAGAAAACGTCCCTGTGAAAGCTGAGCCCCGGAAGCAGGCGGAGCTGGCGGACTCCGGGGAGGGACAGGAGTGTCCGTTTCTTTCTCAGTGACCGGTTTTCTTTCCGGCTTTCTGCTTTTTCTTGAGTCAATTTTGTCATTTTTATTTTGAAAGAAAATCAGCCTTTTCATTTAAATTTTAAACTTTAGTGGTATAAAATGATGTCTAAGAGTTTTTAATTTTAAAATTAATATACCTATGGTCAAATATACCCCTAATGTTATTGTTTTTTCCTCCCTTTTCTTGGTTATCCTTGTTAAGGATTTGTTTTATTTATCTTTTCAAATGACCAGTTTTTTATTTATGTATAAAGGCATTAGGCTTTTGTTCTATATTTCCTTATTTAATTATATCTTTAGTTCCTTTTTTCTAATTTGGTTTTGTTTATTTTGTTTTTAAATCTTCTTGGGTTGAGTGGTCACCTCATTTGTTTTCAGGTTTTTTTGCTTTTGAATACAAGTATTTAAAGCTACATATTTGTGTATTTTTTATTGTATTCTTATATATAGGACTCACATTTATAAAATGTAGTAATTTTAGTATTGATTGTCTCTCTGGCTCAAGTGTTAGAAAATACTTTTTCCGAGTGGTTGAGATAGATTTTATTTAACCTTTTCTTACTAATTTTTAATGTTATTACTTGGTGGTCAGAGAATGTGACCTGTATAACTTTTTATTTTTTTAAAATGTATTTAGACTTTCATTGTCTACTATGTGACCAGTTTTTGTCAATGTTCCCTTGACCCGGAAAATATTTCTTCTTTCTGGAAGGTATAATGTTTGAGATACACACTCACTCTACCATTCTTTGATCAAGTAGGACTGATGAGTATATTTATGTTCATATCCATACTAGAGGCCCAGCACGCAACTGAAATTGCGCAAGGAGTCGCCCTGCCTCCTGCCGTGTGAGGCGGCACCCCGTCTCTGTCTCCGCTCCAGGCCTTACCTGTACACACACACGCACGCACGCACGCACGCACGCACGCAACCTCCTCCTGTCCTGGCCTAATTTGCCTAATACCTCTTTCGATAGATAGATAGATATGCATTCATTCGTCCTACTTGACCAAAGAATGGTAGCTCTTTCTGGTTTGTCAATTTCTTCTAGTGTCATTATCATTTCTGAGCATCAGTTTTGTTTGTTTCAGTGTAGCGTTAGGCAGGCCATGAAGGTGTATGACTGTATTTTACTCTTCCTCAAGGTAAAATGCCCCCTTTTGGTCCCGGTTGTGTTTTGGGCCTTAAGTTCTATAATGTTCTGGTCCCATGTTGGCTCTCGGGCACTTGGCAGGGCCGCGGGGCCCCAGCTGAGGGAGGAGCAGCAAGCATTTCCCCACAGGAAGTCATGGCAGCGGCCCCTGGGCGCCTGCGTTGTGCCTGCCACAGAATCCCACCGTCGCCGCTCACACGGCCTGCTCCTGCTGTAAGTTTCTCCCACCTCCCTAGACTGTACGCTCCTGAGGGAAGGGCTGGCCCCATCAGCCTGTGCCCCAGCATCCTACTGTGAATCAGGGACGACTCTGAGGGCTCTGCCGTCAAGTTCATATCGCCTGATCTCTCCTCTGGGACCACGGGGCCACCACGCGGATGCGGAGAAGCAGGGACAGGAGGCTCGCTGGGCGATGCGCACTGCTGGCTCCCGCACTGTGTAGAGCAAAGGCCCCGGGCACCCTGGGAAGGAAGGCCTGGCTCCCAGGGAGGCGGGGGGCGCAGCCCATTTCCTCTCATTAGGCAGCCTAACTGATGGCCGGCTGAGCTTGCAGATCTGTCCGGGGCCGGGTGGACCTGCCCTGGCCCCCTCCGCAGCCTGGGAAGCCAGCCCCCGCGCGCGGCACAGATGGCAAGCCCCAGCGACAGAGTAAACTCCAATATGTCTCGGCGACACGTCAGCCTGCAGCTTATTTGTCATGTCACAGGCTCCTGACTCAGGGCCACCTCCCTCCCAGTCCCACCCCCGCCCTGGGGAGGATTATGTACAGGAAATTGCTGAGTATAGGGGGGGGGCGGGCAGGGCAGAGACAGGGTTTCCAGACGCACATTGGTCATTTCTATTATGTTAATAACAAAACAAATGCGAAGCATTTATAGTCTCAGCCCCTGTTCTAGCTCTTCACGCAAACCATCCCTTGTACTCATAACACCCCCAAGAGTGTAGGCAGCATCAACCCCCGTTTGCAGGTGCAGAATCAAAGCACAGAGGGCTCAGTTCATTTACCCAGAGTCACACAGCTCAGGCAGCTGGCCCAGCATCTGCCCTTGACCTCCACGCCCTGTGGTCCAGTGTGTGGGCCAGGCTGAGGGCACTTGTCCCTTGCCCGAGCAGGAGAATGGCACCTGGGAGCAAGGCAGGTAGGGCAGCTGAGGGGTTCCCGGGGCATCCTGCGGGCCTTGTGGGTGAAGACCAGCTGCACCCCTCAGCCTGGAATCGGGAGCACTAAGGCAGGCGCGTCTCAACGCTCTGGCCTTCTCCCACTGGTGACAAGGCCCCAGGTGACAGCGGGGCACCACGGGGCAGAAATGCCTTCGTCTGCGCTCAGGTGCAGCCTGGCCCCTCACTGGTGACATCTTTGCATCTCTGGAAGGGCAGAGCTTAGAAGAGGAACAAGAGGACCGGAAGCTGAGTGTCCTCCCTCTGCCTTTCACCCCAGACCTGGTCAGGAGCCAGGCCCTTCGCCATCTGGGTCTTGCTTTCCTCAGTTGTGGAAACAAATGGAGGCGGGAAAGCCTGGAAGGTACAGTGAAGTTCGGGGGGTGAGGCTGGAGTGGCCGGGCCCGTGGAAGGTGCCCCGCTGCACAGCGTGGGCGGGAGCAGCCAGGGGGACCCCCTCTGCCGCCTCCGGTGAGCCTGCTGAGGCGGGGTCCAGAGAGCCAGCTGCACCTCCGTCCCTAGTGCTCCCCGGAGGACCCTGGAGCTCCAGCAGAGCAAGGCACTGTGAAGAGTGGGTTCACCCAAGCCTGTACCCCAGCCCCATGGGTAGTGGGCGTTCAGACACTGAGGGCAGGAGGCAGAGAAAGGAGCAAAGGCCCCGGGGAGCTCTGAGGTGGGTCAGGCCTCGCCCCTCGCCTCCCACGGGTAGGAAGAGAGGACACAGGAGGCCTGGGCTGGGCGCCCAAGACGCGTGTCCTTCGAAAGGGTTTATTTATCTTTTGATTTAGCTGAAAGATGCGCAGGAACTCAGCCTATGGTCAGGGGTAGACAGTGGAAAGCCCGGTGGCATATGAAGAGCAGATGAGGTGAGCCTGCACTGGATCCCACTGGTGGCCGAGTCCCCGGGTGAATTCCGTGCAGCTTGGCTGGTAGAGGACGCCTGGATGCGGGCTTGGCTGTGAGGAAAGTCACGGTTTCGTCCCTCAGCCCTCCTATAGTTATGTGGGTTTGTGTGAAAACCCATTCCCAGCAGCGCCCAGCACGAGTGGGAGGCAGGGTCAGCCCCTCCAGCCTCATCGGGGGCGTGGCCAGCAGAGGGGAGAGGTTACCGAGGGCCCTGGAGGATCTTCATTTCCTGTGTGCACACACACATGCATGTACACCCGTGTGGCCGCACACACATGCAGGCTCACACGTGGACACACAGCCAGGGCCCCCAAGTAGAGCAAGCGTTGTAAACACGGAAGCCAGCACGGCCTTTCAGCCAGTTGTTTGTTCGCCCTGAGCCCTGCTCCTGGCGGGTCCTCTGGGTGGTTCTGGGCCACAAAAGGCAAAGGCAGGCCCTGCCCTTGGCCGTGGGAGTGCTTTCCCCCCAGGCATCTCCTCGCCAGCGCTCGGCTGCGCGTGTGGCCCGAGGCCCTGGGCGCACAGTCTGCTCCGTGGTTTGGGGCAGCTGGTGTCCTGGAAATGGGTTATGTCCCGAATGTTGCACCCGGCCCCGCGGTGCAGCCTCCTGTGCGGTTAGTGAGGGGAAAGTGTTCCAGCCGGTCCCCTGCCTGTGCTCTGCTGGGTATGTTTGCGTGTGGGGTGCAGGGCGGGGGCGTGGGGGTGGGGGTGAATAGGGTTTGGGTGAGCTTCTTGGCTGAAGTAATTGGAACAGTAATTGGAATACCGTGGGGGGAGGGAGAAGGGAAGTTCAAGGGTAATTGCTCACTGATGCCAAAAAGAAACGAGCTGGGAAGGGCTCAGCAAGGTCACGGGCCGCTCTTTTCCAGCCGTTTCTGCACATTGCAGGACAGGCTTTGTCCGGGACGGGGACCTGCTAATACCGGGTGTGGCTGTAGGACAATGTGGCTTCATTCTAAATGCCCTGGAGTCGAGTCCCAGGCCTCCCCTACGGAAGTCACTCCCCTCCTCTGGGCCTCGGCGGGGCTGTGGGAAAGGGTCCAAGGAAAAGACGCCCAAGTGCCTTGTCCGGTGAGATGCGTGAGGATGACATTGAGCATCGGGTTTGTCTGTGCGGGCGTCACACACACAAACCCCAGCAGAGAGCCGCCTCTGCGTTCCCAGGCCGGGGGCTCTATCTTCAGCCTTGAGGTTGGACATGTCAGTGGCTGTTTCCTCCCTGCCTGCTCGGGCTTTGAAAGAACCTCATTCCCCACTGGGCCTCGTGTCCCGGCGTTCGGTGGGGGAGCTGGTGGGTCACACAGGCTTGGCCCCTGCTCACCTACGAGGCTCATGTGGTTTCTTTCTTGTTGCTGTGCCACCCATTCACACATCATGTGTGCACACATCACACACATGCACACATGGCAAAGTGCACACATCACATGCGCCTACACCACACACGTCACACGTGCACACATCACACATGTGCGTGCATTACACATGTGCACATGCACACATCAGACACACACACACGGCTCCCCTTCTCTCTGAATTGGCATTGCCAAACTTGGTTTCCATCCAGGCCCGGGTGAGGGTTCATGGGCCGCTGGCAGGGCAAAGGGCCCCCGAGAGAGAAAAGGAATAGCTCCTGAACCATTGGGAGAACCTGAGAGAACGAGTGGGACTTCAGAGCCCATCCCCCCACGCAGGGCCACTTAGTGCCCATTAGCGCCTTCCTTGGCCCCTTCAGCAGTTTGAAACCTTCTCTCTACTGAGAAACAGCCTTCCTGCTTTAATTTCAAACTTCAAAGATTACTTTCGAAATAACGTTTTTCCAGTGAAATTCCAGAGGCTTTACACATGTGTGAAAGGAGGGGCTGGGCTGTTAAAATGTGTTTGCTCTGCCCCTCGGTCCCTCAACTACAAAGGTTCCATGGCCGCCTGCACTTTGTTCTCTTAAATATTACACCAGCTCACCACCGCGTCCGAAAGTTGCTGCAGCCTCTTCCTCCACCCCCACCCCCGCCCCCCGGCCTCCCCAGGTGAAGGCCCAGTGGGGCAAAGTAGATGTTCCCTTGGCAGACATTTCCCTGTTTGGGCACTTTTCCCAACTCCACAGCTGCTCTCTGGCCCCCAGTCTCTGTAACGGCGAGAGCCGCGGTGGCCCGGGACTGGCCACTGGGCTGGTCACAGCCAAAGGAATTTTTTTTTAATTTTTCGGTTACAGTTTGCATTCAACACTTTTTTTATATTAGTTTCAGGTGTGCCGGAGGGCTTTCAGAGCACGGATGTTTGCAGTGGCTGGGGATGTAGGCGGGGTTGATTTCCACCCTCCACATCCCCACAGAACCCGGCTGAATAACTGGGGGCGGGGGGTGGGGGGGAAATGTTGAGCCTCTAATGCTGCATGTTACGGGCTTTGCTGTCGTGAGAGATTTTAGAACAATGAGCTTTGATAGGCCGTCTTGAGAATCTCTTCCCAAGCCGGTCATGGGCCATAAATGTTTCCGTAGGATAATTCCCCCGATAGTCCCAAAGGCCCAGATTTTAAAACGGCTCTTTAGCACATATTTCTCCCACAAAAATGTGGTAATATAAAAGTGAAACATTTTGATGAACTTGTAGAACTAATGATCTATAAATAAAAATCAACGTCATGTATAAGTTATTTAAATGAATTTTGTCACTGGAGAAAATTCCTCCGCATTTACATCGGTTAGTAATTTTAACGGTGAATTTGTCCATGTAAAAGGGAATTGGGCGGAGACCAGGGTTCCTCTCATCAGGCTGTGGGCACGCTTGGCCCGGCTCAGGTTTGCCCCTCCCGGTCTCCACCTCGGGAGGCTCCGCACGTTGGCAGGAGCCACTGAGAGCCGGGGAGGAACTGGACCCGAGACAGCTCGGTTGGAGGTTCTTCTCCTCCCAGGAACTGAGGTTTGCAGAGGCACCGTCTCGTCTCCCGGCAGAAGCCGTTTCATCTAGGCTGAACCCCAGCCTGCGCCCCTGTTCCTCCCGCTCCTGGGGCTGTTGGTGCTGTCGCACCTGCAGTGCGTGGACTCGCGCCTCTTAGCACCCCCTTGTGCAAATGCGGGGGAAAGGCCTGCAGATTCCCTAACCACCTTCCCTCCTGGAAGTGGCCCCGGCTCGCCGCTTCTCCTGAACCAGAGAGAGCCCCGTGCTCCTGCCTCCATCCTCACTCAGTTCCGCCAGCTCTTCCCAGAGGAGCCGACCGTCTGGCCGCCCCACACCGCGCGTCCCCACTCGCGATGCCACGCTGGCCGGGCTCACCCCCACGCAGAGCAGCGTCCAGCCGCTCCGGCCACATTCCACCTGTCACTGATCCCAGACTCCTCCGCACCCTCCCAGCCACCCCTGCCTTCTCTCGGGGCCTCTGTGACGCCCGCTCCTCCCAGCACCGGCCGGTGGCTCTTTGGTGGGGTCAGGTTTTTACAGAAACAGTCACTTTGAGACAGTTACTGCTTTTATAGGAGGAACGCGGGGAGTAGCCCATTCGGGCTGAACTTTGGGTGCTGTGTCTGTTGGGCTTGCTGGCCGACCAGACACCCCACTCTCGGCTTCCCGGTTTCACTGATGCCAAAACGACAGATTAAGCCACGTCATGACCTTCAGGGCTTCCACCAATGGGCACCCTGAGTGTTACATTCTCAAGAACCAAGAACAGCCTGTTTTAGGCGTAAGGACGCGGCTCCCTGCCTCCTGCCTCCTCTGCATCTCACCATCCTCAGACACCCCGGGGAGGAGGGCTGGAGCAGCACTGGTTTAGGGGAACCTGGAGGCCGCCTGTGAAAGTGAAAGCACGACTTGGCACTTACCAACCTGTGGGATGGAGCGAGCGGAGAGCCCGGGCATCAGGCTGCCCCCCCCACCACCACCGAAGTAACAACTTACCCCGAAAGGGCGCTCTCAGAGTGTGCCCGTCAGAGACATCTTGGAAATTCTTCTGCAGTGAAGCCCGAGCTGCTGCTAATGACCCGTGTCCTCTGAGACCCCGGGCCAGCAGCTCTGAGCGTCCTCTCGCCGAGCGGCAGCCTTGGACTTGGGGTTCTGGGTCCCGTCCCGGCCTCGCCCAGACAGCTTTTCCACCGACCCAGTAAACGATGACATGGCATTTATGTCAATAGGGGAGCCCCGTATTCCACACCCGGTTCTGTTGGTGGCCCACCTGGTCCCATTGGACAAGCAGTAAACCTCTGCTGGTGTCGTCACTTTGAAACTGGAACAGGGTCGGCCCCACCGGCACAGGTAGAAGCGAGGACCCAGGAGGTGACGGGTGTTGGCCACGTGGGAGAGCTACGAGGCTCCCCAGGGCTCACCACGTGGTTATTACAAATCTCGTCGCTAAGCTGCTGCGTGCTGGCTGCCTGTGGGGTTTGCTCCCCTGAAGGCTGGGCTTTTGTTTTGGGGTATTTGTTTATTTGCTGATGTAATAGTCCCTGGGGCATTAAAGGAAGCGTTTTTTAGGAAGAGGCCCCTGGACAATACCCCACGCTCTTTATTTCCAACTCGCCGGGCAGGACGGTTCCCGCAAAGAAGGGTGGCAAGAAGGGCGGCCCCGCCCTCATCGAGGTGGTGACCGGGAGCACACGTCTATGTTCACAAGCACATCCACCCTGTGGGGTTCAGGAAGCGCGCCCCTCGGGTACTCAAGGAGACCCGGAAAGTCACCATGACGAGATGGGGACTCTGGACGTGCGCATGGACACCAGGCTCAGCAGAGCAGGCCGGGCCAAAGGAGTAAGGAATGTCCCGTATCGTGTCCGGTACGTTTGTCCAGAAAACTAATGAGGACGAAGACTCACCAAACTAGCTGTATGCGTTGGTCACCACCTTCAGAAATCTACGGGCCGTTCATGTGGACGAGAACTAACGCTGATGGGCCAGTA
>NW_006294400.1:2453852-2461576 GCF_000327345.1 Myotis davidii | reverse complement strand
GGGGGGGGGGGGGGGGCGAGGCCCCTGGTTTCCTTCGGGGCCTTGTGCTTCCCATAGGCCCCCGTCCTGATTCTGGCCGGCTGTGCGTCGTTCCTCGTGCTGTAGCCCCAAAAGCCTCACGTGGAGAAACCACTCTCCGTGTCTTTTTAAACTGCCAGGCTCCACTGAGTGTGTCCTCTTGTTCTGAAAAAAGGGTCCCTTTAAATAATCCAGGGCAGATTCCAGTGGCTGGAAGTCATTCCTCGGGAGCGCAGGGCTAGCGGAGGAAGTCGGGACCAGCGCAGGCGGGAGGCGTGCTCCTCAGCCCCGGGCCGCGGGCTCCGGCTCCACGTGAGTCAGAGACTGTGCCTGCTGTCGGATTCCAGAAAAGACGGCCGTGAGGTGCCTGAATGTGTTACCTGTTTCCCTGCTATTGGAGGTGAAGCCACAGAAACCCGAGCATGTGAGTGTTCGGAAAACACTGTAGAGCAGTGGTTCTCAACCTTCTGGCCCTTTAAATACAGTTCCTCATGTGGTGACCCAACCATAAAATTATTTTCGTTGCTACTTCATAACTGTAATGTTGCTACTGTTATGAATCGTAATGTAAATATCTGATCTGCAGGATGGTCTTGGGCGACCCCTGTGAAAGGGTCGTTCAACCGCCAAAGGGGTCGCGACCCACAGGTTGAGAACCGCTGTGGAGAGAGCTGGAGAGACCAGGGTTCCTCTCCTCCTGTGAGTCCTAGAGGCTCAGCTCACAAAAGGCGTGGACCGAAGAGACACTGGGGTCAGGGGACATAATAAGTGATCAATACTCAGCCAGTGAGCCGAGTGCCCCTGTGCTGGGCCCTGGTGTTTCCCAACATCTGGTCTGCGGTGACGGAGGAGCCCCAGAGTCTGCCTCTGAGCCTCACAGACAGGCTCCCTGCGGGCCTCCGTCTGCCTGGAAACTGCCCCCTCGCAGGGTGGTGGCGCCGGAAGTGCTGTGGGTTACGGGCGTCCTGTGGGGATGGAGAGTCCTGTTGGTGCAGGACAGCTTCATGCGACTGGACCCAGGAGACTTGGACCATGAGATCCTCTGGCACCAGAGCTCCTCCGCGGAGTCTCCGAGGTGTGGGGCTGTGCTTTGCATTTTTCACGAGCACCCAGGCCATTCTGACTCACCTGGGAGTTCAAGAGCCTGTGGTTTGAGGAGAGAGGCTGCGTCTCCCGGGGTGTGGGCCAGCGTTGAGGATCCATCCTTAAGGCACTAACGAAGGCTGAGCCCACTCACACGCCGTGTCCCACGGCCCCTCTCCCACAGGGCAGCCCGTCACCTTCGGGACAGTGCTCTCCCTCGAGAGGGCTCAGGTCAGATGGTTCTCGGTGGGCTGGCCTCCGGGGAGGGGTGGCCCCAGCTGAGCAGCCGCGCCCCTGCGAGTTGGGTGTCTGCCCGGCTGCTCCCTGCGGGGCTCCCTGAATCCAGTGTTGTCCCTGCCTGTGCATCTGCAGTCCCTGCCCTCGGGCTCAGCTGCCCTGGTACCCACCCAGCACTCTCGCCAATGAATCTGTGATACACCCCACGGCCTCTGGGCTTGGCACAGTTCCTCCCGGTCGCGTGGCTGAGGCTGCCCGCCATTCGGGGACCAGCACACCCTGCCCGGGGCAGACCCTGGGCTGCCCCTCGCTGGAGCTGTCCCTGTGAGAGTCGTGGCAGTGGGCCCAGTGTCTCCCGCATAAGGAAGGCAGTCCCCAGAGAGGCCCCAGACCGGCCCATGTCCTTTGACTATTTATCCTCGGACTTGTAACCCCCACGGCCACTGCATCACGTGTGTGTCCTCAGCTGTGCCAGCGCAGGCCAGGCGTCCACTGTGCTGCACTTTGCTATGGCAGCAGCTGCGGGCGCCCATTTCTTCCCAGGTCCTCCTCTCCGTGGGCGGCCTCGGGAACCGAGCGAAGGCATGAGCACCAGGAGCAGCGGCAGCCGTGTCAGGGCCAGGACAGTGGGGGTGAGGTGGGGGGCCATAGGCTCCAGGGAGATCTCTGGACAGAATCGGGCACCGCAGTCGCAGGCAGGAGTGGATCCCGGGGTTTGATTCTGCCTCTGCTTCCTGCGGCTGTGTGTCCCGGGCAGGTCGCGTGACCGCGGTTTGCTGAGTGTCGTGTGTAAAATGGGGATGATGATGATGATGATGATACATCCCTCCCCACCCCACCCCCCGTGGGATTATCATGTCAACACACAGAAAGCACCCAGACCAGGGGCCGACACAGTAGGAGCTCACACAAGTGTGAGCTGCCACCACCACCCTCTGGGACGTAGGGCCTGGTGGCCAGCGAGGTGTGGGGGCAGGTCCCTGTTGCTGCAGGTCCCTGCTTGACCGTCCGAGTGGCTGACAGCAACGCTCTGCGATCGGGAGGACAGACACAGGAAGCGCGTGAGGGAAGAGAAGCCCACCTTCGCTCTCTGGAGAGGGCAGGGCAAGGCCTCCCGCCCGACCTTTCCCGCTGCCCCGCCCCGGCCGCGTGGGCTTGTGCTCAGCAGCCCGCTGCCCGCGGGCAGAGCTGCACTTGGGTCGTGTCTTTGTCTTAGAACGACACTGCCAGGGAGCAGTTTTTATAGATTCCCAAGTTTGTAATTAAAACAATTGAGAAACAATTTTGCTATGGAAAAAAGGGATAGCTGAACAGGAAGTCTCTTTTAAGCAGATGTTGTGCTGTGAGCCGTGTAGAAATACCATTTTGTCATCAACCCAGCACAGCTATCTCAAGGCTTAAAAGAAACGAAGGGAACATCTTTTCTCCTACCCCAGCGTTTTTTAGCACCTAATATCATTTCACATTTAAAGGTGACAGCAATATCTTTAACGTTTTTCTATTGGATTAATAACGTTTAATGTTCAGAGCAATAAAGCGAAATGTTTTCGTGAAGGTGCTTTCTATCACTAGTGGAAAATTCAAGTAAAAAAAAAAAAAGAAAAGAAAGAAAGACCACACACACAAAGTAATAGACATCGAGAGCCATAAACTCAAGGGAGCCGGGGCGTGGAGGTGGTTTGGTGGAGCCGCGGGTGTGCGAGGCCTGAGCCGCGGGAGGGGCCGCGTGCCCCTGGCAGCGGGCTCACGGGCCCTCGCCCACGCCCCCCCGCCATTCATCTCCACCCAGCAGTGGAATATGACAATGTTAGCATTTTTCATTTCCCTGACGTTACCATTAATAAAGCGATGATCCAAAAGGGGCTTTGCTGAGTCTGTTCTTTATGCTCCCATCACTCACGACGAGATAATTTCACACAGGATCGTTTTAAAATTAAACGGCGATAAAAGCGCTCTGCTGTTCCGTGTGCACCAGTTCATAGAAGTCTATCAAGTCATTAACGTGTCATGACAGACGGCTCGGTGGCTACAAGAGTAATTAATTATTTGAATAAATAACAAGTTGAACTTGGGGCTTTGAACCACCCCGACACCCGCATCCCATTAGGGGCGCCCGGAACCTCGCGGGGCACCGGTGCGCGGAGTCAAAACGCAGGCCAGGGCGCCGGGGCTGATGGGAAACAATTTGGTAAACACGGGGCGACACTGCCGGGGAGAGAGCCGAAGTGTCACGTCCCCGCGCCCACGTGGAGTTCAGTGCGAGAGGTTCCCCGGCAGCGGCCATTTCAAGACGCCCCCGATCAGTGATGCTCTCGGAACAATGACACAGATTTTCATAATCACCATTAATCTCGGCATGTTTTCCAAGATAATTGCAGCAATTATTAGTTGGATTTCTTTTTTCTGTGCCCATTGTGGAGAGGAACAAGTGCTTATTATCCTGGGTGGTTCAGAGGGCCCCGGCTAAACCCCTGTCATCTGCGAGCGCGTCCTTTCAGCTCCTGGAAGTTCCTCGGCGCCGGAAGCGAGGGTGGCGTCAGCAGGCGCTATTATTACCCCTTCAGGCTGCGCGGCGAGGCCGTTAGGGTGGATGGCTGAATTGTTCGTCGGTGGGACTGCTGGGCTCGGTTGGAATTACTGTCAGGTGGCGGGCGATGCCGTGACAGGTGCAGGCAGACGGGTGGCAGCTCACCCCGTTTCCACCGTGGACTTGCACAGCGAGCCAAAGACCAGTGTTTGGAGAATGCATTTTTGTGACATGCCCTTTAAAGGTTAATATTCAGTCTGAAATCTGGGTAATGTGTGGCATTGCACTTCATAGACACAGCAACGAGGCAGAAGGACGCACGCGCCGGTCCTCCCAAATCGGGTGGGCGTCGGCCGGACGTCAGTTCTGCCTTGAGCCGCCCCTGCTCCCCGGATCCCCGTGGGCCGGAGAGTGTGTCCATGGAGCTGGGTTTTGGGAGGCGACACCCTGCTCTCAGGAGAAGCCATTTCCACAGGGAAGCGTTTCTTGAAAACCCTGCGGTTTGGCACTGGACCTGCGTGTACCTGAGTGTCTGGTGTAGGGACTCCTGCGCCCCATCGGGAAAGGGGGCGCAGGTCAGGGCAACTGGGTCCTCAGGTGGGAGCAGGGCGTGGGTGGAGGGTGGGCGGGGGAACCCACAGCCTGCTGGCAGCCGGTGAGGACCTGGCTGTGGCTTCAGACGTCACCCAAAGCTTCAGGCAGCGGTGGGAGTTTTTAAGGGAAGGAATGCTAACAAGGAGGCCTGCATTTGAAAGCGAGTGAACCCCCAAGGTCCCTGCGGCGGGCACACCGTGTTGGCCACGCGGGTATTTCCCTGGTCGCAGGATCGCCCCTTCACTTCCTCAGGCCCGGTGGCTGCCATTCACCCCCTCAGCCCCCTGGTTCCACCATCCGCTTCCACCTTCAGGTGACTTCTTCGTGTCGTGGAGGGAGCTGTTCCCACCACATGCTTCGCATGGTGGACGTGCCGTAGGTTTTATCCTTACTTCGAGCAAAATGCACTTGGTCTCTGCCCCAGGCCATTAAGTACTTAGGGAGTTTTAAAAAGCCTTTCTGTGGCCGAGAATGTTCTTGTTCGTGTACTTGGAGTTCCTCGTGGGCGTTGAGTGTGGGGCCCCTGCTCGTCCCTGCTCACTGGACTCCCGCCCTCCTGCTCCTGCAGCTCAGAGGCCCACAGAGCTCCCCCTCCCCCCAGGCTGCTCTGAGGGGCTGGAGGGCCCTCAGACCCCCCTCAGGACGCGGGACTGTGGGAGGGAGTTACTGGCAGGCATTTTGTGTAGAGATGGGGGACTGAGGAAGGGGGACGTGAAAGGGGGGGACTCCCTAACTGCCAACTAGAAGCTCGGAGAACCTTCCTTGGTGGTGTGAAGGCACCTTTATCTTAAAGAGCCTGGCCCTTCCGACTGACCTGGCAAATCACTCCTGACTCCAGTTTTCTTCACTTGGTGTTGGGGCTCATTTCCAGGGCACGTCAGGCAGCCTGGGCCCGCCTGGGGCTGCTCCGGCTCCACGGGGATGGCAGGTGCCAGGGGAGAGCTGGTCCAGGCACCCAGCGGGTCCCCCGGGCAGGCCTTGCTTCCGCGCCTCCAGGTGCCTTCGGTTGGGACTCACAGCCCATAGGCTACGGAATTTAATGTGGCCGCACTTAGGTTTCTATGAAAAAGAAGGTGGAAAAAGAAAAGGTCTGCTGCCTTAGAAAGGCGCTGTCCCATAGTGCAGTCGTATAACAATGACGGCGATGACGACAGTCACTGAGCAGTTAGCTCATACCTGGGCCTGGTGTTGTCAGCTCATCTAAAGGTCACAGCAACCCAGATATTCCCTTCCTTCTGCAGTCGAGGAACGAGAGGCTCCGAGATTAAACGTGTCCTGAGTCAAAGGGGGCGGATGGCCTGGTCCGAGTTCAGGCACTGGCTGCGAGCGCTGAGGCTGGGCTGTGGCTGCCGTGGGTTGGTGCCTGCGCAGGCGGGCTGTGCCCAGGGGCGGCTCACCCGGCGGAATGGCAGAGGGCCCTGCACGTGATACTCAGCACTCACCCAGAGCCCACGAGTGGCCGAGCTCACGCGTGTCTGGCCCGGGCCCGCTCCCTCCTCCCCCGGGGGCCGCCTCCCGAGTGTGGGGCTCCCTGGGCTGACAAGTCCCTCCTCTGGGCTTATGAGTGACATGACAACGCCGATCGCCGTGGGCCTAGAAGGAAGTCATTGGCCTGTGTAGACCCAATTGGAATGTCAGCGAGCAGACAGCTCTGGAGGCATCGACAAATATCTCCCAGGGAGAACCCCCAGCGTGAAGTCACCAAGGACGCAGAGCGCGCGGCGTTCTGGTTTGCAAGTGCGTTTTGAGAAATGGCCTTGAGATCTTGAGTCCTTGGCATTTTCCCTCACAAACTGTGAAGGACTGGAACGGGGCAGGCAAGGGGAGAGCAGCCGGTGGCTGGTTATTGACCCCCCGAGCCGGCAGCTCACAGACCCACAGGCCCCACCTCCCAGCGTGTGGTTTTACGCTGAGGACTGCCTGCCAGGGCCACGTGCTCCCGCCGCCTCGCAGGCACCGTGACCCGGGCTCACTTCACACCCTCGGCAACGGAACAGACAACGACCCAGGAGCTGGAAGTGGAGTCTTTTTTTTAATTTTACATTTCCTACCACATGATTTTGTGACTGCCAGGCATGTTGAAATTAATGCTGTGTTGCTTGGAGGCTTTGTGGTGGTGGAGACACCAGTGAGGGAAGGGGTTGGCGGCCTGGGCGAAGGCGGGTGCCCAAGGCGATGGGGTGGCCCCGGGCTGGAGCCCGTAGCTGTCAGTGAGCGTGGGCTCAGGTGCCCGCAGCCGTCCCCGGTGTGTGCTGGCGGGAAGTTCAGGGGCGGCTGGGGGGCTGCCTGGGCAAGTAGCGTGATCGTTCCCCTCGGAAGGAAGACGCAGGGGCTGTCACCCCACCCCGATGCCTGGGGAAGTCCCTGCGGGGCATGGCCCAGCTGCCTGTGCGAGCAGGAGCCCGTGTTCATGTCCAACAGACACGCGTGCAGGCGGCCACTCCCCGCGCACGGCACCCGGTGTTCGGGGCGGTTGGGAAGGAAATCCCCCACCTTCTCCTCCTGCGACGTTGGAGGTGGCATCCCTGCAGGAGCAGCTTTGAGCTCTATTTGTTTAAACCTCGCAGGTCCCCGGAGCACTCCCCGGCCTCTGCACTCGGGTGCCTGGCTGCACAGAGAACAGTTGCATGAGCTCACTGTTTCCTGTTTATATCTTTAATGTATTTTACAAACACTCCGGTGACAGGCCTGACACACTGATTCCTATGTAGGCGCACTTCAGTCGGGGATTACAGCATTAATAACAGCGCTCCGTGCATCACGCCATCTTTAAGCATGATCGTTATGATAAAGGGCATACTCTTAATTACAGGCCTGCTTAATTACAGCTCTGCGAAGCGTTTGTTTAGGAGAATGCTAATTGTGCTACGGAGCCCGGGCGCTTCCTCGCTTTCTCTGCTGTAGGTCGCTCGCTCGGTGCGGATCAGCGTTTTGTTCAAACTGCCACCAAAAACAAACTTGAAAAGCAAACTTAGGAAACACTGTGCTGGTCCTCGAAGGAAACCGGCCTGGCACGCGCCCCTCACCGCACCAGGCGCTCCGCCGCCTGTCGCTCACGTTTCCTCTCTCCCCACAGCAGCCCTGAGAGAGTGCTGTATTGTCCCCATTTTACAGACAGGCTCACCAAGGCTCTGAGAGCTGAGGCACCTGCTGGCCGCACATCTGCCACCTGCTCACTTAGAGTTTAGGTCCCGGTCTGTTGACCCCCAGCCCGTCCTCCCCGCCCCCCCCCCCCCACGCGCCCCCCCCCCCCCCCCCCGCCGCC
>NW_006294400.1:2453525-2453772 GCF_000327345.1 Myotis davidii | reverse complement strand
CTGTGTCACAGGGGAGTCGAAGGACTGCCCTGTGCCCGGGAAAGCTGCTTTGGCCTGTGAGGAAAGAACAGGCTCTGTCCCTGCCTCTGGGTCGTGACCACTCAGTCAGGCCTATCTGGTGAGAGCCTCCTGGGAACCCCGGGCCACCTGGAGGGCAGGTTGGAGAGGAAGATGCAGCCCCGGACAGTGGCTCCCTGAGGGCAGGAACCTTGCTCGGCTGTCTCCCCTCCCCACCCCACCCCCACCC
>NW_006294400.1:2433232-2453413 GCF_000327345.1 Myotis davidii | reverse complement strand
CCCCACCCCCACCCCCCGCCCATCCCATGTCATCCTGAGAGGACTCAGCAGTAGACAATGTAGAACACGCATCAACCTCTGTGCACAGTGCAGTGAAGACAAAATACTGGCTTCAGCTGGGAGTGGGGGGAGGGAGGGACGGAGGGAGGGAGAGAGGGGAGGCCTGGCTCCCCCACGAGGAGCCAGGATGGGGGTGATTGATGAACGTGCATTTGGAGCACATGAAAAACGTGTGCCGTTGATTTTAAGAATTATGTTTGGCAAACCTCTAGATATTTTAAAACATGAAAAGGCTGCCCAGATAAGGAGAGTCGAAATGAACGTTATAGAATAAGAAGGGGATTTAGCGGTCTCACAGGTCAGCTTTGTACCCCACACAGAACACCCACCCCCCAGCTCCCCGACACATGGCCGCCTGCCTGGCGCTCCCACCCAGCTCCACTGGCCCTTCCTCGGATCCCCCCAGAGGAGGGCAGCTCCCCTCTGCACCTCACCCACCTCTCTGCCGCTCCCCCTGTGGCAGCGCTGAGAATACGTGTGGTCACCTTCCAGCCTCCTCTTCCAGGGCCAGGGTCCCCATCTGCTGACCTTCCGTGTGCTGGCCCAGCGCTGGGACCCAGTGGGGCCACAGTGAACAAGGGTGAACAGGATCGGCCTGCCTGGAGCATCAGGCCTGATGGTGTCCTCTCCTCTCCTCACTGGTCTGGCTTTGGGTTCCCCAGTGTCTGGGCCTCCCTAGAGCTGCCGGTAACGCTCAGAGGATTCCGTCCTGCACTGAGCTCCAGCGGACACAGCGACCGCCGGGCTCTGGTGGCAGGACTCAGCCTGTGCCTCACCATGGCATCCCTGCCCCTTTCACATCGTGAAGTCACATTATTGTTCATCTCCTCTGCTGTGACTCCACATCTCTTTCATTCCACCTAATACCATCGGCTTGGGGCCTAAAGTACCAACTGGACTTAATGACCTTTAGTAAGTTCAATCCCTCCGTTAAGTGTAGCCCATGATCCCAACTTTTTGAGATCTTTCTTGGATTTCTCTCTGTTTCCAGTTTATAAACTGCCCTCCCTGACTCCCCATCAGCCACATCCTGTATAATAAAAGGGTAATATGTAAATCGACCGAACAGTGGAATTACCATTGCTATGATGCGCACTGACCACCAGGGGGCAAACGCTCAATGCAGGAGCTGCCCCCTGGTGGTCAGTGCGCTCCCACAGGGGGAGCACTGCTCAGCCACAAGCCAGGCTGATGGCTGGTGAGCGCAGCGGTAGTGGCACAGCAGTGCTAAGGATGTCCACGGAGCAGGCCTAAGCTGTCAATCGGACATCCCCCAAGGGCTCCCAGACTGCTAAAGGGTGCAGGCTGGGCTGAGGGACCCAGCCCCCTCCCTTACCCCCAGTGCACGAATGATCGTGCACCAGACCTCTATATATATAAAAGGCTAATATGCTAAGTGTCCATTGGTCGCTATGACGTGCACTAACCACCAGGGGGCAAACGCTCAATGCAGGAGCTGCAGACCTGCAGTGACTTGGCAGCAGCGGTTCTCAGGTGACACACCCTGAAACCAGAGAGGAGGAGCCCGATTCCTCAAGGGGCCGTGCGATTCCACCTTCGGCCGTGGGCTACGTTGTTGCTGGGCACTGTTGGCCCTGAATCTGGTTTACTGCACACTTGCATTTGCGTTCCACACCCTGTACGACAGCAACTTTGCAGAGTGCCCTCTCACACTCCGGGACCCCTAGGGGGATATCAGAGAGCCGGTTTCGCCCCATCCCCTCAGGCCAGGCCGAGTGACCCCACCTGCTGGAGGCACCCCGCTCACTCTGCAGACGCCCTGTGAGCCACGTCGCCACCCCAGGTGCAGCCAGCCAAGGAGGGACTGCGGGAGGTTGGCTCCAGGGCGTGTCCAGCCCGTCTTGCCCAGTCCCACTCTGCTGACCACCTTCTAATTAATTTCCTTTCGATGTGCACGAATCCATGCACCAGGTCACTAGTATTACGTAAGCATTCTATGCACATCTTCACTGAAGTCATTGATAACACCCTGGGCAACCAGAGAGATTGCTCAAGGTCAGCATCAGTCTGTTAATCAGCTGCTTGGGCATCTAGTCCAGCCAGTGAGGGATTCTCCCCCTTCACACTGTCAGCGTATTTATCTGTCTTATCCACATGGCCAGCATGAGACGTTTTGTCAAATGCTTTGCAAAATCCACATTCCTTCCTCCTACCATAATCTCTGACGTTTCGATTTTTTAAATAAGTGAAGTTTGGCAGGCAGATTCTCTGTTTGGCAAGCTTTCGCTGGCGCCTGGGGACTCTGCCCCCGTGTGAGGAGCTCCACCCGTGGGTGGAAGTGTCTAGAGGAGCTCCGTTCCCATCCCAGCCACAGCATCCTGGCCACTCGCTTTCCTTCCTTCCGAGTGTGTTCTTCCGTTTTCTAGAAGACTGTAAAGAGCATCTGACTGAGCCTCCTTCTACCCTGAACTCTGAGATAAAGTGGTACTTTGTCCCAGATGTCCTCCCTTCTCTCCACGCGGCTGCCTCTGGGTTCCCACCTGGCATCGCTCTGGCCTCTCTCCTCAGCCTCCTCAGTGCTTCCCTGAGGACAGGGGTGCCTCAGCCCTACACCTCGATGACCCACTTGGAGGGTTAGCCCTCGCTCGTTCCCAACAACCCCCACCGTGCCCCAGTTCTCCAGGTGTGGAGCGGGGACCTCTCCCTGGACGGCAGGTGGGGAAGGCCTGCTGGGGGTGGGGGGGCACGGTCTCCCCGCTCCCGTCAGACTCTTAGAAGCTAAGAGCAGGCCTTGGAAAATGCTACATATGTGGGCACATGTATGTATACGTGTGTATATAGGTGTATAATGTAAGATGTATGTTGCCTATTACCTGGGTATGCTATAAGATAGACATGACACATTATACAGGGGCCGCAGAAGTGGGTTTATATCTGATCATATGGAAACACATGCAGGTTATGATCATTGCAGCAGCTTTATTAACTCAACAATCGGTCGCAATGCAACTATACATAGATTCACATAAAAATGCTACTGTTGCTAATATCCAGGTTTTGCAAGTTACTTTTTTCTGGCTCTTTTTCTCCTCGGTTTGTATTTACATCCTTCCGAGTCCAGTCAGCCGACCTGGGCCAGGGCCCTTCCCCGTCCGTCACAGCTAGCGCGGCAGGAGCTGACAAACAGCCCAGGGGCCACCACGGCCCAGAACGCAGTCATGTTTCTAGATCTTTCTTCTGAAATGCGTGACTGTCGGTTGGAAGGAGGGCTAAAAGCCCGATCCAGGGCCCGGCCAAGGGCCCCACGGCCTGGATGTGACCCTCGGCTGAGAACATGTCTGACCGCCTGCTCTGCCCTCAGCCGCCGGCACCCGTCCTGCTGGCAGCTCCTCCCCGGCTCCTGCCACTCACAGGCCAGAGGCCAGGCTCCGGGACGGGTGCTCTGCTCTCACCGCTCTTGTCTACACAGCTGCCTGCTCTTCCGGGGACGTGGGGGCGTCTGCCTCCCGCACCAGGGGTGTCCCAGGAGCAGGGATGGTGCCTGTGTGCACCCCTGGGCCTCACGCTCCTGCGTGCAGGTTGGCCGGCTCCGGCCACTGCCTGGCTTGTACTGTCGATGTTCACGTCTCAATTCTTTGACATGGATATTATCGACAATGCCCTTTCCTCTCTCTTCTTTTGCAGCAATGGATGGTGTGCCTTTTATGATTTCAGAGAAGTTTTCTTGTGTTCCAGAAAGTGTAAGTGTCGTGCATGATTTCCCTTCCCTCCCCACCCCCGGCCTGAGCGCCCTCTGCCCCGTGGTGCGGTGGCATGCAGGGCTCTCCTGGTGACCCTCACACCCCGCCCCATTCGGGTCATTTCTGCTGACCCCTCTTCCCCGCTGGTCAGAAGCTCAGCCCTGCAGACAGCGACAGGCTGAGGGGGGAGGGGCTCAGGCCCCTCTGGGCCTGGCAGCCAGTGCTGCCCGGTGAGGTCCTGGAGAACGAATGAAAGGAGGGAGCCAGAGGGACTAGCAAACTCAGAGGCAGCCACGCCTTTTTGCTTCAAACGTGATGGTGAATTGGACTGAACTTCACTCGGTTTCCAAGTTCAGCTTAACTTGGGTTTTTATTTAACGATGATGATGTTCTACAAAAATGGAGGCTGCCTCGCTTTCCCATTTTAATTGCTGCACTCGGTGATTCCCGTTCTCCGCTCTCGCCGGGAGTCCCCGTGGGCTGGGCTGGCCCGGCTACGCAGTGTCAGGCCGCGGTGGGTTTCCATGTGCTGCCGGCCTCGCCACCGGCCAGCACGGACACCCTCTACACGGGAGCCCACCAAGGCCCGCGCCAGCCCCGCGGCCTGTAGGGCGGGGGCACTGAGTGGGCTGCCTGGGCCTGAAGGCGGAGCTCAGACCGGGTGTTGGCGGCTGTGGGCTGGGCCACAGGCCCTGCCTGGCACCCCAGGCCTCTCTCCTGCTGCTGCCTGCCCGCCCCCCCGGGTGGCAGTGGCCCTCCCTCCGCTGCGCAGGCCTGGCCCAGGCTGGCTGCATAGCCTGGTTCCCGGGATTTTTTGTCCTTTCCGAAGAAGTTTGCTTTAAGCAGCTAAGAAACGTGAAGGCCCTGGTGGGGGCACCAGCTAAAGAATCCGTCAGTGTTTTTCTTGGATCCGACTTAAAACCACCCGGCTTGCCATGTGACCTGCTCTGTAGTCTCCATTTTCATAAAATATAATAGGCCTCCTCTGAACCCTTCTGGTAAGCAGCTTAATCTTGAAAAATGCTCCTGACGTGACACGCAGAGCATGAGTAACTTCAGCCGACTCCACTCGGCCGCGTTGCCATGGCGACGCTGGCGCCTCTCCCGGCGGCTCCTGGGAGAGGCAGCTCTGTCCTGCGCACCAGCTCCGGCCGGGAAGTTTAGTGGGGCAGCGAGAGCCTAATGATACAACAGCTGGACCTCAGCTGGATCCCGGGCAGCCGGGCAGGCGGCCCATGTGCGCCGCGCGGCCTGGCAGCAGGCGAGAGCCAAACTGCTTTCTGGCTACTGGCAGCGCAGCCCGGAGCCCGGTGCCTAATCTGGTGGCCCTGCCCCAAGATCGCCCTCACTAATGGGCTGCTACCCAGGCGCTGCCGACTCAGCAAGTGCCCACGGCGCGCGCTCAGGCCAGCCCGGTGCCAAAAGCTTCCCTGCTTCCCTCACTTCACTCTCCCAGCAGCCTGGCCTGGAGGCCCAGCTGCTCTCCAGCAGGAGAGGAAGTGATGGAGTGATGGAACCTGAGGCCGAGTCCTGGGCCTTGGACTTGGAAGTGGCCTCTTCCTACCTGTCTCACAGGAGAACCCGGCCTGGCTCAGGCCCCGCCCCCTCGGGCTGCAGTTCAGAACCAGAAAGGCCCTGGGCTCAGGGGGCGGGGCCGGTGCCCTTGGGGGACTGGAGAAGGCGCATGTGCCCAGAGGGGTCCTCTGCCCTCTCACCCTGCACTCAGCCCCCGCTTCTCTGGGCCTCCCGCTGGCTCTTGGAGCCACATGTGTTTGACTTTGTATGCCGTCTGTGGAAAAGCCAGCATCTTTTATTGAAAGGTCCCCATATTCATGAAATTATAGAAACACCCATCAAAACGCGGTATTGTTTTTCACCACCTTTCGTTTCGCAAATGACCGTTAGTAGGCAGTGATTTCGTTCACTTTGCATTTTCAAAGCCCTGGAGTTCCCCCAGCTCCTCCCCGGACACCTAAGTCCTGGAGGAGAGACTCACTACCGGCCTCCTGGAACGACTCAGCCCCACGCCCCGCAGCGGCCTGGCGGCCTCTGGGGAAGGCGGGACAGCTCCAGCCCCACAGCCCTGGAAAGAAAGCACACGGCTTCTCCCGTGGGCAGGGGACGGGGAGCTGAGAGTTACTGGTGACAGCCACTGCCTTTCCGGACAGCATGACCCTCCTGGATGCTGAAGGCAGATGACTAAGCAGCGGTCCCTACACAGGGCACTTTCTGGAAGCGCCCTCACTAATCCCTGCAGGGTGCCCCGGGACGGATCCCAGGTTCCGTGGGGAGGGTGGAGGGAACACTGGGTCACACGGGGGCGGAGGTCATGCTCTGTGCCCGCGTGAAGAGGCAGTGCCAGCCCTGAAGGGCGCCATGGTCTGTGCTTTCAGATGCAGCCCTTTGACCTGCTGGGAATCACCATCAAGTCTCTGGCGGAGATAGAGAAAGAGGTAAGCGGTTTGCAGCGCGGGAGGGGCGGGCCGGCTCACGCACCTGGGTCTCTCCGGTTAGGGATCTGCTCCGGATCAGGAAGGACCGGGGTTGGGGTGCCCTTTGCAGAAAGCCACCCCCATGTCACTCACATGTATCGCTTGGAACAAGAACCCACTTTTCATGTTTATTACTCCGGTCCAGTGTGCCAGCCCCTCCCCGTCCTCCTCGCTCAGAGGCTGTAAGAGACGGGGGACAGTTGTGCTTTATTTTTATCTCAGTGTCTCAGCTTAAAGAAGGTGGGGGTCCGGGGAAGGGCTGCGTGTGCCGAGCCACCAGGAGGGGCGTGGAGACGGTCCCGCCTCTGTGACTTAGAGGCTGGGTGCTCCGCTGTGCATGGTAAGCCAGACCCCATGGGGCAGCCTGGTTCAAACAGTTCGGATGTTTCTCTACTGAAAGGAAAGACACCCCGGCTGGGGGCACTTGTGGCAGCTCCGACGAAAGGGCGTCGAGATCGTGGAGTGGGATGGGGTCGGACGTGCTCCCGCTCCCAGGACAGCGTGGCGGGTGCGTCTGTGTGTGGAGGGCTGCGGAGCGTCACGTGCTTGCAGCGGCCCCGCTGGGGGGAACATTTGTCTCGGAGATGGAAGTGCGAGGACCATTTCCATATCCCCGCTCCTCTGGGCCTTCTCTGCTGTGCCAGCGAGCGGATGGGGCTGCGTTATTGAAAGATGGCTGAAATCAAGGAAAATGGAGTCAGTGTAGTACAACAGATTCCTAAGCCTGTCACAGCAAAAACAAGACGGAAAAGCCCCCCTTGTCTTTGCCTTCCAGTAAATCATAAAACCCACCTGATTGTCATCTGTAGACCGGGGGGCGGGCGGGGGGCGCTTTTCTGTCTATAAACTTCGGGGAAAGACTGGCCGCTGCCACGCTGGGAGGCGCCAGGACCCCGTCAGCCCTTCTTGGGTCCAGGAGCCGATGGCCCCGCTCAGCCCGCCCTGGCGCGGGGTCCTCGTCGGTGGCGCCCGGTGTGCGTGGGAAGGGGGGGCCCCCGGGGTGGCTGCGGGTGGTGCCGCAGGGCCCAGCCTGGGACCGCCCAGGAAGGTGAAGTTCATCCGGACGGGTCTGGCCCACACTGACGGGGGCAAGTCACACCCGCACTCTGTTTAAAGCAGGGCTCTCCGTGGACCGATCCCACGGGGTTTTTCGTGAATACTTGGCAGACAGGTGCCCGTCGCCGTGGCTGGGTGCTGTGAGGTGGCACGTGCTGGCGATGGGGCAGCCCCCAGCGTGGCCTCGCTCCCCTGGGTCCCCGGGTGTTTAAGCACCTGCTGTGTGCTCAGCGCGGGCTCCGGGCTCCACCAGCCGCCTCCCCGGCCCTCGCCCATGCTGACCCGAGGGGTGTCATTCCTCCCGTGTCGTGGGCAGAAATGGAGGCTCGAGGGTGAGGAAAAGATTGAGGCCCAGTGGGTCACACCCTAAATCCTCTCCTTCATGACTCGAAGTCTGTGGCTCCGCAGACATGCAAGGGGCCGGTGAGGAGTGGGGGGGTGGGGGGGGGAGGCAGGGACCCCTGGGTCCTGACCCTGGCCTTTGGGTCACAGGTGGAGCACACAAGGGGGGATGTAGGAGAGACACACGAGGGGGGATGTAGGAGCAGAGCCGTGCATGTGGCGGAACCGCTGTAAACCTCAGTTCTCTTCCCGCTCCCAGGACTGATGTCTGTACCAGACGTGTTGAGCTGGGCTGTCTTGTCTTGAGGTCAGAGGCTCTGAGTGGAGCTGGTGGACAGACGGGCTCTGCAGTCCGCGGCCCTGGGCCTGAGTGAGCCTCAGTTTCCTCGTCTGAAAACTGGGACAGTAATGAAAACGCTTCCCCACTGAGCGCCGTGTAACTGGCTTGGAACAGGGCCTGCCCTGGCTCCCGCTCCGCTGCTGCTGTGGCCGCGGCCGCTCCTTGTCCACGGGAGGGTGTGAGCAGCTGAGTCCGGCCCTCAGCACGCGCTGCTCGGGCCCGTGGCTGAGCCGTGGCATCGGGGGACCGAGCCGAGCTCTAGTTCTTGTTCCTAGAGACGGGTTAAACACACGTCCGCACTCTCTGTTGAAGGAAACTGAACGGCGGTGAGAATGTGGGGACGGGCAGGGGCTGGAAACGGCACATGGGTGTGAAGCCGCCGCGGACACCCGCCGCCAGAAGCTGTGGATTTGCATCTAATCTGAGGACTTACACGTGACACCAGCCGTCCGCGCGCATTTAGTGGTGACTAGTCTGTTGATATCCGTGCACTTTGGTGAACAGCCCCATCTTCTCAACACGTGTGAGGATTTTCTCCGTAAATACACCTGAGCTTGCTCCTAGGCCCTGAACCCAGCCCTGCAGGGGTGGCTGCCTGGGAGAGGCTGTGCCCACAGCCTCCCGGCCTGGTCTGGGCCCCGGGGCTGGCCCTGGGCAGCGGCTGTCTCCTCCGTGGGATGATTGTCTCCTTTTCATTCCCAGCGGGTCTGGCTGCTCTTGGTGGAGAGGGGTGGGGCCCAGAGCAGGGGGAGCTCTGCTGGCAGCTTCCCTCTAAACCAGCGGTTCTCAACCTGTGGGTCGCGACCCCTTTGGTGGTCTAACGACCCTTTCACAGGGGTCGCCTAAGACCATCCTGCATATCAGATATTTACATTACGATTCATAACAGTAGCAACATTACAGTTATGAAGTAGCAACAAAAATAATTTTATGGTTGGGTCACAACATGAGGAACTGTATTTAAAGGGCAAGAAGGTTGAGAACCACTGCTGTCAATTGTTTCATCCCATTAAACCAAGCCTCCTACCCCCAAAGGTGGGAGACTGCCTTTGGGTCAGAGGCACATCTGGGCCCCGTGCCTATTGGGGCTCCTCCCTAGTCTCCCCTGGCTCCCTGCTCCCTGCTCACAGGGCTGAGGAAGGAGAGGGCCGCCCTGGGGACCGTGATGCTTACATCCTGACCCGGAGGTGCACTTTCCTTACTCGCGCTGCCTGGGGTGTTTCTGAACGTGGGCCTGTGCCTGTCACTACCATTTGGCCCTGGGACAGGTCACTCCATTAACCTGTCAGCCTTGAGCTTGGGGGTTCGGGACCGAAGGGAGCACTCCAGCAGTGCCCAGCAGAGCTGCCCGGTGCTCCCACCACAGCAGGGGGCCCCAGCCTGCCACTGAATAACAGGTGGAAAGAGACGAGGTGTACCCCGGTCGTGGCTGGGCCCCACAGAACCCCAATGAGCTCGGGGACAGTGTGAGCTAGGACGAGGCTCTGCCCATGGTACCTGGGTGTTTGCAGGACGTGTGTGGCTGTGGAGGCAGTGGAGGCAGCATGGTGCAGGGAGAGGACAGGTAGTCCCAGGCCGGGGTAGCATGCCAAATCTGCCCCCACCCCCCGGGTTTGACCCTGGGGCAATCTCCTGATGACCCTGCCCCCGGGTCTGAGCCGTGGTCAGCGGTCAGGACCTCCCCAGGGCTGTGGCCGAGGCAGGACTTGATCACGTTTTATCAAAGACACGCACGGGAGGTCATGTCCTAAGGTCATGATTAAAATCAGTGCACATGCTCCCGAGCAGATTTCAAAGGAAAAATCATTGGGAAGGCACAGCCCTTCAGCCCAGAAGCTCGCTCGGGCCCCGTGGGTGGGTTGTCGGAAACGAAGCCATGGTCACCAAAAACACCAAAATCTGACCGCTCCTGGCCCTCGGCCGTGGCACCGCCCCCGTTCTCCCGGCCCCTCTTCCTGCGGCCACGGCCCTGCCGCCCGCATCCGCCCACGGCTCAGAGCAGGGGCTTTGCCAAGTAAATGGGTCCCAGGCTTGAGAGAGTGAGATTTTGTTCCTCTCCCCTCGGCCCGGGAGGTGCCAGGGGCTGACCAGTGGCAGGAGTGGGGGCACTGGGAGGTCTTCTGGCCAGCCTGGCCCCTCCCAGGGGTTTGGGCAGCAGCCGGGGGCCTGGGGCCCTGTCCCCTGCAGGCCTCCTTGTCCTCCCGCTGCCCAAACAAAAGGCTCTCCCCTGGGAGTCGGGGAGGTGTAATTTTGCGGCCAACCCCTGTGATGAAGCATCTTCCCTCCAAGTGAGCTGGGCATATAAATGTGCTTTATTTCCCTCGTAAGCAGTCGCCGTTTCTCCACCCGTTGTATTTCCGTCCAGGCAGCAGCTTCTGCAAGAATTCCCCTGCCAGGTCACCTGAACCGGAGCCTGTGTGCTCCTCCCCCACGGCCCCACCCTGCCTCCCTCACAGGCCGATCTGTCCCTTGTCTCGGGGAGTGATGGCCAGGAGACAGTGGCCTTGATGGTGGTAGATTTCATGCTGCGTGCATGACGACCGGCGAGCCTTTTAAAAATAGGAGCCGGCGATTCCTGTGATGGACGGGCATCCGGATGCCGGGCAGCTCCACACACAGCCATCTCCCCGCCTGCTGCCCGCCTCCCACGGAAACCACGGGCTCCCCGCCCTTCAGGGGTGCCGCACTCAGACCCGGCAAGGGATGTGCTGGTCGCCACCGGCTTCCTGGAGGAGCAAACAGCCTCCATTTTCACGGATCTAAAGCCGAAAGTCAAGGGAGAGTCTAATTAGTAAAGGGACGATCTCGTATTAATCACTCCCTTAAAATTGACAAGGGAGGCAGTCCATTTAACCACTTAATTGCTGCAGGTTTTTATGGGCTGCTGTTTGCAGGCGTATTTAATGAAGAAGTTATAAATCTAAGGGAGCTTAAAATTTTAATTTTATACCTAAATATTTTCCTTGTTCTCGTGTTTGTAGTCAATCCTCACGAGTGTAGTCACGTGGAATGTTCTTTAAATGAACATATTTGCTAACTGGCATGATTTCAGTTTTTAAAACATTGGTTCCAGCAATTAGGCATTTTTTTTTCAGTTCCCAAATGACTAGAGAAATTCGTCTTGATTATAATTGCTCTTAGCCACGCATATCTAATTTGTGTCTTTTTAAGCGTTAATTAGTAAACAGCCTGCGCTGACATCTTTATGTGTTTGTATGTTGAAAAATGGGGCATATTGCTTATTTAGCTTGGGCCCACTCCACGAGCAGCGACGTCACGACATGGAGGTGAAATTAATGGGACACGTGTGGCAGCTCGAGGTAAAAAGAATTTTTGAATTCAACTCTTGGACATTCCGTTTTCATGGGCTTCTGCTGGCCCCTTCAAATAGCTGAGATGCAGTGTGGATTTGGAACCTGCAGAGGCGGGCAGAAAGTGAAACAGAAGATTTTTGTATCAGTAATGAAATGGCAGAGTCCCAATTTTATAAAAGCAAAACGTTCATATCCCAGCACAATTGCTCATTCTCTCAACTCTGGAAAGCTTTCATTGTGCTTATTAACGCGAAAGAATTCTGTGCGGGGAGAGGGCGCAAAAATGCGTGGTCCCTTTGCACCATCTAGTGGTCAGGTCTTAAACTGCAACAGGAAATAAGCTGCCTTCTCTCCACCTGTGAGATTTAACCTTTTCGCCACCCAGAATCCTTTTTCTTTATTTATACTTCAGTAAGGACGCTTATATTTTGGGGGGCGGGGGGGCGGTGTGCTACTTTATTAAATAAAGGTTAGTTAAGTAAATAGGCGTTACCCTGCCCCCCCCCCCTCTTTATATTGCTCACCGACAGCTGCACCAGCTGCTACAGCGCTGTCGCAGGGTGGAGGTCATCCCAGCCCCAAACAAAGTGACCTGATGCCGTTCAGTGGGTGGCCCTTCTGAAGGCACAGAAGCAGTGTTGTCCTCACTGTGAAATGTGGGGAGCAGCTTGGGGACCACGTCAGGAGCCTGGCCACCGTTTCGGGGCCAGTTTTAGGCCCGAGACAAGACCAGTTCTCTCCCCATAAATCCCGGCAGGTCTCCTGGGCAGTTTATCCTCTTAAGCAGCTCCCCTGCCCATCAAAATCAGCTTTTAACATTCAGTGTTTTCCCCATGAGTTCACAGGTTTTACATGTTTATAAAAATGCAAACATTTCAGACACATAAACTTCCCCACATTCCACTCCGGGGACACACACATACACACACGTGAACATTACACGGGCTCCCAATACACACAGTATTCTGTGCCTTGTTGCACACTCGCCATGCACCTTGCACATCCTGCATGTCAGTGCGCACAGATCTGCTCCCTGCTTTCCGCGACTGCCTGTTTGCTCTGTGATAACTTCCGCAGCCACTGCGGACTGCCTTTTGCGCTGATCCGGTCATCTGCTGTCACGCTGCTGCGGTGCACCTCCTTGTACGTGTGTCCTTGCTCCCCTGGGCCTTCTTACTATATGTTCCCATCCTGCCTTCCCAGGAGGAGGGGTGTGCCTTCATGACTCTACCGTCAGCATGGGAGGGTGCCCGCTCCCCACATCCGCCCTGGCTACACACTTCCCTGGTATTTAAAAGGGAACATCTTTTCATGTTTATTGCTCATTTGTATGTCTTTTATGAATGTCTCCTGTTTGTACCCTTTGCCTAATGTCCTCTATTGGCTTCTTTAGCTTTTCTCGTTCATTTTTAAAGAGTTCTTTGTGCTGTTTATAACAACCTTCTCTCTGCTCTGGGTACACACACACACACACACACACACACACGCACACACGCACACCACTCTCACCAGCGGCTTCTCACCTTGCTAATAATGTGTTCTAAATTTTTTCATGGACAGATTAATTTTTGGCTTCAGATCATACTTAGATTATAAAAATATTCACTCCTATTTTCTCCTACCCTTTTGTACTTTAATATATTAAAATACTAAATGCTCCTCAACTCCTTAACCCACCTGAAATGTATTAGAAGATGAGGGCTAGAACCAGATTTACTTCATCTTAACGTGTTAGCCAGTTTTCTCAGCATTGATTATTTTCTTCAGTGAATTGTAAATACTACCTTCATCATACACAGTCATGCACCGCGGATACCAGTGGTCCCATAGACTGTAATGGAGCTGGGAAATTCCTAGCGCATAGTGACATCGTAGCCGTCCTAACGCCATAGCACAGCACGTGACCCACCTGTCTGGTTGGTGCTGTCTGTGGCTCGTACCACCTGCTCGCCAGTCGTACACAAGTGTGGCAGGTACATTATGCAGAGTACGTACGACTTGATAATGATGATAATTGACTGTGTTGCTGGTTTCTGTATTCACATTCTCTTTATTGTTATTTTAGAGTGTGCTCTTTCTACGTATAAAAACTGTTGGCCCTAGAACAGAAGCCCATGTCTCCTGCTTCCTGCACCTCTTGATTGCGGCATTTTCTCTGGTGCTTGATTTACTCTCCTGTTGCTTCGCACAGTAACGTGCTGTCCAGGCGCGTAGCTCGGGGCAGTGGGCTGCACCGTGCAGGTTTGTCTAAGTGCACGATGATGCTCGTACAAAAAAAGCCTCCGACGACACGTGCATCCCCTCGTCGTTAAGTGGCATGTGACTGTCTAGTTCCACGTGTAAGTTAATTAATGGACATTTTCCTTGACTCTTCTTTTGATCTATTACCACACTGTTTTGAATCTTATAGCTTTGTGATAAGCCTTAATACATGATAGGGCTAGCTCTTCTTCCCCCAAAAATCCTAATTATAGTCACATGACCATTCTGCCAGTTGAACCTCAGAATCGTTTGGGGGGCAGGGGGTTCCAGAAGCTCCATTTCCGGTTTATTGTAACTGGAGGACATGGTGACGGGGCTGGCATTTCCGGGGAGGCGTCTCCCTCGGGCCTTTGCTTGCCTCACTCAGGGAGTAGAATGGAGTTCTTTGCAGAGTTCCTGCAATTCCTTCCAGGCTGTTCCTAGGTGTTTCATGTGTCTGTGGCTCTTGTAAATGGGGTCTTTGCTCCGTTAGCTCTTCTGTTACTCATGTATCCAGAAGCTGTCGGCTTCGCATTGCGTGTCTGCAGTTGGCTGTCTCGCCGCTCACTGTTCCTGGCGGTTCCTCGGTCGCTTTGCGCAGGCAGACGGTTCTGCCATCTGCAAACCCGACCCCAGCCCCCTCCTTCCCGGTGTTTGTCCCTCGCTGGTGCCTTCGCCCGGCCGGCACGGTCCGGGCACTGGGCCTCCTTGTCTTCATGTTTTAATGCAGGTTTCTAGTTTCAGTCTTCATCCAGGGTTACGTTTTGGCTTGTCATATGTATGGACGTGTCCCTTTTTCTCTCGTGTTAAAGAATTAGCCATCTATTTTTATTTTCCTAAATGTTTTTATTAGAAATGGATGGTGGCTTTTGATAAATGTCTTTTAATCATCTCTTGAGATGCTCATTTTTTTCTCCACGAGCATATTAATATGGTAGATGATATTAATAGAGTTCCTAATTCTGAGAGTCTCGGGCTCCCCCCTCCCCGCTCTGTGGTCCTATGGCCGAGCGGCAGCCCCCACAGTTGCTCCCACAGTGGCCCCGGCATTCACCACACACACGAACAGCCAGGCCGGGTGTGGGAATGGCTGAGGCAGCGATGACGCCTGGCGGACAGAATCGCCCACCTGGGCACTGTCCTGGGTGGTATTCCTGCTCATGCAAAACTAGAGTCCAGATGATGCAAGTCCTTCATAGAAGGGTGTTTCTATTCTTACGGTTTGGGCCTCTTTCATCGCCCGACGTTTAAAGTAATAGCCCCTCACATTGAACTTGTGGAAGGTTACCTGCACGTAGGTATGAAGTGAGCCCTGCCTGGCACCTGCCTTGGCTGCACAGCCCAGGCCCCGGCCGGCTGTGCTCACCACCCACGGCTCAGCCCCTCGGGGCGATGGGCAGTGTCCTCTCCTCACTCGCTGCTCAGAGCCCTGCCCACCTCATACCTGCACGTAGGTGTGAAGTGAGCACAAAGGAGCTGAAGAGAGGGAGGCACCTTCCCAGCGTGACCTCCTCTCCTCACCCCAAACCAGGGCCAGAAAGCAGGATCGTTTCAAACGTTTTCTGCAAATAACCCAGGAGAGGAAAAATGCAGACGTCTGCTTCAGGTGATACTCAGGTAAACTCTGAAATGCGGGCGCAGTGATGGGGGAGCCCCGCCGTTTGTGGACACAGAAGTGGAGTTTATTCGCAGGGGTGAGGAGGGCTCGGGGCTCTGCCCCAGGGTGGGGACGTAGGAGTCACCAACCCCTCCTGCGCCCCAGGTTTGGAGCAGGACAGGGGGACTGATAAGGAGGGATGAAGTGACCAGAGGCCTTGAGCAGGCGGCGGCCGGGCTGAACCGGCGCCTCACCGAGCCGTTCTCGGGCAGCCCTGTGCCCACACATGTGGTCCCTGCTCCCGGAGCAGGGGGCCTGGGGGGGCCTTGTCCACCCCTTCACCCAGGGCGACCCACGGTGGGACGGGCTCCGACCCCGGGGTTGCTCGGGAAGCCACCTGGGAGAGCCAGCACAGGGCCAGCCGAGCACCCGCACCGACCCAGGTGGTCAGAGGCCTCCAGCGTGTCCCCGGCCCTGGTGGCCTGGGTCAGCCTCTCTGAGCCCCGGGTTGCTCACTGTTGTGGCAAGAACAGTACCAGCTCCACGGGGCATGAGGATTTGGTCCCAACACTCACTCTGGACCCGGCAGCTCCTGCCACCCTGTCACCTGTGGAGCCATAACCCAGGAGCCCTGAGCGGCGGCCCTTCCTTGAGGGAGGTACCAGGCGTGCTCCCTGCTCTGGGGATTCTGGGACCTCCCCCGGGAGGGGAGGGCAGGCCTGGCTTCCCCGCAGCCCAGCCTCTGCAGTGTCCAGCCCCGAGGCGCCCCCTTTCCCAGGTTTGAGACGTCCCTGAGGTGACGCAGTCCAAGTACGAACAGGCCTCCCGCAGGGCAGGAGCCGGCAGGACAGGCCGGAGGAGGCCGGCTGCCCAGGCCACCTGCCCCGGCTGAGTCCCCGCAGCCCGGCTTCCAGAGGAGCGAGGAGAGGACGCTGCCCATCGCCCCGAGGGGCTGAGCCATGGGCGGTGAGCACAGCCAAGGCAGGTGCCAGGCAGGGCAGGCTTGGGAGAGGGGGGCCGCTGCTCAGAGCCCTGCCCGCCTCCCTCTGACTGCAGGGACCTCCATGCCTTCCGGAGCCCGCCCTTCACTGGGCCGACCCCTGCACCAGACTCCTCTCCTTGGCCTGAGTCTTGCCCCTTTACCTCCCCTCCACCTGTGCTCCCCTGGCCGGGCCTTCAGGCCGCTCTCACCGAAGTGCCCTCCGTGTTGGCACCCATCAGTTCTACCCCCACCTCCGAATTGCGTCCCATGAGGAAGTGGGTGCAGACACATGCCCAATGCCAGCTGCTGGGCCTGTCCCCCTGCCCCCGCTCGGTCTGTGACCCTGTGCAGGCGGCGCTTCCGGCAGCTTCCACAGCTGGAACAACCCTGAGCGCCGCCCTTTCTGACGCTGGACCCAGGGAGGGAAGGGGGGGATGTGCCCTTCTCTGGGGCAGCTGGTAAATGTGGGCAGGCAAATGCTGGTGCCTGCCCCACCCCGGCCAGGCCCAGCGCCCTGGTGCTGGCAAAGCCTTTGGTCCCGAGGCACGGAGGCCGCACCCGTGAGTGGGCCGGTGGGTGGGATGGTCGCCACCTTTGTCCAGTGGCCCGGCAGTGAAACGCCAGCTCCAGGTGCCCTGGAAGCTGTGGTCTGCCCCTCCCACTGCCGGGATGCCACCTCGCGGCGACAGCAGGACAACAGCCATGGGGACGGTGGGAGTGGTGCGCGGTGAGGCCTGGTGCTCCGTTGCAGGGCCCCAGGCCCCTGGGAAGCCCCTGGCGGGGCCCTGACAGTGATGTCTCTTTCCTGGAGAGGCCGCCCAGGCCAGGCTGCTGCTGCTGCTGCGATGGCGGCCTGTGCCCACCAGAGGGCGCCCAGGCCTGGCGCCGCTCTGCTGAGCTGGCTCTGCAAACCCAAATTCTTTTTAATTGAAAATTTTTTTAATTCAAAAAGGATTTGCTGTTTGTGGGCGAGTGCAGGTTTCCTTATGTGGGAGACGAATGTCTTGAGTAAACAGATCTGGGCCCAAATCCACCTTCAAAGGTGCTCGCTGTTTGCCCGGGGGAGAGAGGGGCTTCCAGAGCGGCCCTAGTCTCTTGGGCAAACACTTTGGGGCCGCAATCCCGCCGAGGACAGCGTCTGTGGGAAGGGTTATCCGCAGCCTAAGGGGGATTATGTCAGGGGACATATGTTGAAATTTCATTTGGGGAGTTAGAGAAAACAAGGGGGGGCGTCTCCTTTCTCTCCAGCCAATATAGCCTAAAAAGGGAAAATCCCAAGGGCAGAGGTGGGGGACAGCAATCTGTGCTGCGCCCGGATCCAGGCGGGGGGCGAGGGGAGGGCTGTGTACTTGGGCTGTGAGTCAGGAAAGGGCTGTGTGTGCTCTCCCCCTGCCCCTGCCCCAGACATGAGAGGAGGAGGATTTAGCAGCTCATCCTTGAAGGCCCATCTGTGCCTCCTTCCTAGGGACCCTGCCCCTACTCCTGGCCACAAAGACTGGCCTCAGGACTCCCGAAGCCCAGGCCAGCACTTGCTTGCCCAGGCTGGGAGTGTCTCGATCCCGCTCTGGCCCCCACCTTTTCTGGGGCCACCCCTGCTAGCACCCAGTCAGCAGAGGGCTCAGGCCTCTGGCTCTGGACATCTGGCAGCTATTGCCTCTGCCTCCACCTCCCTCCATGGGCTCTCTGTGCTGAGCAGCCCCCACAGATGCAGGCCTGACCGCCCCCATGTCCCCACCACCCCGGAGCCGGAGCCGGCACAAAGCCTGCCCAGCAGGGCCCCGCAAAGCCTCCCAAAGGAGGGCCTGGCCACTGGCACTGGCGCCTCCTCATTTGAGAGGTGCCTCGCCCGTGCTGCTGCCCCAGGCAGGCGTCTCCCAGCTGGTCTCAGAGCAGCGGAGGGGAAGCCCCAGCCTCCTGCACCCCCTCAGCCTCCTGCACCCCCCAGCCTCTGGGTCCTCATCCCAAGCGCTGGCCTGGCCTCTTCTCTCCCCACCTTGAAACATCTTCACACCTGAGCCCAGCTCCCTGGACCCTAAGTGCTCCCACTCCCCCCTCACCCCCAGTTCCACGTCTCCCCAGAGTGCTCCTTGGCCACTGGCAGCAAAGCTCTCGCGCTCTCTCCCCCGGCCTTGTCTCCTGTGCGCTCCTTTGGCCCCCAGCGCCCACACTGGGCGGATGCGGTGGATTAGCTAAGGCAGCCCAGGAGGGAGCACTTACTGCTGTGATGCACCTGAGCAGCCACCAGGTGGCGGTATTGTCCCAGACTTCGCCTGGAGTCCACTGCCTCCTGCTGCAGGTCTGCCAGCGGCCCCGGAGCTGAACCCGAAGGTCCTGGCCTGGTCCCTAGAGAGCAGAAGAGTGACCGGGCTGGTCACCAACGTACCCGGAGGCCAGGGGAGGGTCAAAGGCACAAACCTCATCCCACCCGCACCGCAGCCCTGGGAGGGCGGATTGTGACTCCACCCCATTGAGGTGTAATTGACATAAACATTGTATTCGTTCCAGAGGTCCAACATAGGGCTTCACTGTTTGTATGTATCTCAGAGTGGTCAGTCCCGTTAACACCCATCACCAGTTACAGAAGCTTTTTCCTGTGGTGAGAACTAAGATGTACTCTTAGCAGCTTTCAAATACGCAAAACAGTATCACCATCGTCACCGCGCTGCCCTCCACTTCCCCGAGACTTAGAACCGGAAGTTTGTACCTTTGACTCCCTCCCCCCGCCCCGACTTGGTTGGGGTTTTTTGTGTCTTGTTTTTTGTTTTGTTCTTTAGATTCCACACGTAAGTGAGATCACGTGGTACTTTTCCTCCGTCTGACTTATGTCACTTAGCGTAATGCGTCCCAAACAGCAAGACCTCACTGTTCTCAGGCCGCGTAGCGTGCCACTGTGTGTGCGGGGCTGGGCTAAAGCTCGCCGTTGCCTCGTGACGCTCCGTTGAGTTACTAACGCTGCTGTAGTAGCCACAGCCGCACGTCTTTCCCATGCGAGCCCCTGTGCTGTGTGCCAGGCCTCCTCTGTCCCTGAGCCGGCGAGGGCCTTGGGGTCTGCTCTGCCCGGCTCATGTGAGTGAGCTGCGTGGGGCAGACGGCTCCTCGAGTTTGTCTCACTTCCTTGGGCTCAGAGCCGGCGGTGGGACTGCTGGGTCACATGGTGTTTCTATTCTTAGTTTTTAAAGAGTCTCCAAACTGCTTTCCTTGCGGCGGCACCAGTTGACATTCCCAACAATGCGCGGGTTCCCTTTTCTCCGCGTCCTCACCAACCCTCGTCACTTCCTGGTGACCCCGCTGCAGAGGTGAGCTTACCGAGGTGAGGTCCCGAGAGGAGCAGAGACCTGCCCGAGGTGCCCTGCGACGCGAGCGCCTCTCCCGCCCTCCGCCCTCGGAGACAGGCTGTCTGTAGGGACCCCATCCTTCCCCCACCGGGGCCTGTGGCTCCGCGAGGCTGCACACCTCCACCTTCGCACAGGGACGGTCAGCCGGGCCTCCCCCAGCCCCGGCGCACATCTGTGTCTGTCTGTCTGTCTGTCCTGGGTCAGTGCTGAGGGACTGCCAGGCAGGGGGTTGAGGACACTATCAAACCTGAAACCTTTCAACTTCCAGCTGCTCTCTGCTCAGCGTGGCCCCAGAAGTGCCTCCTGGCTGCAGGGGTGCTGGGGCAGGGGTGCTGGGCAGGCTCTGCCAGGTGCCTGGCGGGAGCAGAGCGTCCGGAGCCCTCCCTGTGGGGGTGCCCGGGGGATGCCCCCCTACTGCCATGGCTCCACCCCATCTTCCTACCAGCCTCCCCAGTGTCCCCGCAGAGGTGGCGGCGGGCGCCGCTTTAAGTAGGTGATTCCAGCTGCTGAAAAGGTTTCAAATCGTATTTAAATGCTTGACAACCACCAACCTAGTGTAAGCTCCTCATTCCCAAAACCTGTAGGAGCACCTGGCCGTCAAGGTGACCCTCAGGTCTCCTGGCCCCACAGTAGAGGCGCTGCCCTCGGCCCAGGATCTGCTGGGTGCGCTCGGGGGCCGGTGGGTGCCCCCCTAGAGGGTCCGCGGCAGCTCATGAGGCCA
>NW_006294400.1:2432901-2433183 GCF_000327345.1 Myotis davidii | reverse complement strand
AGGCCTGGGACAGAGACCCAGATCTGCCCTTGCCAGTGTGGGCCTCCGTCCAGCAGGACCGTCTGCGGGGTGGGAGGCGGAGGGCGCCGGCGTGTAGCCTGGCACGCGTTTGCTGCGGGTGTCGTGGCTCAGGCACTGCTGGAGCTGAGGTCTCGCCTTGCGGGCGTGGGGCGGGTGTGAGAGGTACCAGTCCTCAGAGACCAGCAGGCACGGCAGCCCCACGGGCGGGTCTGCAGGCACATGCTCGCACCCACAGCCCGTGTGCAGCCCAGGGCTCGGCGA
>NW_006294400.1:2419748-2432652 GCF_000327345.1 Myotis davidii | reverse complement strand
TAACCTCGACTAACCTGTGTGTGCCGTAGCGACGGCTCCTGACGTGTCCGTGTGAGGAGCAGTCGTCCTTAAACAGCCCTGCACCCGGGGCCACCAGTGACTCCCTTCCCTCCCGTCACTGCCGCCAGCCACTGCCCCTCCTGGGAGACCGGGTGGCTCCCATCACCCGCCCGGCGGTTTTTTAGCATCGAGCTGGGACTCGGCACTGGATCCACACGGACGCCCTGAGGTCGGGGGCAGCGTGCCCGGCGCTCCCCGCCCAGGACGCTGTGCTCACACCTCACACCCACGTCCCCCCAAAGGGCTCGTCTCTGCAGTGCCCACGTGCCATCAGCAGTGCCAACTGCCTCTGCCCGGTGCCTGACCCGGGACCACAGCCACGGGCCTCCCAGGTCGTCGAGGAAAGAGGCTCTGAGCAGGGCCTCCGCTCACAGGAACAGCTGTCGGGAACAGTCCGTCCGGCCCTGGTCGTCGAACCGGGACCGGCACTGACCTTTCTGCCACGAGTGGCCAGTGGACACACGCCACTGCGGTGTCCACCTCGACGCGCATCTGCCATGAGCACGGGGTCTGCTGTGCCTGGAGCAGTGAGGGGCCCCACCAGGACGGCAGCACGGGGGGCCCCGCAGGGACAGACCTTCTTTCCTGCGGCCCCCGGGAGGGCACAGGGTGACGGTGCCACAGGAGCCAGCCCCGTTAGGAAGCAGGGCAGGCGAAAAATACCTCACGCACCTGCCCCCCGCCACCCCAGGCCCCTCGCCGCCTGCCCCTGGGCCACCCCCTTGGTCTTCATTGTAATACCTCCTGCTTTCTGGGCATTGGGGTGTGGTCGCCTCGCCTCCCCAAAACCTGAGGACACCCCTGGTGAGACCCGCCTTCCCGTGCCTCGCTCGCGGCCAGGTGGCAGGAGAGGCAGTGCGTGGAGCCCGCAGGGCCCCGGGGCTTTGGGATTGGTGCTTACCCAGGGCCCGAGAGCTGCCGGGCTCCCGTGTGCCCGCAGGCATCAGCTCGTTGAGTTTCTGAGGAGTTAGGGGAGCCCCGTGGGCCCGGAAAACATGTGTCTACTGCTGCATTGTGGGTGGGCGGCTGGTTCAGAACCAGGTGACCTGTGTAACTTGAAGACCGACAGACGGTGGCGTCCAGCAGGCGGGGGGCAGAGGGTGGGGGGGAAGGCAGAGCCCCGATTCCTCCTGTGGCTCCCGTGGTCAGTGCGCTCTGGCCTTCGACCTTTCTCACGCCCTGGTTGGGAGATTATCGACCAGGAGCACCCGGCAGCCCCTCTCCCTTGTCTGACATCTCAGCTGCTCTGCTGGGACCTGGGTGAGGGCGGCCATCAATGGAAGGGGAGGGGTGACCACAGCTCCCTGACCACGCCCCTGGGGGGCCACCTGGCAGAGGCGAGAGCCCTCCCCGCATCGCAGACCTGGTCTAGGGCGTGGCCTCGACTGAACGTCCGATAAACGTGGCCTAGACCGAGAGGGTGACTGTGTTAGTAGCTGGTGGCGGCCTCCAGGCTGCTCCTAACCCTGCTGCTTTGCCTCGTGAGGGGGTGAGGATGAGCACGTGTGGGGGTGACAAGCTCGGAGCCGGGCTCTGGCTCACACCTACTTGCTTCTTCCTGACAAACCCGCTGCCCGGGGGGAGGGGGAGGCTCTCTGGGAAAGGTGAAGGCAGCGGCCCTCCCTCCGCCCGGCCCCTCCGTCCCTCTGAGAAGACTGAGCGAGCACAGCGCCCCCTTCCTTCTCTTCCCTGACATTCCGTCTCTCTCCGCGGCCTTGGAGGTGGCACGTGACGGGAGGAAGCACCTGCTGCAGGTTCTCCTGTAAATTTATCAGCAGCTTCTACCCACCGTCTGTCAGAGCTGATCTTGGCCAGGACCCTCCTCCACTTGGGGAGGGAGGAACCCGCCTGCGGAAGAAACGGCAGGTTAGACCCCAGGCTCCCGCTGCGTCTCGTCCCCCCACCCCTGCCCAGGTGGCTGGTGGTGAGGAGCCGCGGGGTAGGGAGGGGCGGGCGCAGGGCGACCAGCGGAACTCAGCGCACTGAGCCCATCCTCCTTGCCAGGCCTCCGGCCGGCACCTTAAGCACATTTCTCCCCGCCATTCCCCCTCGAAAAGCAAACACCCAGAAGTGGGCGCTGTTCGCTCCGTCAGATGGAGGAGCCGAGACTTGTCCAAGGGCACAAGGCTGGTGAGTGGCAGAGACGGGTTTGGAGCCCTGTCGTTGGCCCCAGAGCCACGGTGCCAGCCCTCCCCCCATAAGCACACGCCTCGGAGCAGGGCCAGGGCGCGAGCTGGCTGCCCCTCATTTGCCATTTGTGGGGAGGCCCAGCCCGCAGCTCCTCGGAGACCAGGGACCCTGAGGGCGAGGGCAGAGGGGCCTCAAGGCGCACAGGCCGAGCGGTTGGAAGGCTCCCTGTCTGCTGTGCCTGGAGGCCGGCAGGTGCCCAGGGGTCGGCCAGCTTTCCTCGCCTGTTGTAAACGGCCCTCGGCCGCCGGGGCTGTCACCACCCTGAGCCGGGCCTGCCCTCCCAGCAAAGGCTGGAGCTGCCGCAGGAACCTGTTCTCGCCGCGCGTATTTATTCGAGGCGACTCCTGTGGTTGACAAAGGGAAGTTTCACTGTGTGATCGTCTGTCTCTTAATATAATTTGTTAAATAAATGTTTTAACCTTTTCCCGGCTCGCTGCTGTCTCTGAAGCCACCCGATAAAGCGCCCCAGGCCCCCCGCTGGTCCCAGATGCCACCCCCTGGTCTCCCAGCCTAGAAGGAGCTGGTGCTGCTTTGCCCGGTTTCGGTTTCGCTTAGACGGGCTGGTCACGCCAGGAGGATCAGGAGGCCCGGCCCGGCCTGCGCTCGCTGGCACCGGCTCAGGAACGGCCCCTGGAGCGGGAAGTCCCGTCACGGCGAGGAATGCAGGCCTTCCATCTGCGCCTGCCCTGCAGCCCTGTCTGTGCGGAGGTTGGCCCCGTGGGGACGCGCAGCTGCGCGGTTTCGGTCGGGCCCCACGGCTCACCTGCTTGTGAGACGCGCTCCCAGCACCAGGAAGGTCGGCCGGGCCCGGGACAGCGGCTCCCTGTGAGGGCATCAGTTCAGGTTTCACCATCAAAGCGCTCTGCCGGTACAGGTGACCCTGCATGTTTGGGCTCGACAGCGTGGTCGGGCCTGCATGGCCTCCAGCCCTGTTCATGCTGGACTCGGGCGAGACCGGGGTGGCCCGAGGGTCCCCACAAGTGTCAGCGCCTCCAGCCCAGGCCCCGCCTGTGGCATCCCTCAGCAGGAGGAGAGGGAAAACCCCGGAAAATTAATTTCATGAGGAGTCTGCAGAGCTGGGTTCAAGTTCTGGCTCTGCTACCTCCTTCAGCTGGTGGCCCAACCCGTCAGGATGGGGACCGGCCTCCCTCGGTAGCCTGGCTCACCTTGGGAAGGGGGACCGAGGGCGTTCGCAGGGCGTGTAGCATGAGCAGAGCCCGAGTGACACGCGGGCCTCGCCTGGGCCTGGGTTCTGTGGTGCCGTCCATAGCGTGTGCTGAGTCCTGCCCCGGGCGGGTCACCAGCAAGTGCAAGTGGTGGCCTTTGGCATCCAGGACCCAGAGTCTGACTGCGAGAGGCCTCAGGGGAAGGCAGGTGGACGGGTGCTCAGAGCCCCAGGAGAGGCACCTCACACACTGGCCTGGGGGGCAGCATAAAACTGAGATCCACACACAGCGGCCAAGGCCAAGGCAGGGTTAGCAGCCAGACCCAGGGGACACTCTGAGCCCAAAGCAGGACCTGGCCACGCCTCAGGGAGGGCAGAGCCAGGGAACACCTGCCTCTCCTGTCTTTCCCACGCCACCTCGTCTGCCTCTACCTCCCATTCTCTTGCACCCTGGCTCTCCCTCTCATGTTCTCTGCACACCAGCATTCTGGGCACACACAAGTGGGTCTACACACAGTCACCCAAGCTTACACATGCTCATTCAGAAGATCCAGAGGCAAGAGTCCCAGGTCAGACTCTGATTGGCCAGCCTGGGTCAGGTGACCCCTTCTATTCCCGGTAGTTCATGCCCAGGTGGGAGGGGGAATATGTGATCACAGAGAATCTGGAGCCAGTTTAGGTTTGGGTCCTATAGAGGCATCTGCTACAGAGGAAGGCAGGACTGTGGGCAGAGGGATGGGAGACCTTCCCAGGAAGACAGAAAAGCACCCCACCAGGGCACCCAGGTGGCTGCTGGGAACTGTGAGGTGGGTGACGCATCATTCATCCTTCCATCCATCCGTTTAGCCATCCAACTTACGTGTGAGCACCCTCCAGATGCAGGCCTGGGCCGGGCACTGGGATTCAGCAGTCGCATTCCTGTCTTCACAAAGCTGATGGTCTAGCCCAGTGGTTGGCAAACTGCGGCTCGCGAGCCACATGCGGCTCTTTGGCCCCTTCAGTGTGGCTCTTCCACAAAATACCGACTTCTGCGCGTGGGCCATGAAGTTTCAATCGATCGCACTGTAATGCGCGCCCGCACGTGGCATTTTGTGGAAGAGCCACACTGAAGGGGCCAAAGAGCCGCATGTGGCTCGCGAGCCGCAGTTTGCCGACCACGGGCCTAGCCCATCTTACTCCAGTGTGTACACACCCCAGCCATATCTCTCCTACTTCTTCCCCTGCTCTGCCTATTTCTTCCAGACAAACTGGCTCATCCCTAAAACTTGGGGGCAGCCCTGAGCCCCACCCTTGCCTTTCTCTCCCCTTTCCTCCTCCCAGCAACCGGGAGCAGCCCGTGTCTTTATGCTTAGCTCTGTCATGGGCCCATCTCCCTGAGCTCCAGCCACGCAGTCCCAGCAGCCACCTGGACGTCCCACCCTGACCCCAGCGTATCCCGAGCTGGGTGTCCCATCTTCCTCCTCACCCCGCAGGGCTCCCCTTCCGACAGCTACAGCTCCCCCCGAGTCACCCACACCACCCCAGAGCCATCTGGGGTCACCCCCATCGCTGGCTCATCTAAATTTGCTTTCAAACTCGGCCACTGTTTTCTCCATTTGACCCTCAACTCTCCTCGCCTGGATTCCCGCCTTCCTCTGCCTCCAGGGCCTTCCCCTCGGGGCCATTTCCCACACAGCCAAGGCCCATCTAACAAGACGTACTGTGCTTTGCCCCTCGCCCCCAGAGTGAAGTCCCAGTCCCTCCGGTTTCGCCCACCACCATCGGGCGTCTGACCTCCACCTCCCGGCCAGCCTCCGCTCCCACTAACCTCCCTGCTGTATTGGTTCCCTGGACTCTGTGCTGCTTTGCCTTTGCATATGCTGTTCCCTCTGCCTAGAAAGCATGTTCCTGATTTCCTGCCGGATAAACTCCTACTTGTCCTTCAAAGCCCCGCTCAGACACCTCCTCCGTGATGTCCTTCTTGGCCCCTTGGAGGTCATGGGCACCCCACCCCGAGCCACGCCATGCGTCGCACATGAGAGCCGTGGCTCCATCGGTGGCATTGGAGCCATGTGATCCACTCACGAGAGTATTTGCTCCTGGAGGAAGGGGACATGTCTCGCTTATTACACTGCCCTCCCCAGCCACAGAGACACTCCAGCTGAGCACCAGCACAGGCCCAGAAAAGCAGCGGGCGCAAGCAAATACTCTGAATAAATTTCCTGAAGCCGGCGGGGAGGCCGATTCAATTGCTGAGAAGCTCAAGAAGAATGGAGCCCAGTGGCACTTGCTGTGAGGCTTGTGACCAGTCCAGGCACCGTGATGACCAATGGCCGCCTCCCTGGCGGGTCCTGAGGCCGGCCCCAAAGACGCCAGAGATGAGAGTGAGCCCTGGGCCCTCATCCAGCTCGTCTCTGAAGCCACAGTGCCCAACACGTCCCATGACGGTGGGTGGGGCAGGAAGATGAACTGCTACAGAGGACTGGTTCTCTCCCTCAACCCCAACTCGGAGATGCCAGAGAGAGAGAGAAGATCGATGGATCACAGGACCCAACACTGCAGCCAGGAGGGCCGGGGTCTCGGAGTGAGGAACAGCAGCAGGCCAGAGGGAAAGATGGCCACGGACACGAGATGGCGTGGGGGGGCAGTTTTCTGGCTGTGCTCATCATTTCCGCCATGCCCCTCCTCCCCCCCCCCCCCCCCCGCCCCGTCTTTCATCCTTTTACCATCATACAGCAGCTGGGCCCCTCTTCCCCTCTCACCATACCTTGGACCAGGTAGGGGCAACCAGAGACACAGGTCTTGGGAAGGCAGGGGTCTGGGATGTCTTCTTGAGGGTCTGGATCTCCTGATACGGGAGGACAAGGTTGGCACAGGTTGGCACGTCTGAGGTACATTCACCCCCCACCTTCTCTGGGGCGGGGGTGGGGGTGGGCACAGGGTTCGCCACCTGGACTGCACATTAGAACTTCCTGTGTCCGGCCACACCTGGGTCACTGAACTCAGAATCTTCAGATGACAGACCCAGGAATCAGGCATTTATCAAGCTCCCCAGTGACGTCAATGTGCAGCCAAAGTTAAGAACCCCTGGCATGGTACCAGCCCGTGGAGCTGGGAGTCCCAAGGAACAGTGAGTTCACAGGAAAAAAATCCAGGAAGAGCTAAACAAGAAGCTGACACCAGAAACACGGAGAGACCAGACAGAACATGAGTTTGATATACATTTAAAAACAGCTCCCAAGGGATAAAGGGGACACTGGAAACATTAGGCAGAAGCAAGTTGCTTTGAATACGAGTCTATTGGTTTTAAAATACTGAGACTAAAGACGAAAAGAAACTGATAAATCAGCAATTGCACTTGAAGATTTTACTACATTTTTCCCAGTAACTATAGCCAAGTTGATAAAATATGAGCAAATATACAAGGCCAGCATTATCCTGATACCAAAACCAGACAAGGATACTACGTGAAAAGAAAATTGTAGGCCAAATATCCCTGATGGACACAGATGTAAAAATCCTCGACAAAACAGTAGCAAACTAAATTCAACAATACGTGAAAAAGGATCACATGCCGTGATCAAGTGGAATTTATTGCAATGATGCGAGGATGGTTCAACATCTGCAAACCAATCAGTGTTATCACCACATGAACAAATGAGGGATAAAAATCATATGATCATCTCAATTGCAGAAAAAGTACTTGACAAACTCCAACATCCATTTATCATTAAAAACTCTCAAAAAAGCAGGTATAGAAGAAACATACCTCAACATAATAAAGGCAATATATGACAGCTAACATCACACGTGATGGTGAAAAGCTAAAAACTTTCTTCAAGATCAGGAAAAAGATAAGAATACCCATTCTCACTACTTTTATTTAACCTAGTGTTGGAAGCCCTAGCCACAGCAATTGGGCCCGGGGGGGTGCGGGGGGGGGAAGGGGAGTCACCCAAATTGGAAAGGAAAAAGAAAACTGTCACTATTTGCAGATGACATGATATTATATATTGAAAACCCCAAAGACTCCACACACACAAAAAAAAAACCTGTGAATAAATGAATTCATAAATTTGCAGGATACAAAATCAATATACAGAAATATGTTACTTTCCTGTACACTAATAATGAACTCTCAGAAAGATAAATTAAGAAAACAATTGCATTTACAATTGCATCAAAAAGAATAAAATATCTAGGAATAAATTTAACCAAGGAGATGAAAATGGAAGACGTACTGAAAACTATAAGGCATTGATGAAAGAAACTGAAAATGACACAAATAAATGGAAAGATTTTTTTTAAGGTTCATAGGTGGTTAGAATAAATAACTGGAAGAATTAATGTTGTTAAAAAGTCCATACTACCCGAAGCCACCTACAGATTCAATGCAATCCCTATCAAAATTCCAATGGCGTTTTTCACAGAAATAGAACAAAACAATCCTAATTTTGTATGGAACCACAAAAGACCCCAAATAGCCAAAGCAATCTTGGGGTGGGGGGGAGAAGAAGAAGAAAGCTGGAGGTATGCTCCCTGGTTTCAAACTGTATTACAAAGCTACAGTAAGTAATCAAAATATATGACAGTATGGTATTGGCACACGGACACATAGAGCAATGACACAATTAATTTATGACAAAGGAGCCAAGATTATACAATGGGGTAAAGACAGTCTTTTCAATAAATGATGTTGTGGAAACTAGACAGCCACATGCAAAAGAATGAGACTGGACCACTGTGTTACACCATGTACTAAACTGAACTCAAAATGGATTGAAGGCTTAAATGTAAGGCCTGAAACCATAGAACTCCTAGAAAAAAACCATAGGAAACTCCTTGACATTGGTCTCAGCAATGAGTTTTTGGATCTGCCTCCCAAAGCAAAATAAACAAGTGGGACCACATCAAAAGAAAAAGTTTCTGCACAGCAAAGGAAATCAATACAATGGAAAAGCAACCTATGGAAGGAAGAAAATATTTGCATATCATATATCTGACAAGGTATTAATATCCAACTATATAAAGAACTCATACGACTCAATCGCAAAACAAACAACCGATTAAAAAATTGGCAGAGGATCTGAGTAGACATTTTTCCAAAGAAGACATTCAGATGGCCAACAGGTACGTGAACACATGCTCACCATCACTAATCACCAGGGAAGTGCAAATCAAAACCACAACGAGCTGTCACCTCACGCCTGTCAGAATGGCTCTTATCAAAAAGACAAGAAGTAACAAGTGTCGGCGAGGGTGTGGGAAAGGGAACCCTCGCTCACTCGTTGGTGAGGATGTAAGTGGGCGCAGCCACTGTGGAAAACAGTATGGAGGTGCCTCAGAAAACCAAGCACAGAACTACCACAGGATCCAGCAATTCCACTTTTGGGTATTTATCCAAAGAAAACAAAAACACTAATTCAAAAAGATATATGCACCCCTGTGTTCCTTGAAGCACTGTTTTCCATTGCCAAGGTATGGACACAACCTTAGTGTGCATCAGTGGATGAAGATGTGGTGTCCACACAATAGAATACTGTTCAGCCATAAGGAAGAATGAGATCTTGCCATTTGCAGCAGCATGGAGGGATCGTGAGGGCATTCTGCTAAGTGAAAGAAAGTCAGACAGAAAGATAAATACTATGTGATCTCACTTATGTGTGGATTTTTTTAAAACTACAATAAAAAACCAAGCTCGTGGATACAGAGAACAGAGTGGCGGTTGCCTGAGCCAGCGGGCGGACGGGAGGCAAACCGGATTTAGGGGATCAAAAGGCACAAACTGCTGGTTACACAACAAGTAAGCCATCGGGCTGCCATACAGCGCATGGTCCATAACTAATGTGGGCCCATAACTAACAATGGGTCCCCATAACTAACGATGGGTCCCCATCACTAACGTGGGTCCCCATAACTAACGATGGGTCCCCATCACTAACGATGGGTCCCCATAACTAACGATGGGTCCCCATAACTAACGATGGGTCCCCATAACTAACGATGGGTCCCCATCACTAACGATGGGTCCCCATAACTAACGATGGGTCCCCATCACTAACGATGGGTCCCCATAACTAACGATGGGTCCCCATCACTAACGATGGGTCCCCATAACTAACGATGGGTCCCCATCACTAACGATGGGTCCCCATAACTAACGATGGGTCCCCATCACTAACGATGGGTCCCCATAACTAACGATGGGTCCCCATCACTAACGATGGGTCCCCATAACTAACGATGGGTCCCCATCACTAACGATGGGTCCCCATAACTAACGATGGGTCCCCATCACTAACGATGGGTCCCCATAACTAACGATGGGTCCCCATCACTAACGATGGGTCCCCATAACTAACGATGGGTCCCCATCACTAACGATGGGTCCCCATAACTAACGATGGGTCCCCATCACTAACGATGGGTCCCCATAACTAACGATGGGTCCCCATCACTAACGATGGGTCCCCATAACTAACGATGGGTCCCCATCACTAACGATGGGTCCCCATAACTAACGATGGGTCCCCATCACTAACGATGGGTCCCCATAACTAACGATGGGTCCCCATCACTAACGATGGGTCCCCATAACTAACGATGGGTCCCCATCACTAACGATGGGTCCCCATAACTAACGATGGGTCCCCATCACTAACGATGGGTCCCCATAACTAACGATGGGTCCCCATCACTAACGATGGGTCCCCATAACTAACGATGGGTCCCCATCACTAACGATGGGTCCCCATAACTAACGATGGGTCCCCATCACTAACGATGGGTCCCCATAACTAACGATGGGTCCCCATCACTAACGATGGGTCCCCATAACTAACGATGGGTCCCCATCACTAACGATGGGTCCCCATAACTAACGATGGGTCCCCATCACTAACGATGGGTCCCCATAACTAACGATGGGTCCCCATCACTAACGATGGGTCCCCATAACTAACGATGGGTCCCCATCACTAACGATGGGTCCCCATAACTAACGATGGGTCCCCATCACTAACGATGGGTCCCCATAACTAACGATGGGTCCCCATCACTAACGATGGGTCCCCATAACTAACGATGGGTCCCCATCACTAACGATGGGTCCCCATAACTAACGATGGGTCCCCATCACTAACGATGGGTCCCCATAACTAACGATGGGTCCCCATCACTAACGATGGGTCCCCATAACTAACGATGGGTCCCCATCACTAACGATGGGTCCCCATAACTAACGATGGGTCCCCATCACTAACGATGGGTCCCCATAACTAACGATGGGTCCCCATCACTAACGATGGGTCCCCATAACTAACGATGGGTCCCCATCACTAACGATGGGTCCCCATAACTAACGATGGGTCCCCATCACTAACGATGGGTCCCCATAACTAACGATGGGTCCCCATCACTAACGATGGGTCCCCATAACTAACGATGGGTCCCCATCACTAACGATGGGTCCCCATAACTAACGATGGGTCCCCATCACTAACGATGGGTCCCCATAACTAACGATGGGTCCCCATCACTAACGATGGGTCCCCATAACTAACGATGGGTCCCCATCACTAACGATGGGTCCCCATAACTAACGATGGGTCCCCATCACTAACGATGGGTCCCCATAACTAACGATGGGTCCCCATCACTAACGATGGGTCCCCATAACTAACGATGGGTCCCCATCACTAACGATGGGTCCCCATAACTAACGATGGGTCCCCATCACTAACGATGGGTCCCCATAACTAACGATGGGTCCCCATCACTAACGATGGGTCCCCATAACTAACGATGGGTCCCCATCACTAACGATGGGTCCCCATAACTAACGATGGGTCCCCATCACTAACGATGGGTCCCCATAACTAACGATGGGTCCCCATCACTAACGATGGGTCCCCATAACTAACGATGGGTCCCCATCACTAACGATGGGTCCCCATAACTAACGATGGGTCCCCATCACTAACGATGGGTCCCCATAACTAACGATGGGTCCCCATCACTAACGATGGGTCCCCATAACTAACGATGGGTCCCCATCACTAACGATGGGTCCCCATAACTAACGATGGGTCCCCATCACTAACGATGGGTCCCCATAACTAACGATGGGTCCCCATCACTAACGATGGGTCCCCATAACTAACGATGGGTCCCCATCACTAACGATGGGTCCCCATAACTAACGATGGGTCCCCATCACTAACGATGGGTCCCCATAACTAACGATGGGTCCCCATCACTAACGATGGGTCCCCATAACTAACGATGGGTCCCCATCACTAACGATGGGTCCCCATAACTAACGATGGGTCCCCATCACTAACGATGGGTCCCCATAACTAACGATGGGTCCGCATAACTAACGATGGGTCCCCATAACTAATGATGGGTCCTATAGTGCGGGTCTGAGAGCGGCTAAGTATGGTGACCGACGTTAACTAGACTTCCGGTGACCATCGCACAGTATTTACAAATATTGAATCATCGTTGTACGCCTGAAACTAATGTTGCATGTCAATTATTCTTCAATAAAAAATAATTTTTACATTTGAAAAGTCACTAATAAACAAGAGTCCAATTTTAAAAATGGCTCTTATATCCTGCAGTACCTTCTGGTGGAGAGCAGTCCCGGAAGATGGGGTGGAGGGGTTCGTGGAGGAGCTCTAGGGGTACTGGGTTGGGGTGAGCGATGGCGGGGGAGCCCTGCCTCCTCATTGGGCACCGACAAGCACTCACGGAGGACAGGGGCAGTGCGCCTTGTGCGCTACCACCAGCCCGCACTGAGGGCCCACCGCCCCGTTTAGCAGACATGGAAACAGACTCCCGAGAGCTCCGAAGCTCACAGCCACGCATGCAGTTTCCGTGCTGGGCCCGGAGGCAGCCCGAGTTACGTCCACCCGGAGGAAGCGTCCTGTCTGGCGTGGTTCCTCCTGCGGTCAGAGGGGCCCCACTCGGCCCCCTCCCCGGTCTGTGACCCTGAGGCTCTGGGCTCACACCAACCAGCCACCAGGGCTTCCCAGAGAAGACATTGCGCTCAGCCCCCCCATGCACTTGGCTCAGGGTGCAGCTCAGGTTCGGGGACACCCAGCAAAGGGCATTTGGCCTTGGGGAGGCCCCCTAAGGCCCCTTCAATGTGGGCAAGAAGGGAGACAGGTGCCAGGTGCCCTGTCCACCCGCGATGGGAACCCCTGGCCTAGTGCATGCCGGTGTTTCATCCACGAGCCTTGGCAGGAATTTGCCAGAAAATGCAAGTGGTCCGGGCTCGTACCAGCCCCACTGCACCCATCACTGCATCCTGCTGGGGTCGGGGCCGCCTGGGCCGCAGGGCTGCAGGGCTGGGCCGCCACACCCACCGCACTGACCGGCAGGGCTCCCTAGGGTGGCCCTCTTGCAACCCCCAGGGAGGAGGCAGTTTGCAGGGAGTCCCGGCCGGGAAACCGGAGGGCGCTGGCACTTTTCTCTTGCCTGTTTTCTCCTCTGAATGGGGGCAGG
>NW_006294400.1:2417751-2419708 GCF_000327345.1 Myotis davidii | reverse complement strand
TGGGGGGGGGGGGCTCGCTCTTCTGCACCAGGCCGGGCCCCGGCTCTGCGGGGACCCCACCGCATCCCGGCGGTTCTCCAGCCAGCTCCTCCGGCGGTCGGAAAATAAATCCACGGCTCCACGCTGCGGACGTTGGTTTGGAACCCGTCCAGCCTGCACCCAGGGCCCTCCAGGACCCTCGTGGGTTCCACCCCTGCTGCACCCACTGGCTTGCGGGCAGAGGAGTCCCGGTGGAGGACAGGCCGGCCCAGCCTCCCGGTGATCTGGAATCCTGATCCGCTGGGAGAGCCTGAGCCTGGGGACAGCCAGCTCTCGGCTCTGCCCTCCCCTGCGCTTGGCTTGGACAAGTCACATCAGCTCTGAGCCTCGACTTCCACATCCATAAAATGGGGACGTCCACAGTCCCTGCTTTGAAAAGTTGCTGAGGTTAAAGGAGACATAGCGCTGTTGCCCAGTGTCCGGGCCTGTGGCAAGTGACCTCCCAGCCCTGTAATGCGATGACAAAGTCCTTACTCCCAGGGCCACCAGGGGCAGCATCCCCGTGAGACTGCAGCAGCTGCCGCTCCCCCTGTGCTATCAGCAAACAGCTACTGGGGCCGGGAAAGCTCAGCCGAGGCCCCCAGGCCGCAGCCACAGCCTGTGGCCCAGCACCCACCACGGCCCTTTGGGGTCCCAGGCCACCCCATTTGGCGGCTGCTGGCTGAGAGCACAGCTGGTGCGCCGCCTGGTTCCTGGCTGGAATGGGGCTCCGTGTGTAGCCCACAGCAGCTGGGAGGGGAGTGAGAGGGGAGGCAGTGCCCCCGCCGCCCCCCGCCCCGCTGGCCTGCAGGGCTGCTCTGGTTGAGTCACCTGGCAAAAGCACTCAGCTTTTGACACCATCCAGAAAATGAAAATGTCCCAGGCGTCTAATCCTTCCCTTCCTTTTGGCAACTTAAGCCGCCCTGAAACATAACCAAGGCAGCGAGCGAGCAGGGTGAGCCTCCACGCGGGGGTGGCGCCCCCTGAAACGCCCGCCTCAGGGACCTGGGAAGCAAAGCCAGGCCTGGAGACAGACCCAGGCTCAGCAGGGATGGGGTGACCCCGACCCCCCCAGCCCCCACCACAATGTGCCTCCAAACCAGCCAGCCTGAGGGGCACCCTGCGAACCCTGACTTTATTCCCAACCAGGGCTGCTGCCTTCCCTCATCTCCCTGCCACCCCGCCCCCCCGCCAAAAAAAGATCTGAAATGGTCTTTGACTGAAGCGAGATTAATCCTCGCTCCTGACAGTGTCCTTGGGCATGTGTTTTTATAACCTCCCTTTCAAATGAGAACCATTTGTCGCAGAGAAGCCGGGGCGGCCCGGCCCCACGGCGGGGCAGACATCACTGGCACCTGATTGAATGTCAAGGACAGTGCGAGGGGCCAGGGCCGAGGCGAGAGCCGGATGTAGGCAGCGATAACCTGTCTTTTCCTGGTCGCTGCTTGGTCCTCAGCTCCAGCCAGTGGTGTAAGCTGGAAGATCCTGACTCCAACCCTGATTCCCCCTACACCAGCCGTACGCCTGGGACCGCTGACTCTGCCTCTCTGAGCCTCACTTTCCTCATCTGTAAAATGGGAGCGATGGTGGCCCTACGCCAGGTGATGGGCCGGCCCAGTGCCTGGAAGACAGTAGACCCTGCATGTTTAATGGGGGCTTTTAAACACAGTCTCGGCTCCCTTGGAACTCCTGGTCGAAGGGCAAAGTAGCCCTGGCTGGGGCCCTCCGGACAGCTGCAAATGTCCATCCTGAACGCGGCCCTGTCCCCCCTCCCAGGTCACCCCTCGGGGAGAGGCTGTCCCTGCTCAGAACTTGAGTTGCTGGCGCTTTCATATGGAGAGGGCTGAGTTGAGTTTATAGGCCTACAAGGCAGTTTCTTTAATTAACTTGGAGCCCTCTGTCGGTGGCCTCTCCCCCAGCACAATCCCCCCCACCCCCC
>NW_006294400.1:2414072-2417626 GCF_000327345.1 Myotis davidii | reverse complement strand
CTCAGCTGGGAGGATTTAGTGGAGAATTGCAATCATGGGCTCCCGGCTCCAACTTGCTGCTTCCCCCCAAGATCTCCCCAGAAGTTCGATACTGAGGCTTGGAGGAGGGTCTCGGGGGATCTCCGGACTCAGAATTGTACCTGGGCCTGGGGGGCGGGGGGGTTCACGGCCGGACACGGAGGAAGGGAGCCCAGATGGCAGGAAAGATGCAGGTTCCTGAGACGAGGCGGCGGCACCGGATCCTTCGAGCCTGAGTCGAGGCCCTGATGGTGGGATGGGACACCGGAGCCACGGGGAGGTGCCATGTACACCGCTCCCTGCGGCCACGCGGCCACGCGGCTCGCCTCCCCGAAGGCGTTCCCGTGGCAGCTTTCAGACCACGGCGCCCACGCCCTCCCACGGAGCCGGGCCAAGAAGGTCCCGGGGCAGAGACCCTGCGTGCGCTCATTTCTCTCCCCTCTGGGCGGGCTGGTCCCCCCCCGGCCCCCCGCCCCCCGTTTCTCGGAGAGGTCTCTGCGGTGATGGATAGGCCGTGGGCCCCACTGCCGGGCCCCGGGGAGCAAAAACATCTTTTGCAGTTTTGCGTAAAGCCTCCCACTTCTTGCTTAATAAGTGCTGAAAGCGGCACACACGGAAAGGCCCCGGCTCTCCGTGACTAACAAGATGACCACATCAGGCAGCCGTGCCTGGTCCCCACTGGGGAGCGAGGTGTCCGATTCCCTCCCGGACCTCGGCAGCCGCGCTTTGAAGCCGGGCGGGCCAGGCCGCCGCGGAGCGGAGTGCGGAGCTGGAGCCAGAGGAGCCGAGGGGGCGAGGGGGCGAGGGCCGCCCCCCTCCCCGCTTGCTCGCTGGCTGGGCGCTGGTCGCCCTCAGAAAAGAACCGCAGCTTCACCCGGCCTGTGCTGATCCGCTTCTTTCAAAAGCCCTCTCAGATGGTTTCACTTCTCTGCCCGCTTTGTTGAAAGATGTAAAAATTTCCAACCACCGCAAAGTAAACATTTCAAAGCTCCCTCTTTTCGGAATCCATCACATTTTCAAAAATCCCTTGAATTCCATCTCTCCATTCCCACCCGTCTCTCTCCCCCACCCCCACCCCGCACCCCACCTTTTGCTGTCCTTGGACTCGAGTGTTTTTCATTAATTTCGAAGCAGTCCAGGTAACGCTGGTGTTTTCGAGCCGTGTTTTACGGGCGGGAAGTAGCTTTGTTATTTAGGAGATGTATTAGATAAGTCGATGTCTTGTCAAAATCGGGCAGGTTTTCTTTATTAGGGTGAAATCGTAATGAACTCATCTGCTTCTAATATTTATAAAGAGAAGAGAGGCCATTAATTCTACTGCTTGTGAATAAAACCATGTGTGATTTCTTCCCATTTGATGGGCTTTGGTTTTAATATACATTTTTCACAAATAAGCGCAGAGATTTTTTGGCGAAAATGTCACATTCAGGATCTCATAAAGGAAGAATGCAAAGGGAGGAGAACGAATGTTTTGTTAGCTAAGTAATTTCTCACCTTCAGAGTGGGGACCATTCGAGCCAACTTTAGCACATTAGGCGATAGACTCGCCCGCTCGCCGCTAATGCGATCCATGACATGTTACAAGGCGGCCACGTCCGTTTTGAAGTTTGTTTTCCTTCGGGAATTACACAGTTCGTTTAACCTAATCTGTCCTGACACTTGAATTATAATATTATGAGCTTCTTCGGGGAAGTAAAACAGTAGTTGCCTGCTTAAAAGCAAAGCAGAAGTTAATAAAGTGGGCAAAATGTCAGGGGAAGGGGGCTGATGGAGTCACGGTGTCATTCTCTAGGGAAAATACGGTCAACTTGCATTTTTTTTCTCCAGTGGAAATCTGGGAGGCCCGATGACACATTTCTATCCGGGAAGAAATTTGAACTCTGAGACCCAACTTGATTAAACCCCAGACTGCACGGCCTTGCCCCCTGGGACCGCTCGGGGACTTTGACTTCTGGGTGTCAGAGCTTAATTAAAATATCCATCCAGCTGCTCTCCCCTGGCCAAGCGAACCCCGAGGAACCAAACCAATAAGCTTAATTCTATTAGTTCACCTGCCTGTGTGCACGGGGATGCGGTTCAGGAAAGCATCATCCGACCCACCCTGCAACCCCAGCGCGGCCGCCCCTGCGTGGGCGCACGGTCCCGCAGACGGAGTCCCCCGTGACACTCGGCATCGCAGCTCCCCACTCTCAGCACACGAAGCTATTTTCAATCTGTCGTCCAAGAGAGCGAAAATGCCCCACGAGTCATCAGGATTTATGTGTGTGATGACTTAGGCACCATTTATCATAAAACAATATTGACCGCGTTCTCTGTGACTCTATGCTGAGCCTTCCCCATTCCTGTCTCCAGGAAATCGTCATGTCCACTCTATGAAGTAAACCCCTTTAAACCCCACTTGACAGATCAGAAAACTGAGGCTCCGTGAGGTGGAATGAGCGGAAACCCAGAATTCTCAGGCCGGAGTCTGAGCTCTTCACCCCTAGCAGTGAGCGCTTCGCTTGATGGCCGACATTTTAATTAACTTATTTTATATCAGCCCTACACACAGAGTATACGATTCGGAAGGTGCAGAGGCTGCAAGGGGAGGGGGTCCGTACCCTTCCTTGGCCCCTGTTCCCCTCCCCAAGGCGGCCAGTTTGGACGAGGTCTGGCGTCTCCCTCCAGAGCCAGGCTGATCAGCAAATCCGTGTCTGCTGCCTGTCCTACGAGCACATGTGGAACGCAACAGGTACGCTGTCTGCAGCCCGCTTTCTCCATTTCATAATGTATATTGGCGCGTTCATCTCATTCCTGTAAAGACTGCATGCCATGCCATTCCATCGATGGAACTGAACCACGAGATTGTCAATATCCAACCATTTCTGACCAATAAAAATGCCAACTTCATGCGGTTTACCTGACCTCCTGTGTCGGACATGGCGGTGGTTTCCCCCCTTTCGCACCTACAACAGTGCTGTGCTGAGTGTCCTCTCTCACCCGGACAGCGGGGACCGATTCCGGAAAGGGCCCCGGCCTGCGACATGGGTGAGGCGAGTCCCTTCCCGGGGCCCCGCGTCCTCGGATTGCAGCGGGGGCCTGGGATGTTTCTGAAGCCCCTCGGGCTCTATTGTTCTGCACACTGTCATCCCCACGTGTGTAATTCCGTCTCAGAGCCAGAGATCACCCACCACCACCACCTCGTGAACATAACCTCAGCTCCGGCTCAGGGTCCCCCAAATCACTGTGGAAACAAATGTCTCCACCCAACACGACTCCCTCCCTGCCGGCCGGGTCTGTCGGCCAGAAAATGAGCCATCCCCCCCGCCCCCCACCCCGCTCCCCGTGATCAATACAAACGGAACAGAGCTCCGTCCTGGGCGGCAGCGGCAAGCCTCGGCTTTTTAATAAGGGATCTCAGAGGATATTGCATTCCTATGACAACGGCCCACAGGCCTTGAGTTTCCGTGTCAGAACCTGTTTCCTGTAAAGGTCTGCACGGGGGCCTGGCTGGCCGCTGGGCGGGGGTCCCCGGCGGCAGCCAGGCTGGTGGTTGC
>NW_006294400.1:2401590-2413889 GCF_000327345.1 Myotis davidii | reverse complement strand
GCAATTCGCCTTAAACAGGGCCAGGTACCTGGGCAGAGGGGGCGGCCAGTGTGAGTGGCCATACAGGCGGCCTCTTTCCTCGCTGTAAATTAATCTGATGAGAGCGGCTCAACGAAACACCCTGTGCTGGTTCCTGTTTGAGAGACGTAGAGAAGGGCCAGCTACGAACTGTCGGGACAAGCTGGGAGGTTCTGAAAACACGGTTCTTGCCCAAACAGCCTGAATGCCTCTGGGTTCCATCTCTTGAGTCTTCTGCCTTTTTTTCCCCCTTAAATGATCTGCTGATACAGAGCAGGGCTGAGAACGGCGGCCGAAACAGAAAACCAGCTGGCGTAGAAGCAGATAGGATCGCGGTGATTTATTCCCAGGGATTTGATATTTTAAGTTATTGTTGTTGTTATGTGTGGGCAATAAATCATTGTTTAAAGTATCTGTTAATAGAGTGTTTTATTCTTAAAAAATAATAACTCTTTTTTTTTTCTTCTCTCTTTCAAGTGGATGGGTTGTTTCTCGAAGCCGAACCCTCGGGTTTTATTAAGAGACGGGACAATAAATAAGAACGTGTCACTACGTCTCTCCACTGGGAAATCTCTGCGCCCGATCTTCTCACCGGGAAGCGTCGGTCTTCCTGGCTTAGCAGGGGGAGGGAGGGGGCTTCGAGGCGATCGCTTAGCGTCCTGTGTTTGGATGTAGGGAAGTGTCTTTATTCCTCTGGCTTTTTAACTAGTGGGTTCATGTCTAGGAATTTTAAACACCGTGATGGGTTCTCTCAAAAGGCGGCGCTTAAAATTGCATCCCCCAAAGCCCTTCAAGTCAGGCCCAGAAGCCCCTCGAGCCCAGCTGGGTCGCGAGGGGCGATTACAGCGTTCCTTTGTGTGACGGCAGCCCCGCGTGGGGGCTCTCCCACCCTCTGCTGAAAGGAACTGACTGGGCTGCGGCTTAAAACTAATCTTGTCCTTGGCTCCCCAGCAAGAGGTCAGGAGGGGAGCCCCTCAAACACCGTCTCCGGCGAGATCTGAAGGCGCCAAGACTATAACGCCTCGGACAGGGCAGGGGGGGCGGAGGGAGAGGAAGGAAAAGAATAAAAACAAAATTAAATTTTTACAATTAAGCGTATTCCTTCTTTTTTTTTCATTTAGTTAATTTCCAGCCGCTCACGTTTATTGCACATTAATTATGCATACAGCTTCTGTGCGACTTAAAAAGTGAAGAATGTGATCCTTATTCCGTCTGGAGGGCCCGGCTGCCGCGGGAGGGGCCTCGGGTCAGGAGGGGCAGGGGCTGCCCCCCCCCAGCGGTGTGGAGGGAGGGGGGGACAGGGACGCCCCAGGCCCCCACCAGCTTTCAGACCATCTGGCCACCTCGGCTGACTGAAAAGCGTTTCCTTCGGCCGGGGTGGTGACTGCGGGCCCTGGACGGTTGGCTAGATGTGTTTCTGGGCCAAATCTAAGAAAAAGACCTCACACCAGCCCAGAGGTTCTCAACCTTGGCTGCACATTAGAATTGCCTGGGAATCATCTTAAAATCCCGATTTCTGGGCCTCATCCTCCGGAAATTCTGTTTCTTTGTTATTAATGTTGTGGCCCAACCTCATAACAAAGAAACAGAATTTCCGGAGGATGAGGCCCAGAAATCAGGATTTTAAGAAGATTCCCAGGCGATTCTAATGTGCAGCCGAGGTGAGAACCGCTGCACTAGCCCCTGACCAGTGCCCCCATCAGCTTGTCTTGGCCAATATCTGTGTTCAAACCCACTGGCCCAGGCCTGGGCGCTCAAGCAGGCCCCCCGGGTGGGGGAATTTCCTTCCACCCCCGCCTCCCCTCCATGCCAAAGGAGGCCGAGGAGGTGGAGCCCGAGGGGAGAGCCGTCAGGGGTGGGAGAGCCTTCTTCCAATCCCACCCAACCCGGCCACAGGAACCCGGGTGCCCCCACAATGGCCTCGGGTGGGAAGGGCAGGTGGCGTCTGCCAGCCGCTGTGTGACACAGGCCAGGCCTCGTCTCTCTGTCCTCCTCTCAAACCGGCTGGAAATCCCAGGCTGGGCCCCGAGCTGGGCTCCCGGCTCGGCGGAGGCCTGCGTTTCCCCTTCAGTCCCGAGACCCGGTGTCAGGGCAGCTAGCAGGTACCGAGTGGCCATCCTGAGCCGGCAGCCGCCGTATTCCCTGCACAGGTTCTGAGCAGACAGACCCAGGACCCAAGCCCAGAGCCGCCCTCCCTGCTGGGCGATTTGGGCCGCAGGGCTCCCCGACTCTGACCCCCGGTTCCTCACCTCAGACAAGGCTCCACACAGGCTCATCCTGGGGTTTGATTGCCTCCAGCCCGGGGTGAGCACCCAGGACAGGGGAGCTCACAACAGCCCCGAGAGAGGGGAGTGGACACCTCATTTTACAAGTGAGGAAACTGAGGCTGTGGGAGGGAAGGCGCCTGGCCCAGCCTGGGCACAGCAGGGCCAGCTGTGTGGCAGCTCCCAGTGTCCCCCTGGGTCCCACCACCCTCAGCTCATGAGGGGCTGGAACCTGACCCCTTTTCTCCATCCACTGAGGGTCATGCCATGGGTCCCTCTCTGCTTACGATCGCTTTTGTGGCAGGAAGGGGGGCCTGGCACATGGCCTCTTGGTCCCTTGGTCTCCCTCCATGTACAACCACAAACCAGTGATGTGGGTCTCAGCCGGGGAACAAAGACAGTGGAGCCGCCACACCGCCAAGGGGCTCAGCAAGCTGGGGCCTGCGCGGCCAGCGGCACCCACGGCAGGCAGCCACCAGGGGCGGCACAAGGAGTGGGGGGGGCCTGGACGGCCACACCCCACACTAACCCTCCCCAATGGGCCACGGGCGGGAGCTTTGGGCCTGGCGGCCCTTTCTGTTTGGTTGTTTTCATAAAAACTGCTCTCCCAGTAGCTCTGCCGGGATAAACCATGAAATCTCTCTCCCTTCTCTTCTGGATCCCCCACCCCTTTCTGCCGTGACGCCATGACGAACTTTACAATAAAATCGTCATCATAAAGAAGTCACCCGCGCATCCTCATAAACAACATGTTTCACGTTTATTACCTTGCCTTCTGACAAACTAAAATGTGAGAATACGCCAAAATTCGGGTTTCATAAAACAAATTTTCGTCAAGGCCTTTCCTTTGACGAAATGCCTCCGCTTAGTCCCGGGCCGGCGGGACTCACTTCGCGGCCGCAGCCTGTCCAGAGCCGGGCGTGGGGCTGAGGTCCCCGAGGTCCCGGGCTCCGTCGGTCACTCTGTGACTGACAGGATGCTGGCTTTCCCCGCGAGCCGCCGAGCAGCCCGTCACCCGACGAGGGGGCACCATCCCTCTGAAACGGAGCCTCTCAGGCCAGTCACGGGCACCCAGATCCGGTAAAATACACACCATGTGAAATGGACCATCTGAACCATTTTAAGTGTACGACTCGGTGGCCTTAAGTACATTTACGCTGCTGTGCAGCCATCACCGCCACCCGCCCACAGAACTCTTTCCGTCGTGCAAAACCTCCATCCTACTTTCTGTCCCGGTGACCCTGACCCTCCGGGCACCTCCTGTAAGAGACAGCGCGCAGTCTTTGTCTGCATCTGGCGGATTTCGCTTAGCTGATGTCCTCCTGGTTCATCCATGTAGTAGCCTGGGTCAGGATGTCCTTCCTGCTTAAGGCTGAATACTGTTCCTCTGGCCCAGACGCTCCTTCTAACAGGTACACGATCACATACTCAAATACACATCCAAATACTTCCCCTCCACCGCTCACCCACGTCCCAGCTGAGTTTGGATGGTCGAGGGGAGCTGGAGACTGGGGGGTCCCCCTCTCCCCCCACAGGCCCCTCTCCCCTGGGCAGGGGCAGAGCTGAAGAACAAGAGCATGAAAGACCCAGAGTGGGCTCTGGCCTTAGAGGCGTTCCGTCAACAGACACCTACTGTGCGCAGGCGCTCTGCCGCCGCGGAGCCCACGGACTTTGCGACCGAGTGCCCCTCCACCTCCTCCAGCTGTCCCGAGTGGGGACTGTACCCGAAGGCAGCCTGGCTCAGAGTGTTCCGTCCGCCGTTTGTTGTCGAGCGGAGGTGCTGGTACTTCTGTCTTAACTAATTATCCAAAACCCTGCCTCTCGAATGACTGTGACTTTTCTTCAAGGGGGAGTGGTGTCCTGTCTGTGCAGGAGAACAGCCTTGTTCGTAGAAAACGCACCCTGAGATGTTGTGGGATGGCACCTGAAACCTCCTTTCAAACTCACAGCAAAGATACTTAGAGCAGTGAGTGCCTCCATAAGCACGCGGGGTAAGACGTATCCCTGGGGGGGCCAGGGCTGGGCATGCGGGCGGGCATCGTGTCCTCTGCTCTCAGCTCTGCGGGAGCTGGAATGTTTTCATAGTGAAAGCTTGGGGGGAGCCTTGGATCTCAGCATGCCCCCCCCCTTTTATTGCTCTCTCTCTCTGCGCGGAAGTGGCCAGAGATCCAAGGGGCCGTGTCAACGAGGAGACGTGGAAAGGACATTCTGCCAGGGACACGAGCAGGAGCGTCACGTGGCGCTGCCCACAGTGGCTGGCACAGCCAGTTCAGAGGGGAGCATGAAGGTGCTCCAATATCCCCACCCCCAGGGACACCCCCTCCCCAGGGACCCATTAGGACCACAGGCAGGGCTGTCACCAGACACCAAGTGAGGGATCTGTCCCGACCTCCCTCTTCAGAGCAGGGCCACGGTGGGACGCCCCAATCAGCGGTGAGGCATGTGGCACAGAATCCATTGCTAATCAGAATCAGAAACCCCTCCACGAGCCCAGGAACCACATCCGTCTTGCCCGCTTCTGTCTCCCAGGTGCCAGCCCAGGGCCTGGCACAGAGCGGGCGCCTGATGGAGCGAATTAGAGCTTACAATCCAGTCTCTTCTCCCAGGTTAGAAGGAAGTTGAGCTCCTTCCTCCTGGCCCAGCTGACCACAGGGCCCGGGGCTGAATGGCTGGTGGTGATGTGTGACTGGGCACACCTGCTCCCTGCCTTTCTGGGCGGCAGCCGCTGGGGGTGAGCAGCCTGAGGAGCCCATGGGGATGAGGGCAGGAGGAGGCAGCTGGGGCCAGAAGGTAGGGGTGGGGTGGGGGAGGGTGCGGGCAGGCCACTAGGTCAGGAGCAAGGCTGCCCTGGTCAGAGCCAGGGATCCAGGTGAGCCTCTCAGAGGCCGGTGGCCTTTGAACCGAAACCTCCCCCATGGGAGGCCGGGCCTGGGCTGTGCCGTGTCTCTGGCCAGAAAGGGGCCTCTCGGATGAGAGGAGGAGGAACCACCTGAGAGGGTGTTTTGTTTTCCTCATCAGAGATCAAAGGCAAGTCCCACTGGGCTGGGAATCCTCCGGCCGGGAGCCAGCGGGCAGCCAACAAGGACTGCTGGAGGCACCAGGCCCTTCCCTCTCTGCCTGCCCCACCGGCTGGGCTCCGTGCCCCTCCCTTCCAGACGGCTCCCCAGGGCAGCCAGGGCTCGGGGACCTCAGCTCTGGAGTCTGCCTGGCGTGGTGGCTGTGGCCTCACAGAAGGCCCAGGCTCAGGTATACGCAGAAATGAGGGAGGATGTGCGGTGACATGCGGCTGAAAGACGGGTATGCCCCAGGGCCTGAGGGCCAGCGGAGCGGCCCGGGAAGGCCGGTGGTTAGGGGCTAGGCCGTGGATGACAGAGCCAGGCCCATCCTGTCTCTGCCCCCGGCCACCTAACTCTCCGAGCCTGCACCTCTTCCTGTACGCGGGGCTCGCTTTTTTACGTAGTGTCTGCTGCACTGCGGTCTTTGTCAGACACGGGGCTCGGTGCCCGGCCACCGTCACCCTCACGGCTGCAAGAGGCCTGCGTGTGCCCACGGGCATTCCGGCCGCCAGGGACACTGGGGGCCGTGGACCCGGGGCGACTGGCAAGCAGGTCTGAATATGGAACTCGCGAAGCCCCCTCCTCACCCCTCGCCTGCGGCCAGGGCCCACACCCCCATCTCCCCACCCCCAGGGGGTGAGGTGGCCCGTGGCCCCCAAGGACAGAGGCCAGAGACCTTGGCCCTCTCCATTTGCCATGAAAGAGCAAAACCACCGCAGGGTTCAAAAGGAACCAGAGGAAAACCTGGTAACTCGTCCCAGACGGTCCGTCCGCTTTATCAAAGCTGATCCCGGGGAGCAGCGTTCCCACCAGGAGGGGCCACAGCCTCATTAGGGAGCTCTGGGAGCGATGAAAAAGCCCGGCCGCCACGCACATCCCGGACAATTAGGCCTTGTCCCTCCGCCTTCAAAGGCAGCCTTGCTGTGCGTGTGTGTGTATGCATGTGTGTGCGTGTGTACATGTGTGTATGCGTGTGTGTACGTGTGTGTGAATGCACGTGCGCATGTGTGTACACGGAAAGCCTCTGTGTGCGTCTCTTTCTCTGTCTTCTTGGCTTTGCTGCTGTTCTCTGTCTCTCTCCTTTCCGTCCACTCTTCCCCCCTCTCAGCGCCTCTGATGATCCCTCTCCTGCCCGCGGGTACCCACAGCCGTCCCGGACCAGACAAACTCCGCCCCCGGAAACCCAGCTTCATGTCCTTGGAGCAGGTTCTAAGGCACTGCCCCCCGCAACCCCCGACCCCGACACTCAGCTTGGCCAAAGATGGGGCGGTGCAATCACTCGGCCAAGTCCTCCGAACTCCAGTTCTGCCATCACGAGTGCAGAATGCGAACTATTCCCCCAGAGCAGGCGCTGGCTCTGGTTTCCGGATGCCGCCCTTGGATGCGGCCGCCCTCTCAGCCCAGATTCTTCCCCACATCCCCCCCGCCGCGGAATGCTTCTCACCCAGTCGGGAGTCCGAAGCCGGGGCAGGAACACCCCTCTGCACCCTGTGTGCTGCTGGGGCCTTACTTTGAGAGGCGCCCTGCTCTCCGGGGACACGGACTCATTTCGGGAGTGGCACCCAAAACAGACCCAGGCCCCATGCGCAGCACGGGCCTGCCCAGTCCTGCCGCTGCCGCCCGGCCCTGGCACCGGGGACGTTTCCTGGAACAGACACCACCCCTTGTGGGACGCAGATTCCGACATCAGGCAACTATTTGAGGGGGCCAGCATGTTGCTTTAAGTGAGAAGGCAAATTCTAGATCCTTCTTTTTGTCCTAACACCAGAGGAAGCAGGCCCAATATTTGCAAAATTGGAAACAGCCTGGGACTCAGCCCGTGGCTGATGGCACTCGGGTATTAATCCATTAAGGCAATCAAAAGAGCTTAAATAAAAGCCTGCAGCCTGCAATATACATGTCCATGAACAAGCGGTAAAACTTCCTGAAAAGGTGATTTCAAAGCCATATTGCCCACGCTTGGCAAATTGCATATTTAATTATTTTGTCAGTCCTTCTTTCTCCTCTAATCTTCGGGGAAAATGCCTTGGGACATACGAAACCAGTTAGGATAATTAAGGTTCGATGGAATTAGGTGTCGGCTGATTTCTGGGAGAGATGGCATCCTCTAACCTGGTCCGAGATGTGTGCAGACCCCAAAAGGCAGGAACGTCGGTAATGTCTGCCTTTCTAGAGAAAGATCAAAGGTCTTTTGTCCCTTTCAAGATGTTTGTAGAATTTGTTTCCCAATTATCCCACATTTGCGCACTGGGACATCCTAGTTAACTCTTTGATGGCACCTCTGGAATTGGGCCGTAATTGACATCAAGCCGCACCTCCCCGCGCCCGGCTCGAGGCCACGCTTCCCATCTGGGGTCTGTGCGCCGAGAGGGGAGAGGTCGGAGGGGAGAGAGGCGGAGGGTCCCGGCTGCGGTCTGGGTGCCTTAGGCTTCAGCCAGGCTCTTCGCCCAGCGACACGGGACACAGGACACAGGACACGGAACTCTCTCCATCACCCAGCCTGGTCTGAACCTTGGTAAACTCCACCCTCTCGTTCTGGTGTGACTTGGGGCTAGGGTTGTGCCTTTGCAAAGTTTTGCGGTCGTAAGATCAGAGCCCCACTGCCTTGGAACATCATTCTAGAAAGGAAGTACATAGAATACATGATTTTCCCATGTTGGAATATTTCTCCTGGTCCACAAGATGAAAGAAAGAAAGAAAGAAAGGAAGGAAGGAAGGAAGAGAGAGAGAGAGAGAGAAAGAGAGAAACACCGATGCAGGAGACACCCATCAGTTGCCTCCCATACTTGCCCCTACAAGGGATGGAACCCACAACCTGAGCAGGAATCAAATCCGCAAACTTTTGGTTTATGGACGATGCTCGAACCAACTGAGCGACCTGGCCAGGACTGTCTTGGAAAATTTTAAAAAGGAAAGATAACATTATAAATATTTGGAAGAAGTGGGGGGGAAAAGCCATGAAGATTTGAAGTTTTAATTGGGACATTGTGAGACTAAATGCAATTAGGATAGCACGCCAAGGTGTAAAGTCAAGTGTCAAAACTTTTTATCTGACATAAAGACTGGGTCTCGTGTGTGTTTTATTTACTTTTGATCTGTTTCCTTTCCTCCTGCTCCGTCCATGTTTTTTTCCTGATTGCTTAGCTCAAACGATTTGTCTGTAACAACTTTGTCTTACCTTAAGCAGAAGAGAGGGAGAAAGACACAAAAAGAAACACCTTTCTTAGTCTCTTCCTGTGCAAAATGCAACGAATAGCCCTTTAGGAACTATTTTGGGGGAAAGCCCGCCACCATCTGAATAACGAAATAGCACCGATTTAAGGAATCCCGCTCCCGGAGTCGCCCCAAGAACTTTCGCTTGTAACGTTGTCTGTTTCTTTCCTTGCACTTTGCCCCTTAAAACCCCGCTGTGTCCTGACAAGTTTTACATTGAGGAGAGGGGAAAGTTTCCCTTACACGTCAGCTGTTTCAGAAATTCTCCCAGAGACACCAGAGGTCAGAGGCAGCCCGCTGGCCGCTGTGTTCTCTACTACAAACAACCGGCTCAAAACCGCCGCACTTCCCCCGGTAAAAAGTCCCCCTCGCGAGGGAACGCCCAGGCCCCTCCAAAAACATATCCCGAAAGAACGATGTCACCAACAAATGCATTTTCTAACTCCCTGCGACAGTCGAGGGGTGACCACAGAACCTCTAGATGCTGAGGCAGTGCCTGCACCCCGGGGCCCTCCTGCCAGAGAAAAGCCTGGGCGCCCGCCCCTGGCCCCCCTCCAGTCAGGGAGCAGGCACCCCCAACCGGGACAGGAGCCCAGGCTTAACAAAAAAATACACAGGCTGCACCATTCAACTGGAATTTCAGGGAGACAAGGAATAATTTTATTTTTTAGTGTAAGTATGTCCCCAATATTACAGTGAACACACTGATACTAAACATTTATTCCCGGTGACCTCCAATAACCACTGACTGGAGCGTCCTGTATTTCCTCCTGGGTTCTGCATGGGGTGGAGAACACTGAGCGGGCACACCCTCCCTTGTCCTTCCAGAAGCAGAATCGAGTCCATCGAGCAAACGGTGCCCCCGGAAGGCAGGAGCCTCTCAGGCCCTCCCCCTCTCCTCCCCCACGGCCCCCAGGTCAGGGACCCCAGCCCCAGGCAGCAGCTAGCAGCCGGAGCCTGTGCTGAGGGCACCGAGGGCTGGATGGGGATGGACGCCTGGAAATGCTGGCGGAATTGTTTGAAAGCCCCTAAGTATTCATCGTGGGGAGAACGGCGACCCTGCCCGCCTTCCTCACACTCGCTTTACAGTTCAGTGCCATTTATTCCGATGAGCAGCAGGCACCAGGGGACAGCTTAGGGGCTTTGTCGCTGACTTCTGGTCTGGCTGTCCCCATCCTGCCTGGGTCCGAGCTTGAGACCTCGCCCCGCAGGCCCTGCTGGGGTGGAGGGGCCTTCGGGAGCCAGGGGTGGGGTGTGGGGTGGTGGATGAGTCCGTCAGGATTGCCGAGGGAGAGGGTTGCTCCTCAAGGCTCACTTCCCAAGGTCCCTCTCGCTGACCCCTGCCCCCGCTCCCCCCTATCAGGAGCTGTGGCCCTGCTTCTCACAGCTCCTCAGCGGCCGGCTCCCCTACTCTTCCCACCCCAGCCAGTTCCTCCTCCTGTCCCCCCTAACTCCCTCCTGCTGTAGAAGTCCTTCTGGGCCCGCTGGGCCTCCAGGGAGACAGGGAACAGCTGGTCAGCATCTGGCTCGCCATTAGCCAGGGCCCCTGCCCCTGGGCCTTCCGCTCCCCCGGGCGGAATAATCCCGCTTCCTCTAACCTTTCGCTGGGGCCCGTGCTCCGGGCTTTCATCATGTCCCCCGGCCGCTGAGGCCGCTCCAGGCTCCCTGGCCCTCCCATGGTTTCTGCGGGGCCAGGCCAGGCGGAGCAGCAGGGGTGGGGGCAGGGGGTGACTGACCCCTCTCTCCTCCCAGCCAGAGAAGCGGGGGTGAGGGCAGCCGCGACTAGGAAAGGAGGCAGCTGTCAGGGCCACGCCGGCCCCCACTGCCAGGTGAGCCTCCTCTTGTGCCCGGGAAACGGGGCGCCTGTGCCCTCCCTGGAAGGTGTGCCCGGAGGCGATGGGGGTAGGGCCTTCTGCCTCTGGCCCAGGTCATCCTGAACTCCCCTTCCTCCGCCGGGTGACCTTGAGCCCGTGACCTCATCCCTACACCCGAGCTTCTTCCCTATAAAGGGGCAGTTAGGAAGACCCCGGAGATAGGCCCTAAGGTGCCAGGCCCTGCCCCACGGGGAGCGTGCAGGACGGTATTATCAGAGGTGCTGTACCCAACTACGGCCTCATTATTAATTCTCACCCCAGACGAGGAGTGCATGCTTCCCAACGGCTCAGCTGCCCAGGCCCCCACCCCCCGCCCCCCCGCAGCCCTCCGCCACTGGGTTCTGTGCAGCTCGCTGGCTGGGAAGGAAGGGGCCTGCGGACGCAGCTGAGCTCCATTTTTCCTCCTCGGTGCTTCCAGAAAGATTTGGGGACTCTCCCGTTTCCAGAGGCTCTGTGGCCCCAGTGCAGAGCTGACGACAGTGGCCCTCTCCCCCTCTTGAGCGGCCTCCCCGGGGTGGAGTGTGCACGTCCCCAAGCCGGCCAGGGCCCCAAGCAGGCCAGGCCGGGGCAGCTGAACTCCAGCGCTCAGCGCTTACAGATCTGAACAAAAGCCACCCTCACAGACACGTCCGGCCGCCGCACGGACCCTGGGTCAGGTCCCTCAGAGACACGCCAGAGGACGGGTCCAGGAACAGCATGGCTGTGTTTGGTTTAGAACAGCGGTTCTCAACCTGTGGGTCGCGACCCCTTTGGAGGTCGAACGACCCTTTCACAGGGGTTGCCTAAGACCATCGGAAAACACATATATAATTACATATTGTTTTTGTGATTAATCACTAGGCTTTAATGATGTTCAATTTGTAACAATGAAAATACATCCTGCATATCAGATATTTACATGATGACTCATAACAGTAACAACATTACAGTTATGAAGTAGCAACGAAAATGTTATGGTTGGGGGTCACCACAACATGAGGAACTGTCTTAAAGGGTCACGGTATTAGGAAGGCTGAGAACCACTGGTTTAGCAGATGAGCACACCACCCCGACCTTTGGTTCTTAGCGGCCCCTGGTCCTGGGAGGGGCTGCAGACCCGGGTGAGTTCGCCGCCTTGCTCCCCTGGGTCTCTGAACCCCAGCAGCCGGGCCTGCTCCTCCAAAGGGCCATTGGTGGCATCCCCAGCTCCCCCTGCCACATGTCATCGTCTCTGCAAACAGACACCCAGCACACGGCCTCACCATTAATTTCCACAACTTGGAAAGCATCCCGGAGACTAGAGGGATATTTATTAAATGCAAACTTCTAATTACTTTGCGGAATGCTGATGAAAACGGCTCCTTAAGTAATCTCTTTCCTGGTGACGGAGCTCCAACGTATTTTTCTAGCAATTATTTTTAACGTCCCGAAAATTGCCCCGCAGATATGCAAAACACATTTCCTAGGAATCACACTTAAGAGAGGCGCGCTCTCTTCGCCCTCCGTCTCCGTTATTAAGAAAATGGGAAGTCAAATTTGTCGCTAATCACATTTCCGCAGCAGATCCTGATGGGGGTGACTCCCCCACCGCGAACAAGGAAAGGAAACCAAGCGACAACGCGCCTGCCCGCCGCCGTGCCGCAGATATGCAAAACACATTTCCTAGGAATCACACTTAAGAGAGGCGCGCTCTCTTCGCCCTCCGTCTCCGTTATTAAGAAAATGGGAAGTCAAATTTGTCGCTAATCACATTTCCGCAGCAGATCCTGATGGGGGTGACTCCCCCACCGCGAACAAGGAAAGGAAACCAAGCGACAACGCGCCTGCCCGCCGCCGTGGTGTGTCTGCCATTCCCGCCAAGGTGTGCGGGGAGCGGGGAGGGCGGTGTCCCTGGC
>NW_006294400.1:2395868-2401483 GCF_000327345.1 Myotis davidii | reverse complement strand
GTGCGGCGTGCGGAGCGCGTGTGGGGACAGGTGCACGGGCCCATCCCTCTCCGAGGCGCTACCTGCGGTTTACTGGACGTTTATTAGAAGCCCACGCAATATCATGAAGCACCTGCAGGCAATAAAGCCCTTACATGTGTGAGGCCTTGAGGAAATTAACGGCCCCTCCCCGGGGGTGCATATTTTGCGAAGATGTTTATTACAGACGAAGTGCTCCCGGGGCGGACCATTAACAAGTTGTAGAGTGATAAAAGGGTTTTTATCCTCTTTCAGTGACAGAAGTAGGAAGAAGGCTTTCAGGGAATCTATAAAAGGCCCACTTCCTAATGAATTTTCTTAACTCTTTATTAATAGGGTTGGCTGAGTGAAGTCGGGGGCCCTTGGACTGCTGGACCATGAGACAAGGGGGACAGAGCAGAATGGGGAGCAGGGGGAGGCGGGGGCCTGGATGCTGGGCAGACAACACACCAGCAGGGCTGGGTTCGAATCCTAGGCCTGGAAGACCCGTTGAGCGTCTGGGCGCCTGATGCATTCCTTCTGCCCCCAGGACATTCATTTGCAGGCCCCTCCAGGTGATGGGGTGAGTCAGGCCAAGAGGCAGGTTCCAAGTCCCTCTTTTTAACCCCCTGCTCCCCACTCCGGCCTGCAGGCCATTACCGAGATGAAAGCCCAGGGAATGCCTTTGGACCACGGCTGTGGAATCTAATTGAATTATATGAACGCAGTTAAACGTCTGCTTCAGAGAGGCAGGGCTCACTTTCAAGACTGGATGCTTCAGGAGTTAATGGGCTATTTGAACAATATAGGCCGAGAGCCGAACACAGGTGGGCTGTGTTAATAACTTTATTTAGACCCGCTTTTTTCCCCCTTTGAGGCGCACAAGCCTTCCATTAATGCATTCATTAGAGTTTATGGCCGGGCTCTGGTTTTCTCCTAATGACACTGTCCAGACCCGGCTCCCCAGCTAATTGAGGCCAGCTGCCCAGCTGCCCCTCCCCGGCCTCGGACCCACTGTCACCAGGATTAGCCGCTGGAGCTGGAGCTGGGCCTGGGCCTGGGCCCGGGCAGGGCTGGGGACAGTGGCAGTGTGGGGAGGGGGCCTGCTGTTCTCCCCGACCCCAGTAGCTGGAGGAGAGGAGAGGTCAGGGAGCCCCACCCAGGCACTAGTAAGGAGCCCCGCTGGGTGGACTTCCATCACCTCCATCCCCATGGCCAATAGCGCCTCCATCCTGCCCCCTCCTGGCGCTCCTCCCCACTGCAGTCACACTGATGCCCGAAGATTCCAATCTGACGCCGTCAGACCCTGCTGAGCAGCCGGCTGTGGCTCCCCATGTCCCGGAGGGAGGCTCAGACTTGGTCTTGTTGCCTCCGGCTTCATCTCTCACCTTCATGCACCCTGGGTCCCTCCTCTGCTTGTGCACCATCAGCCAGAAATGTCTCACCCGAACCCCCAAGAGACTCCTCCCCGCCCGCTCCCAAACCTGCCAGACCCAGCTCAAAGGCCGCCTCTTCCAGGAAGCCTTCCTCTCCTGCCTGGACTGGAATCCTATGCATGTGTATATGTCTTATCATTGGCCCCTTCCATCCACTAGGCCAGGCATACCTTGAAGGCAGGATCCATGTTTGATATTATTATTAAAATAACCATAACACACTAGTGGTTCCCACATATCAAGCATGCCAGGTGCGTCACAGGCATTAGCTCATTAAATCTCCGCAGCACCCCGGGACATGTTTTATTGTCCCCATTTTACAGATGAGGAAACTGAGGCTCTAAGACAAGGTAGTTACTTGTTCCAGCCTACCCAGCTCTCCCACCCTGAGGACAGTGCCTACTTCAGGGGAGGGTAGCCGGTGGGCTTGAATTGGTTTCAACCGGCTCAGCTCACAAGAGCTGCCTATTAAACTTTCAGGAATTAATTTTGTGAGCTGGCTGTTAAAACAGCCCTTGTTTAAAAGTAAGTTACATAAACTTATCATTAAATAAATGACATTATACTTAAAGGGAATAAATGCTCCAAACTCATCGGTCCCTATGAGTTCACATCACTTACTGTCACCAATGCCCTTGAGGTCGCCGGCGCCCATGGTAGCTGTGTGGTGGGAACCCGTTGGGTGGTGTGCTCCTGGGCATCTGTAAATCCAGGGCCCCTCCTCCAGGAAGCCCTCGGGTTGCCCTGTCCGGGTTGAGTCAGGTGGCCTTCCCAGTGCTCCCACCATGCCCATCCATATCCCCTCACTGCCATTACCTCACTGTTCACAAGGTCCTTTACTCACCTGCCTCCCCAGGGGCCAAACAGCAGCTCGAGCATGGGGCGTGGGTTCTCCCGCCCCAGAGACCCATGTGGCCGCACACCAAGGAGATGCTCGGGGGACATGTGTTGATAGGAACTAAAACACACAACAATATGTATTTTTCAAACAACAGAATTGTATTTCCTCACAATTCCGGAGGGTAGAAGTCCAAGGTCAAAATGTTGGCAGGTTTGGTTTTGCATGAGGCCTCCTCCTTGGCTTGCAGATGGCCACCTTCTCGCCGTGTGCTCACATGGTCTCTCCACGGTATCTCTTTTTTTCTTGTTTGTAATTATTTTAATTTTTATTGAATTTATTGGGGTGACTTTGGTTAATAAAATTGTATAGGTTTCAGGCGTACAAATTCTATAACACATCATCGAAGATACAATAATATTAACGCAGGGGATGCCATTCCACAAGAATTCAGAGAATACCTGTGAAAGGGGAGTTCTCCAGGGTGCCAGACTCCACACGGAGCAAAACAAACCTGAACCTCCCAGCCGAGGGGGTGGGGAAGTTCCAGAAGTTACGTGAGCCCGAGGATAAGCGAGGGGGACAGTGGCGAGAGCTGAGGCAGTTAAATCACCCTGTGCCCTGAATGTCAGAGGCTGTGCCCCTGATCCGCGATCCATGTACAGCTGCTGAAAGCACGCGGCAGTGAAATTACAGTTCTAAAAAGATGACCCTAAAAGGGCATCAGGCCCAGGTGGTTTTATGAGCGCTCACAGAGAAGCGATCATTCACATTTCCAGAGAATAAGAAAAGATGGGAAGTTTTGCTTGCAGTAAGAAAAAAAAAATGGAAAGTTTCACTTAGGGTTCTGTGGAGCTAGTACCAATCTAATGCCACATAACCCAGTAATGACGGCACCGTAGCCCCTCTAGACCAAGCTCACCTGAAATATTGACAGGGAAATAGGAAGGCCAGCACCACCAGAGAGCAGCTAATAGAACATTAAAAGGATCCGACACTGTGATGAGATGACATCTGTCCCAGGAGTGCAGGTCCAAGAACGCATGGCCAACGTGAAGAAAAGCTACTTACCTAGGCCTTTATGTTCAATGCCCATTTTCGATTAAAATAGTATGCAGACTCGACCTGACCGGTTTGGCTCAGTGGGTAGAGCATCAGCCTGCAGACTCAAGGGTCCCAGGTTCGATTCCGGTCAAGGGCATGTACCTTGGTTGCAGGCACATCCCCAGTAGGGGGCGTGCAGGAGGCAGCTGGTCGATGTTTCTCTCTCATCGATGTTTCTAACTCTCTATCCCTCTCCCTTCCTCTCTGTAAAAAATCAATAAAACATATTTTTTTAAAAATAGTATGCAGACTGTGTACTTAGAGTGAAACACCCAGCCGCAAACTCTTACTCTCCAGAGCGTTTGAGATCTTGTTCCCCAATGTATGTAGTCAGTTTGGCTCAAAATTTTTTTGACAGAAATTCAAAAGCAAAAGAAAAGAAAGAGCAGGACACAGCAATAGACATGGACCAGCCGGGTCGGACCAGGAGGCCTGTGGCGGCGGCTACGGTGCAGCGCATTCCTGGCTCTGCCGGCTCTGGAGTCCGCCTCCTGCTGTTCATGGCACGGGCACACGTCCGCACGCCCTTCTTCTCGTGGTCACTCCCAGGGTTGCAGGTGGTGGCCGGTGTTACTGAGGTGGTTCCCGACTCGCAGACCACAACCCACCCGCTCCAAAGAGTCCCGACATACCGCTGAGCGGAGGGGAAGTGTAAACACTGAGAAATTCTCACCATTTCCAAATGAAGATACTGTTTGCCTATAAAATGCAACACAAGCAAGTAAAAAATTATTAGAGCTAAAAAGAGAGTTTGCTAAATGCCTAGTGGTTAGATACGTAGGAAGAAATAACCTCTACATTTCAACAGCAAGTGTTAGAAAATCTAATGGGAAAAAATAAGTACCAAGTGCCTAAAAGTAAACAGAACCAGAAATGTGTGGAATCTCTAAAACCAAAAAACTTGATTGAGGAACACAAAGAGCTTTTAAATAACGGGAGATAAGGCATTTTACTGGATGGGAAGATTGACTACTGTAAAAATCTTTTTTAAATACGCCTGTTTAAAAAATATATTTTTATTGATTTCAGGGAGGAAGAAAGTGGAAGAGAGAGATAGAAACATCAATGATGAGAGAATCATTGAGCGGCTGCCTCCTGCACACCCCACACTGGGGATCGAGCCCACAACCTGGGCATGTGCCCTGACCAGGGAATCAAACCATGACCTCCTGGTTCATAGGTTGATGCTCAACCACTTGAGCCACGCTGACCAGGCTAAAGATGCCTATCTTTACCAAAGTAATCTGCAAATTTAAACAAGTACCATCAAAAAAAAAAAATCAGTGAACTTTTATTTTTAATTAAATACTTTTGAAGTTCATCTGGAAATACAAACATTTTAGAATTACCATGAAACTTTTTAAAAGAAAGATTAATGAGGAGGATTTGCTCATAAGATAACAAAACATATTATAAAACTATAGTAATTAAATCAGGGAGATACTGGCAGAGGGAGAGACAAGCATGTCAGTGAGAGAGAGCCACGGGAGAATTAAGTGCAGCAAAAAAATAGACTTCAAATCAATAAGGAAATAATGGAATTTTAATAAATGATGTGGAGATATTGGGGGAACCACTGAGAATAAAATAAAGTTGGATTCCTACTTTATGTGAAAATAAACTCCAGATAGATTAAATATTTAACTTTTTAGAAGGGAATTACTTTTTAATTATTAGAAGAAAATATTGGTATTTTTAATCTTGAGTGTGGGGAAGATCTTTCTAATGTGACTCCAAACACACGAAAAATGTTCATTGCTATATTTAACTACATAAAAGGATAAAATATTTGATGTAGCAAAATATTCCAAATGAGCAAAATATAAAAGACACACTCTACATTGGAGGGAGGAGAGATATCTTCTAGGTATATGTCAGAAGTGAGTATATATCATCATCTAACTATCTCTTACAAACCTAAAAATATGAGACGATCCTCAAAAGGATAAAAATGGTCCATATGAATTAGAAAAGGTACCCAAAATTACCAATACTAAAAAAAAAAAAAGGCAAATTAACACAACATCAGGGTAGCACATGTGCTTATCAGATTGGTCAAGATTCAAAAGAATGATAGCTCACACCGGTGCTGACGAGGATGCGGGACGGAGGCAGCCTCCTGCACTGCGGCGGGAGGGTCCAGTGGTGCAGCCTCCCGGAGGCAGCAATGCTGATTACCAGCCTTGCACATATCTGTAACCTGGGCCCTGGCCGGTGGGGCTCAGCTGGGTGGGCATCAG
>NW_006294400.1:2384759-2395715 GCF_000327345.1 Myotis davidii | reverse complement strand
ACCTAATCATGTAGAAATAGACAAGTTCCGTACACAAGCGTATTTAAATGAGGCACTGTTTACCTCCCTGCGAAAAAGCTGGTTCCAAGCTGAAGTTTAGGGAAATGGCTGCATGAATTGTGCTTCCATCCTCAGCACACGAGGAAGAGCAGGGAGGTCTCTGTGTGCTGAGATGGAACGTCTCTGGGATGGAGGTTAAGTAAGAAAAGCCAACGCCAAGCAGTGGATGCGGTATATTGGTAGTTGTGGGAAAACTATGTTTACATCTCTATGCAGAAAAATTCTGAAGAGATACCCCCCAAAAACTATGCGGGGGGTATAGCTAATTGGACTTTTAAATTTTTTATCTTGTCTTTTTTTTTAATTAAAAAAATGAGAAAGATATGCTAAATATGTGCATGTATATTTTCACATGGAAACGCTGTCAACGTTATCAGGTTACTAAATAGCACAAATAACATGATACCATCTTTAAAAAAAAAAAAAAGAAGTGTGTGTGTGTGTGTGTGTGTGTGTGTGGTCTGCATCTGGCTTATCGGTGTTCCTTCATCTCACTGCAGAGCTTAATAAACATTTGCTGGATAAATATATCTTCCAAGATATTCCTGGAAGATATATGTTACTATTTGAAAGGGTGCCAGTCCCTAGGTGATAGGATTATGAATGGTTTTGATTTGATTTGATTTGTCACGTTTCCCTAAAGTATTTTTAAATGAATAGGTGTTGTATTACTTTCATAACTTTTTTTCAACTAAAAGAAATAGAAGCCAAAATGCATGACTAAGGGGCTGGTCAATGGGCCCAGTGGTTGGGGTCTGGATGGGAGGACCCAGACGCCCTGGGGGCACTTAGCGTGGGCTGTGCCATGCTGGGTGCACGGGGAGCACCCCTCGGGCCCCTGCTGCGGGGTGACTGGAGGGTGGGACGGAGGGTGATAAACTGGCAGGGACCACACCCCTTCCCGGGCAGGGGGACTACCTTCCTGATGTGCAGGGGAGGAAACTGGAGCAGAAAAGGCATTTGCCGCCAGGTTCCTGGCCTGGTAATGAATCCAACTGGTAGAGGAGCCCCAGTGCCAAGCTCAGGCTTACACGTCTACACCATTCATTCATTCATTCATTCATTCATCCCTTTGGTCAATCGCCATGCATTCCTTGAGTCCCTGCTTTCTGCCGGGACAGGGTGCCAGGGACTCGTATGTAAACCAGAGGCGGGCAGGAGGGACACCTCGGGCAGGGCTTGAAGGTGCAAGTCGGAATCCAAATGGGAAGGCTGGGCAGAGGGGCCAGCCAGCAAAGGCTGAGGTGGGAGGGGTGCCTGGCCTCACCCCCTCCACTCCCCTGGATGCAGGCTCAGAGCAGAGCGGAGACCTGCCCATTCCAGGAACACCGACATGTGGGCACCCCAGCCTCCATGCGGGTACAGTGGGGGAGCGGCAAGAGACAGGCGAGGGCTGGGGGAGGGGTGTGAGTGCCAGGCAGAGGGCTCAGCCAGGAACAGAGCAGCCCTGGTGGGGAGAGAGGGGACACCGAACGGGAGGGCTAGTTCTTTGAGGGGGGGTGGCAGCTGCCTCCCTGGCCGCCAGCCCCCTCTGGCAGGGCGACGGGCAGGGCTGATAGCGGCGACGCTGGGCCAGCCGAGGGCCACGCTGTGTCCTCCCCCAAGTTCTTTATCGGCAGGATGCGCCGTTGCCAGGGAGCCTGCTGCAGGCCCTGCTCCCGCCCGCCCGCCGTTGCCGGGAGGATTATCAGAAAGATTGGAGTCTTTTTAATTAAATCCGAGCCGAATGCAATTGCTCGCCCGCCTGCTCAGAGAAGCCCATTCAGCATCCTGTCGATGTCTCGATAGCTTTGTCTCCCAGGCCCTGCTATCAGGCCATCTATCTGGTTGCGAGGCAGGCACCCTGCCCCCAGCCCCACAGCAGTGGGCACCTGGGGAGTAAACGGGCGGGCGGGCAGCTGCTGGGTGCCGGCCTGAGGCTCTCCAGGCAAACTTTGCCCAGAGCCAGGCCAGAAAACCAGGCCTGGGACCCCTCCACTCGGCCTTCAACGTCATGCTCACGGGCCATTTGAGCTTTCACTCGGGGGCCAGCTATTGTGCCCGGCACGTGAATCCCTCAGGCTGCCACCTGAAAAGGAAGGAGGACGTATCCCTCCCACTTTACAGATGAGAAAACTGAGCCCAGAGGCGGGAAGTCGCTCCAGCTGGGAAGTGGCGGGGTCAGGATTCACCCCTGGACCCTCTGCCTGAAAGTCTCCGCTAGGAACTGCTGCGTCGACGACCAAGAGCCGCCTGGGCTTGGCCCAGAAGCTTCCAGCACTCGCGGTCATGGCACTGACATGTAACAGCCTGTCTGAGCGCTCGCTGAGCACCTCCTCCCGGCCTCCTCCGGCTTCCAGGGCAGCGTCAGCCTCTGCCCCTTTTCTCGATGCAGGAACAGGACCCAGGAGGGGTGAGACCTCAAAGCCAGGCGGAGCCCCGCCACGGTACCCCTTGTTTGCAGCCGGCACCCGCGGCCTCACTCCTCCCCAGAGGAGGCCAGCGTGTGCCCGGCACAGCCTGGGAGGCGAGTGGGGTCGGGGCTGGGGCTCCGAGTTGGTTCACGCTCCGGCCAGAGGATGAAATTAACTCGATAAATAACGCGGGCGTGCGAGGGCGGGGGGTGCTTTGTAGAACACCCGGCAGCGCGGGGCACCCACGCCTGTGTGCTGGCTCTATAGAGCCAAGTTTTAATTGCAGGCCCCACACCCTGGCTGCAGCCGCCCAGGAGGAGGACGTGCGTCCGTTTTAATTAAATCTGTCTGTTATCACAGCCTATTGTTATGAAGGGTGGCCCCTTCGCTGCTGCTGGGGAACGGACACCGGGCTGGAAATCCCCAGGGGCCAGCGTCCCTGACCCTCCCCTGCCCAGGCTGTAGCACCGGAAGGACCCGGACAGGCCCCTCACATGGAGCCCTACTACGCGCCAGGCAGGCACCTGCCGCCCAGGGCTCTTGCTGAGTGTGGGAACCCCTCATGCTAGGACCTAGGGTCAGAGACGCCTGGGGGTGGGGGGTCCTAGCTCAGCCACTTGTTTGCTGTATGACCGTAAGAACAAACGTCACCTCTGTTGGTGATGTTGGGCAGCTCACATATGCCGGCCCATCCTGGTGGGTAAGCTGTGAGCTTTTTGTGCACAATCCTATTGACCTCACACAGCACCCCAGAAGGAGGGACTGTTGTTACCCCCATTTTACAGATAGGAAAACTGAGGCTCAGAAACTACTTACTGCGGGACACACCGGTTATTTTATGGCTGAGCTAGGATTTGAATGGACCACCCCTGCCTCCGTTTCCCCGCCTGGAAAATGGAGATCACGGTCCTCAACGGGGAATGGGGAGCCGCCGAACAGGACAGTGAAGAGCACGCGTGAGTCTCGATAAACGGCAGCTGCTTTCGTGTGAACGTTGCATTCTTAGTACAGGAGAGGCTATGAGCACGATTTTCTAGGTGAGGACATTGAGGCTCTGTCCCCCGCTGCCCTTGGACAGACACCCCTGTGGCATCATCCCACACCTGGACATCCCAGCAGCCCCCTCACCAGATTTCCAGCCCTGACCAGCCGGTCAGTCCTGCCTCCCCTAAGCACTCAGAGTGGTCGCTTGGTCTCTCACTAAAACAGCATGTATTTGATTTTTACTTGATTATAAATTAAAACGAGGATAAACGTGTATAGAATACAGGTCTAAAAGGAAAATTGAAATCACCTATAAGCCCATCTCTGTGGGTTCATTTTTTTCCTGCTCGCTCACTCACTCACCCACTCAGTATTTAGTGAGCCCTTCCTCGGGGCTGAGCCCTGTGCAAGGTGCTGGGGAAACAGTGGTGACGAGACCACCCTGGCGCCGCCTTCAGGGAGCTCAGCGCAACGGGAGGAGACTGATAGGAACGAGGCAGCACATCTATGGTATTGAACCTCGCGTGGAAAATGTACAGCACCACGTCCTTAAAGGATCACACACCATAACCCAGTGGGATTTATTCCTGGAATGCAAGGATAATAGGACATATGAGCATTGATCGGTGTAAGGCACCACATTAACAGAGTAAAGGGGGGGGGACCACAGGGTCATCTCAACTGATGCAGAAAAGCATTTGACAAATGTCAACACCCTCTCCTGATTAAAAACCACTCAACAAGCTAGCAATGGACGGTAACTACTTCAACATAATGAAAAGCCCACAGCAAACATGCTCCGTCGTGGAAACACGAAAGCCCTTCCTCTGAGAGCAGGAGCGAGGCCCGGAAGGCCGCCTCTGCCTCTCTGTCCAGCATGGTCCTGACGGTGCTGGCAGGAGCAGGAGGCAAGAGACACCATGAAAGGCACCCAACTGGAATGTCAGGGGTAAAATCACCTCTGCTCACGGATAATACGAACTTACGTGCAGAAAGGCCCTGAAATGCCACGGTTAGAATTCATCACCACGCTCAGCAACGTAGCAGGATCCAAAGTCAACACACGAAAATCAGTTATTGTTCTGAACACTCGCAGCGAACAATGTAAAAAAGAAATTGAGGAAAATTCATTTACAATGGCATCCAAGAGAATTAAATACTCAGGAGTTCATTCACCAACGAGGCGAGAGACGTACCAAATAAAAACTACAGCACAGTTCTGAAAAGAAATTAAAGACAAATACATGAGAAAACATCACACTTTCATGAATTGGAGGAATCGGTGTTTCTAACATGTCAATGCTTCCCAAGACAATCTACACACGTCATGCAACCCCTATCAAAATCGCAATGATTTTTTTTTTTTTTTGCAGAAATAAAAAGCATCTGAAAAGTCATATGGAACCTCAGGGGACACCAAATAGCCAAAACAATAAGAACAAAGTTGGATTCACACTTCCTGAATTCAGCACTTACTACAAACTTGCTGTACTAATCAAAAGAATGTGGTGCTGGCATAGACATAGACATAGAGACAGATGGAATAGAATAGAGTGCGCGGGAATAAGTTCTCACACGTATGATCACATGGTTTCTACAAGATTGCCGAGACCCGTCACTGGAGAAGAGACAGTCTTCACCAGCGACGCTGGGAAAACTGGAAATCCACGTACAAAGGAATGAAGTCGGCCCCTTACCTAACACATTATGCAAAAATTAACTCAAAATGGATCCAGGCCCAAAATGTAGAGCCTAAAACTATAAAACTTTGAGAGGAACCCCTAGGACAAGAGCGTCACAACATCGGAGTTGGCAGTGATTTCTTGGCTATGACCTCAAAGACAGAGGCAACAACAACCACAAAATAGGCAAATCGGACTTCATCAAAATTAAAAATGCTTGTGCATCAAAAGACACCCTCAGGAGAGTCAAAAAGGCAACCCACAGAATGGAAGGGAATATTTACAAATCAATTATCTGATAAAGGATCAATATCCAAAATATATAGAGAACTCCTGTAACTCAATGACAATAAAAACAGACAAACAACCCAACTCAACAATGGACCGAAGACTTGAATTAAAATTTCTCCAAAGAAGATATACAAATGGCCAATAAACACATGAAAAGATGCTTGCCGTCATTTATCATTAGAGAAATGCAAATCAAAACTACATTTCATACCATTTTCTTTTTTAAATGTTTTTATTGATTTCAGAGAGGAAGGGAGGGGGAAAGAGAGAGATAGAAACATCATTGATGAGAGAGAACCGTTGATCGGCTGCCTCCTGCACGCCCCCCACTGGGAATTGAGCCCGCAACCCAGGCATGTGCCCTTGACCGGAATCGAACCCAGGACCTTTCAGTCCGCCAGCTGACTTTCTATCCACTGAGCCAAACCGGCTAGGGAACACTTCACACCATTTAGATGACTATTATAAAAATAACATCAACAACAGAAAACAAGTGTTGGTGAGGGTGTGGAGAAACTGGGACCCTTGTGCGCTGTTGGTGGGAATGGAAGGTGGTACAGCCACTGTGGACAGCAGCATGGCAATTCCTCAAAAACTGAAAATGGAATTACCATATGATCCCGCAATTCCGAGTAAATGCTGAAAAGCACTGAAATCAGGAGGCACCATGAACAACAGGAGAAGGAAAGGAAGGCATGATTTTCCGAGTTATCTCATTTTACACCACTTTGGAATTTTTTCCCATATGCCTTTAGAACTGATTTTTTTAAACATATATTTTTATTGATGTCAGAGAGGAAGGGAGAGGGAGAGAGGGATAGAAACATCCATGATGAGAGAGAATCATTGATCAGCCGCCTCCTGCATGCCCCTACTGGGGATCGAGCCTGTGACCAGGACATGCTCCCTGACAGAGAATTGAACCGTGACCTCCTGGTTCATGGGTCAATACTCAACCACTGTGCCACACCAGCCGGGCTTATAACTGATTTTTTAAAAAATAGATAATATTCAATAAATTAAAAATACGTTTGTCAAACATTATGGTTCTCCATGTTTCTTTGTGGCAGCGCTTTGGAGTGTTATCTGTGTGTGCTTTCTGTTCCCCTGGGTTCAAATCCTAACGCCCTCACCTGCTGACTGTGTGATCCCGGCAGGAGTGGGAGCGCATCTCGGAGGCCCAGATTCTCCATCTTCACGCTGCAGATGGGAGCAACCCTGCGAGACATGAGAACACGGCGCACAGTGGGGTCTCAGCTCTTCACAGCTGGGCTGGACCCGGGTCCTCACACGCAGCTCCGCCGGGGCCCCCTGATGCCCGGCCCCGCCAGGACCACCTCTAGCTCTGGCTTCAGCCGGGATCCTCTCTCCCCCTGGGGATGGCCCTGACCAGCTCTGGCCCAAAGCTGGGCCAGGAAGACTTGAAAGGGTGGCCCCCAAGGTAAGGGGTCCCCCTCGGGGACGCGATCCCTGCGGCCCCCATCCATCTCCTGCCAGCTGGCCAGCGCATCTGAGGCCCATGTGTGTGCTCCGCCGGCCAGGGGTTTGGGTTCCTTGTTTTATGGCTTCCTAATCCTCACTTGGCAGAAAGGAAGTGGTGGGTCCGCCGGCCGCGTGGAGAGTGGCCGGAGGATCCGGAAAGGAAAGGAAGATTCATGGACCATCAAACGGGACTTGTGCCTCGGAGGCCGCCCCAGCCACTCTCAGCGATAAATCACCGCCCGAAAGGGGAGATAAAAGGTGCAGGGACGCAGGGTCCTGTCTCATGAGAAGAAACGTGCTGAGGGGGACTTTCGCCCTGGCCTCCTGCAGAGCTGGGCTGGTGACCTCCCAGGGGCTCCCGAGATCTGTCCCTCACGCGTCTTCCCCAGACCCCCGGAGACCAGCTTCCTGGCCCCGCAGCCTGCGCAGCCCCACAGCACCTTGCACGGAGAGGGGTCCTGCACTTGGCTTAATGCTCTGCTGTCACTATCTTTGAATTCTTCAGGTTGGAGCAGAGGCCCTACATGTTCTTGGAGCCTGGGCCCTGGCTAGAGGTGGCTTTGGGCATCCAGTGCGCCGCACCCTCTCTGACCGGTGATTATTTGTCACCGCTTGCATACCTCCAGAGACAAGGAGCTTACCTCCTCCTGGGGGGCCCACAGAGTCCGCTGAGAGACGACTGCAGCTCGGAGGATCCTGTCTATGTGAGCAGGGGCATGTTATGGTGCCTCCGTTTGCTTGTCTGAGAATGAGGGTAACAGCAGGGCTCCTGTGAGAATTCAGTGACACGCGTTGCTTTTATCATCAGAGATCAGTGTTGCTGTGCACTCTTGGTAAAGGCTTCCTTCTGTCCAGCTGGACCTCAGGCCTGAACAATGGTTAGCGGGCAGAGGTAGAAGAAGGCGTATGCGCGCGTGCGTGTACACACACACACACACACGTGCACACACACATGCACACACACACACACTCACACACACTCTCACTGCCAGAAGCTGCCTTCAAGGGGAAACCTGCGCCTTCACCTGGGCTCCACCCATCAGGTACCTTGTTCTCTGCTGCCATCTTCTGGCTGCGATAGGGCACTGCACCGCAGCTGCGGCAGCCGGACACCAAACCTCACTCCTTCTTCCAGGCATTAGGAGGTCGCGGAATCATGGGAGGGCTGTTTACCGGGCCCTGCTTTGTGCAGGCGCCGGGGACTTTGCGGTGAACATAAAGACCAAGTCCCTGCCCCCCGGGAACTGACATTCTCGAGGGAGAAATGGATAATAAACAAGAAAAACAGTAATTTGATTTCTGCTGCTGCTAAGTACAACAAAAAAGAAAATAACGCAGAGGGTGGAGAATGGAGGCTGTGGGCCCCCGGTGGAGCCAGAAGGACAAAGTCCGGTCTGAGGTGGGGTCAGGGGTCAGGCTGAAAGGCTGTCAGGCAGGGAGACAGGCGAGCAACTTCCTCTCTCGCCTTCCTCCTCAGTGTCCTCATCTGGAGAATGGGCAGAATCACAGCCACTCTCCCAGTTAGTGCTGCCGGGAGGAGCCAATGGGATCTTGGAGGGGAAGACGTGTTGTGGGTGGTATCCTTCTGTTGCTAGCTAACGTCTGCTACACGGTTCGCAGAGCAGGAACTCGGCTCAGCGCTTTTAGAAATCCCCTCACTGAATTCTTAGAGCCCTGCAAGGTGGGTGATTACTCCCCTTTTCCAGACGAGGAAATTGAGGCTCAGGCGATAGCGTGACTTGCCGAAGGACACACAGCACAGAGGCAGCCCAGGGGTCGGGATGAATGAGAGTTGGGGACCAAGGCCTGTCTCCTGCCGGCAGGAAGGCAGAAGCACAGCCTGCCTGCTCCCTCCCCAGCCAGCCCACCTCCGCCCTCCCTGAGGGGAGATGGCGAGAGTAGTAGAGGGGAGGTGGGGGCGGGGGGAGCCCGCAGACCTGGGCTCCGGCTCCACTACTCAGGAAAACACTGTTGAACACGACTTCCTATGACACGCCGCCCTCCAGACAGAGTCCCTGTATCCATGGAACTTAGTCTCTCACACTAAGCTGGTCCCGTGTCCACCCTGCCAGACCCCAGACATGCTGTCTGTTCTCTCTGGCCTCGGTTTTCTTGTCTTTAAAGTAGGAGAATAGGCGGGCCCATGGGGAGGTTGTGAAATCACAACCGGGGGAGCGGTGTGAGTGCAGCCTCCTCCGCACCTGCCACCAAAACTGTGAAGGGCCGTTCACACAGCCAGCCAGCCCTGCTCCTCACCACGCACCGCGCTGAGTCCTTTTCAAGTATTTTCTCTTTTCAGCCTCATAATAACCCGTAAGTGACCAGCTGGCCCTGGTTTGCCTGGAACTTTCCAGGTGTTAGCACTGCAAGCCCCACAACCCAAGAACTCTCTCCGTTCTGGGCAAACCTGTAAGATGGAGCACGCTTTCTCCATTTTCCAGGGGAGGAAACAGGCTCTGAGTAGATATGCACCTGCCCAGGTCCCCACAGCCAGGAGGTGGCCCAGGTCTGCGGGCTCCAGACCTGTGCTCTGGCTAAGACCCCTGGCTGGTCTCTGTGGACAATGGGAGCCATGGACGGTTCAGGCAGCGGCAGGCTCGTGCCCAGGAGCTCACTGCCCACCCAGGCAGGCCTGTGCCAGGCAGCCATTGGGGTGTCAGCCAATGATCCAGTCCAGAGGAAGACAAACCGAATGAACAGCAAAATGCCCCGTTACCCTCCCTTCCTTGTTTAGGTTTTGAATTTGAAGACACAAGTGCCTCAAATAAGTTCAACATGGGCTCGTGGCCCAAGAGACTCAGGCCCCAATTGCTTCCAAATGGAGCTGTAGACCTCACCTCCCAGAACCCGTGGCTGATGTGCACGTGGTTTCAGACACCTGAGCGCCTTTGGCGGCGCAGGAAGGGGCTGGGTGAGCTCTGGGAAGGTGGGGCCACGGGTGGAGTGAGAAGGCTCAGGCTCAGGGTCGACAGGCCTGGAGCAAACCCCAGCCCCAGCTTCTATTGTCAGCCACCGTTCACTGAGTGATCGCTGAGGGAGCCTCTAGAAGTCTCTGACCTGTCACGGCAGCACAGTGGGGAAGGCCTGTTATTGTCCCCATTTTACAGACGGATAAGCTAAGGCGGAGAGGGAGCATGGCTTGCCCTAGGTCACCCAGTGGGAAGTACCTGAACTGCAGAAGACCAAAATCCTACAGCCCCAGAGCCCCCTATTGGCTCCTTAAATCCTGCGTACTGGGGAGTGGCCTGGGCAGATAGCTGCCCTCTGCGTCTTGGTCGGCTCACCCGGGAGATGGAGTGAGCGTCCACACCTCCACGCATGTTAGAGGACTCAGAGGTGCAGTTTGTAAAGCGTTCAAGAGGGACCGGGACCGGGACCGCAGCAGCAAACGTGAGTGATAACCGTTATATTGATATCCAGTGAGTGTCACATTCACATACATGATTTAGTCCTATCTTGTGGTTGCCTCGGTGCCCACAACGCCTGGGAGCAGGGAGTAGAGCACTTAGTACTGGCGGGCGACACCGGTGCGGAGTCCTGAAGGAGGGACGGAGGCAGACTTGTGGAGAGCCAGGGATAGCGTACCTGCTCCCCAGCCTCAGTTTCCCCGTCTGCAAAGAATGCAGGGTGGAGTCCCTGCCCTCGAGGAGGTCCCAGGCTGAAGTGGAAGCAGAAACCCAGCAGCTGTGAACCATGTGATGCAGGAAACAGCCAAGACACACGCTGGGCGGGGCCAGCTCAGAGAGGGGAGAGTCAGGAAGGCTGCCTGGAGGAGGGGCCCTGGGCACGGGCTCTCAGGTTGCCCGTGGGGTTGACCAGAGCCCGAGGGGCCCAAGAGGCGGTGGCCTGCATCTCTAGGGGCAGGAAGAAGGACCAGTGCCTGTCTGAGCTCTGGGCTCCGGGCTCCGGACCCCAGGCATGCAGGAGGCAGGTCCTAACCCCCAGCTCTGAAACCTCCCCCTGGAGGGGAGAGCAGGGCTGGAGCTGGACCAGGCTGATAGGACCGGACAGGACGGGGAGGCAGTGGCCATCGGGCGGGGAGAGCGGGGAGGAGGGGATGCAGA
>NW_006294400.1:2378380-2384662 GCF_000327345.1 Myotis davidii | reverse complement strand
GAGGGGACCAGAGGGCCAGGGACAGCTCTAGGTCACGCTCCTCAGAGCCCTGTCCACACCACTGTGTCCCCAAGGACTGTCCCACTGCATCTCCAGACCGGTCCTGCTGACCCCAGCCACAGTCCACTGTGTCCCTGACTCCGTCTACCTGGGGCTCAGGCCCGCTGTTCAGGGGTGTGCCTAGTACTGGCCCCCGCGTCCCAGCCACTCTGATCCCAACTTCTGTCTGTGTCCCTGCAGGACACTGGCCATGCCCGCACGGCCCTGCCCTGGCCCAGGGAGGGCGCTCACGCTCCGAGGGGCCAGCGTCCTGTGCAGTGGAAGGGGACATCCAAGCCCTTCCCAGCCCTGGGAGCCCCCACATTTCAGCAGATGGAACGCGAAGGGGAGGGCTGGGAGGGCTGGGAGCCCATGCAAAGTCGAGCCGCGGGAGCATCCGGAAGGTCCCGGATGAGGTGATCATAGTTCCACCCCACCCCACCTCTGGTCACACCTCATCGTAGGTGGCCTGCGGGCGGCTCTGGGGACAGGGGCCATGCAGATGCTGCACTGGCAGGAGCTGTGGGGCAAGTTGTCCGGCCCTCGGTCGCTCAGGGTGGATGGGTCCATGGTGGCGCCTGCATCCCATGGGCTGACGTCAGAAGCCAGTGAGGCCACAGCAGGCAGTGGGCCCTCGCTGAGTTGGCATATGCTCCCTCCCCTCAACCCTGCCATCTCCATGGAGTCATGGAAACAAAGGCCCCAACCAGAGGTCAGGCCTGGGGTGGCCCAGCCGCTTAGTGGCATCAGGCAGTGTCAGAAGCCAGGGTGGTCCTGACCTGTGGCCTGAATTCGGGGACAAGTGTCCAAATACAGCTCCGCCCCCACTGACCACTGTGCCAACTTGCATGGACCAGTGCAGAGTCCCTGGGTGAATGGGCACCGGCTAAAGAGAGCCCACATCCAGGCGTGCTGACCATGACGCTGCTGCCGGAAGTGAGCCCAGTGCAGGGAGGGGAGGTCCGAAACCCTGGCCAGTGAGCTCAGCCTGGGTCCCGAGTTCCGGCCCTGCAGCAGGTAGAACTGTGCCCGCGCTGGAGGCGGGCCGCCGGGAGCACTTCCCGCCCCGCCCGCAGCCCCGCAGCAGAAGGCGCTGTCCTGTGGGCAGCACAGCCCGGCCCTGCGCGCAGGCACCCCTGTCCTGGGGAACCAGGGCCAGGCACGGGGCAAAATGAGTAAGAGAACAACACGCTAGGCGAGCTGGTGCTGAGGGCTCCAGACGGAAAGAGAGCGGGAAGGAGGGGAAGGCGGGTGGGCTGGACGGCCAAGAGCAAGTGCTGCGGAGGTGACATTTGAGCAAGTACCTGAGGGAGGTGAGGCGGGGCCATGTGGACAGCTGGGGGAGGGGGTTTCGGGCAGAGGCACAGCACATGGAAAGGCCCTGTGGAGGCCGAGAGCCGGGGGTGAGGAAGGAGGGCTGAGCAGAGCGGGCTCGGACAGGAGCAGGAAAGGACAGGTCCTGGCCGCATTGTGAGGGCCGTGCCCTGTGCCCCGGGTCAGCCCGTAGAGGCAGGACACGAGGTGACTGGGGTTGTGAGTAGAGGCAGGACATGAGGTGACTCGAGCTCTAAGAGGACCTCACTGCCAATGTGCAGCGAAGTACAGGGAGCGAAGGGCGGGGCAGGGAAGTCACTGTCGCTCGGGCAGAAGGCGCAGGGCCGAGCGGGAGGCACGAAGTACAGGGAGCGAAGGGCGGGGCAGGGAAGTCACTGTCGCTCAGGCAGGGCCAAGCGGGAGGGCCGAGCGGGAGGCGGGGAGGGGGTCAGAGTGGAGATGTACTGGGAACAGAGCCGGGCTTCCTGATGGATGGAGGGGTGAGAGGCGGACGGAAGGAAATCCCTTCATAGAGGCGGGAGGCTGAGGGAGGACCTTGGCCCTCACGTGCTGGGGCAGCAGGCGGTGCAGTGGAGGACAAAGTGGTGTCTGAGTGCGGGCAGCATGGGCAGCGCCTCACAGCAGAGACTGGACCCCCCGGGGCACGGACACAGGGCAAGCAGCTCCTGGCGCAGCTGGTGTTGGGAGGGGTCGCCCAGAGGAGCAGGGGTGACAGTGATGGGTGAAGCAGAGGCTGGGCCAGGTGGGCGGAGCCAGCGGGGCAGGTGAGGAGGGACGGAGGTGAACTCAGAGTCCTGGGACCCATCAGGCCAAGGTGGTGTCTATGGCCGCCTCGGCCCTCAGGGCGAACGGGAGCACTGTCCGAACCAGGAGCTGACCGGCCGGGTTTGAGTCCAGCCCTTTGCTTCCCACGGGGAGCCAGGCTCAGCGCTGCCGAGAGGAACTTGGCTCGGGGACCGAACTGGGGTCAGAAACCAGCTACGCTCACGCCGCTCGGCCCGAGTCTCCCCGAAGTCGTGACCAATAAAAGCCACAACCGGTGTGCTTTCTGGAAGGTTTCCTCCCAGGGCGCCCAGAGGGCCGGGCACAGGGCGGTTCCTTCTCTCCTCAGGACCCAGCCCAGTGTCACCTCCTCGGAGAGGCTGCTTTGGACCCTCCTGAGCACTTCAGATGCCATCACGGCTCCACGCATGGGCAGGGGACAGTGCCGCGCTCAGGCTGGCACGCTCTGTGCCCCTGCTGCCTGGGGGCTTCTCGGGGGACGTGGCACAAGGGAGACCCGCCTGGAGCTCCGGCATTTGCCACCCAAAGGTTCGGGAAGATCTAATCCCAGATCATCACCAACCTCCTCCACACTTGCCACCAAAAAAGAGAAATTCAGCAACAAAGGCTGACCAACGGGGGACCGATGCCAGTGGGCAAACACCATCCCCATCTTGCCCATGGACAGCCCTGAGGCACGTGTCATGCGACACCTCCCCCGTCCTATGGGATTGAGCAGACACCGTCCCTGGAGGGCAGCAGCCAACTTCGTGTCACACCCGCACGCCAGCTCCTCCCCTCCAAGCCTCAGCTGCCGGACTCTACTATGGGGAAGAACGTTTGCATTAGTTCTCCTCAAAGAGCTCTCGGGAATGGGGGCTGTCCTGGGCTGAACAGGGTCCCCCAAATTCACATCCAGGCAGAATCTCAGACTGTGACTTTATTTGAAAATAAGTCTTTGCGGCTGTGATGAGTTAGGCTGAGATGAGGGCACGCTGGCTTACAGTGGGTCCTAAGTCCAGTGTCCTTGTCAAAGAAGGAGAGGGACACTGAGACCCAGGCACAGAGGGGACCCACGCGGGGAGAGGTGGAGGCCGGGACGGAGCGGAGCGATGCATCTACAGGCCCAGAAGCCAGGAGGAGGGCGGGCTCCCCCGGGGCCTCAGGAGGAACCATCCCTGCTCACGCCGTGGTTTCGGACTGATGGCCTCCGGAAACTATCAGAGAATATACATACATTCCTGTTGCTTTAAGCCAGTTTGTGGTGCTTGTTCGCTAGTAAGGAGAGCCAGGCTGTGGGCACACGGTGCTTGTCGTCTCAATGGCCTAAGACACACGAGGAGATGGATCGGGGCACAGGGGCCTCTGTGCAGGACCTGCACACGTTTGCTCGCTAGCGTGGGGCTCACAACTCCAATTCACCTGTGTGCACACCCCAGGGCGCGTCCAGAGTGGCCACCGAGCCCCGAGCCGTGAGCTCCCCGCCTGGGTCTAAGGACAGGTGAGCCCATCAGCAGGACCCGGAGCCCACAGCCTCCATCGCACGTGTGTAACGGCGAGGACACCGGGGTGACCACAGACTGCACCGCCTCCATCGCACGTGTGTAACGGCGAGGACACCGGGGTGACCACAGACTACACCGCAGGAAACCAGACAGCATTCATGCACGGAGCAGGCGCGCGGCCCCGGGCGCACGGACAGGGCGCTGTGCAGACCCGCCCGGGAGGGTGTCTGCCACAGGGGCGGCTCTGAGGAACGCGGAGTGAGGAGCAGTGGCACAGGCAAAGCAGAGAAGGAGGAAAATCCATTTGGGGCCAAGAGCCCTGTCTGAACTTTGTCCTTTTCTCAAGCAAAAGAAAATATTATTTCACCCTCTAAAGAACCACACATAATAACAGGCGAAATGTCAAGACCAATGTTGATCTAAACCCCCAAGGAAAACAAACATCTCCGTACCTTCTCCACGGCCTCGCCACCTCACCCTGCTCGGCTAGTTTAAACAGATCTAGCGGTGGGCAGAGGGGCGGCGAGGGGCGGGGGGCAGGCTGCCGGGCGGGAGCTGGGAGGGAGGCTGGGCCACTACGGGGCCAGGAGCCGTCTGGGCGGCCTGGCCTGGGGTGGACACACAGATCAGGCCGGCCACAAAGACCTCGGTCTGATTTCCAGTCCCAATGTCACTCCCTGGCTCTGTGACCTTGGGCAGGTAGCCTGACCTCTCTGAGCCTGCGTTTCCTTGTTGGCACATCAGGAGGGTGGCATGGGATAATGCAGAGAGGGCACCAAGCACAGTGCCTGGCACAAGTGTTAAATAAAAGCAACTACTGCCCAGCCGGCGTGGCTCAGTGGTTGAGCATTGACCTGTGAACCAGGAGGTCATGGTTCGATTCCCAGACCTGGGCTGTGGGCTCAATCCCAGGGTGGGGTGTGCAGGAGACAGCTGACCAATGATGCTCTCTCATCATTGATGTTTCTATCTCTCTCTCCCTCTCCTTTCCTCTCTGAAATCAATTTTTCTTTTAAATTTTTTAAAGTGACTGCTATTACGGGCCCAGCCAGGTCACCCAGTGGGAAGATTTAAAACCAGGCCCATCCTGCTCCAAAAGCCCCCAACAGGGGTGACTCCCCGGCCCACCCGGGAAGCTGGCCCCGGAGTCCCTGGGGCTCTCTGCACCTTGGAAGTTCATTGGGAGATGTTAGCTTGCACTGCCCAAGAGACTCCCAAGTTTGGCTCTGGCTTGAAGCCTCAATTGACCGGCCCCTGGCTATTGGTTCTCCCAGCCCCACCCAGGGATCCTCCAAACTTTCAGTCCAGTTTTTGGGGATTTTTTTCTGAATTGAAAACAACCCAACAAATATTTGTGGAGCCCCCTCTCTGTGCCGGGCCCTGGGCTGAGCCCGAGGCCCAGGTTAAATCCTCTTCAAGTCCAACCCTCAAGAAAGTCCCAATCAAGGGGGGGAGGAGGAGGGCGTGTTCTGGAGGGAGAAACAGATGGAACAAGACTATTAATATCATGAATAGCTGCTCTCGTGGGGCCTGGGTAAGCCCCAGTAGGAAGGAGGTTAGGAAAAGGGGCACCTGAGTCTTCGGGGACTCGGGAGGGGGTGACGTTTGAGTGAAGACTTGGAGGTGAGCAGTGGTTTGCCTGGAGGAGGGAGAGGAAGGACTCGCTCTTGTAAAAGCAGGGGGGCAGGGGCGCCTGAGTCATGGCCATCGACACGCAGTTCATTGCCCTGGAGTGTGGGAGGTTGACAGAGAGGTTCGTGAACTGATCTAAGACCCCACGAGAGAGTAGGACGGAGGCGCTGGCAGGGGCCACGTCGGGACAGGTTTGATGGAGGTGGGTTTACACGGAGAGCAGGGGGGCCGTGGGAGCAACAGGCCGGTGGTGTCGCAGGGAGAAGACTGAGGGGGCTGAGGATACGGCAGCTGAGCGAGGGCAGGGCCTGAGGGATGCTGAGGGGAGAGGGCGCCCAGGATGTGCATACGGCAGAGCCGGAGGGCTTGGTGCCCGACGTGGAGCAGGAGGGAGGATGGAGAAGCGGGAGAAGCCTACAGGCTGCGCCGATGTCACACCTGTAGGGGCTGAGCGTGGTGCGTCCCTGAGATGGCAGCCTGGGAGGGGGTCCTCCTGGGTGAGGCGTCCTGGGGCCTGAGGTGTCCCAGCGAAGACACCAGAGGCCGTGGGCTGTGTGGGTCGGGAGAAAAGGTGGAGGTGGGAGCAGGTTTGCTTATCACCCTGTGGTCGTGGTGGCTGAGGTGGCGGTGAAGCAGAGAAAAGAACCGTTCAGGATGCCAGGCTACCAAAAACCCGACAACGGACCAGACCACGTGGAGGGCAGAGGTGGCCTCGCCAGGAGTCTTTTCAGGACTCGGGGCGCAGAGGGCGAGCGGAGAGCTGAGGGCTGGAGGAGGTGAGGAGGTGGGCAAGGACAGGGGCCACACACCCGTCTTTTGAAAGCTTGGCAGGAAGTGGAAGGAGAGAGAGAAGATGGTCCCTAGCGGGAGACTCAAGGTCAAGGGAAGGTCTGTATTTCAAAACGGGAAACTTAAAAGCTGCTGGTGATTCAGTTCGAGTCACAGGAGCCGACGGGTTGCTGGAGACAAGGAGGTTCCCGGGGAGGACACTGAGACGGGGGAGGAGGGA
>NW_006294400.1:2377656-2378165 GCF_000327345.1 Myotis davidii | reverse complement strand
CGAGGCACGGGCCCCAGAGTCAGGCTGACCTGGGCTTGCATCCCAGCTCCGCCATGCCCAGCTGTGTGACCCTGCCGTCCCCCACATGGCTGCGCCCCCATCCCGGAGACCTGCCCCCCGGGAACCAGTGCACGCAAGGCATCCAGCGCAGGGCCCGGCCGCCGTGGACCTGGATAAATGTTAGCGAATAAGAATAATAAATAATGAGGAGCGATCGAAGGGTTTTGAAGCCGGGAAGTGACAAGGTCAAATCTGTATTGTGGAAAGACCCTGCTGGAGGAGGAGGTAGCCTTGGGGAGAAACTAAGAGGTCGTGCACTTCTCGAGGTATGTCTCTGAAGTCTGTGGGAAGTTTGTAGTGTCAGGTTAAAGGCTTGATTGGTTCCATGTTTGGTTTTGATTCGGCGGTTTCCTCGGGTCCTCCCGCGTCGGATGCCCGTCTTGCTGGCTGGCCTGGGGAGCGGGGTCTGCTTGGGGCTTCGCCGTGTTTTTCAGAAATGAAATGAACTG
>NW_006294400.1:2373107-2377524 GCF_000327345.1 Myotis davidii | reverse complement strand
CGGGGAGGAGTGCGGGGAGCAGCGAGGGGAGCGGGGGAGAGGGTGATTCTTTGTGAAATCTCCAGTGTGTTCCTCAGGGAAGACCAGCAGCGGGTTCCAGACGCGGTCAGCCCCCTCACACCCTCTCGGCCTCGGCAGTAATAACCATGTTAGCAATGGCTGATCCTGAGTTCTCCCTCCTCATCCATCGGCGCAGCGCCCGGGTGAGGCAGACATTGGTATTGGCCCCATTACGCAGAGGAGGAGAGTGAGGCTTAGGGAGTTACACCGCTTGGCCAAGGCCTTGACGTAGAGCCCCTTGGAAAAGACTCCCACACTCTTATCCATCCTGCTCCGGGGGCCCTGGCTCGTGGGGAGCCCTCGGCAACACTTCCTCTCGCGACCCAGGGAGACCAGTTCCTCTGACCGTGACTCAGGCACAAAGTAGAAGGAGCCCCAGGGAGCAGGTGGCCTTCCCTTCCCGCTGTCCACTCACTTGCTGTGTGACCTTGGGCCGGTAGCTTCCCCTCTCTGAACCTTGACTGCCTCTTCCTCAGTCCCGTGCAGTTCCACTGCAGTCTAATCCCTCGATTTCATTGGCTCCCGCCTATCTTAGGCCCAGCACATAGTAGGTGCTCCGTGGAGGCCAAGCCCTCTCCCCAGGGCGTCCCTGTCAGGGATGATGATCTCCATGGAATCCACGCTGTGAAAATAAACATGAACTCAAGTGGCCCCAGTCTCCGTGGCAGCCAAGGGGAAGCTGGGTCCCCAGCCTGTGTCTGTTCTGGGCAAGAACAAAAGTTTCCCTGTGAAGTTGCCCCCCCCCCCACTCCCCACCCCCTGTTTCCCTTCTGGAGCCAGCTGGGGTGGGAGGCGGGGAGAGGGACAGGCCTGCAGCCCGGTGAGCTCAGCTGGGGGCCTCCAAATCAGGTGCCCCAGGGGCAGGAAGCTTGGATTGCAGTAGGATTCCGGCGGGAAGAGGTGCCCGGGACACAGTGTACCAGGACTAGGTTCCAGGGACACGGAGTGGGGAAGCCACCCGGTTATCCCTGTAGCGCACCGTGCGTCACTCACTCACACCCCTTCCACCACCCGCCTCCCTGATCTGAGCCTCCCAGATTGCGCGTTTCGGGAGCTGCTGAGAAATGGGCCTCGAGGACGCGGCAGAACCAGCACAGAAATTCTGGTCCATCATAACTTGCCATTGGGCAGGTCAAGTCCCCTTCGAACCTCTGTCTCTGCATCACAGAATGGACCGTCCAGCTGGGCCACGGGGCAGCCACGTCCAAGTTCAGCAGCAAGCGTCTGCTCAGCAGCTATGTGCACCCCTGAGGACGGGCAGTGTCCTGGGGCAGGTGTGCGAGGCACCCACAGCGGGTTCCCACATGTGACCGCCTCGGGGGCCCGGCGAGCTGGGGCGATGGGGGCAGGGTTTCGGGGAGGAGCTGTAGCCTCTGAGAGAAGAAAGCCAGAATCAGCACAGAGGACAGGCTGTGGCCGCTCTGGGCGGCAGCGTGGCAGCCCCCACACCAGTGTGGACACAGCTCTCCTGGCAAGGCGATCGCTCCCCGGCGGGGCGAGGGGTCTTGTGGAAGGAAGCCCCACTTCACGCAGCTCCAGCTCTTCACGTGCCCAAGCAGCTCTGCTGTGGGGCCCCTGGCCAAGCAGAAGCCGGAGGAGTGACCCCACCTTCCCCTCCAAGGTCATCAAAGCCCAGGAAGTGCAGGGGAGGGTCAGCTCTGCATGACCGTGGCCTCGGTGGTGAACTCTGTCCGCAGCGCAGCGTCCAGCGACCTTCGGGATGTATGCGAACTACATCTCAATAACGCAGCTGAAGAAGATGTTGTTTATGATTGCTGGTACTCAGAAATACAGTTGGATTTTGATCTTGTACCTTGCAGTTTTATTAAACTCATTTATTCCTGTGAGTAGGTTTTCTGTAGATTATATTGGGTTTTCCACATAATCATGTCCTCTGCATACAAATGCAACTTACTTCTTCCTTCAAAATAAAATGGCAACCAGGACTTACCTGGAGGTACTCGCTACACTCCCCTCCCGGCCGGGGCTCTCTGAAACCCCCAGAAGAGTGGGGCTCTGCGAGGTACCCAGCTTGGTCTCAGCAGTGAAGGGGCCGGTGCTCAGAGCCAGCCAGACCCGCTTATAGAGAACCACTCACCCCACGTAAGGAGGGGATGGTCCGATGTGATATGTAAGGTCCTGTCCAACTTTGAAAATCTCTTTATCCACAGAAAGTTTGTGTTTTTGTGTAAATGTATATATGTACATGTAATAGGTATGTTCTTTTTAAATTTGATATAAAATTCCTTACAGTAAATTTTTTTAAATTTCCAGCTTATTGTGGTGGTCGGCTGATGACGTCAGAGTGATGGTGATCACGGCCCCTTCCCTTTGGGGGATCGTGAGAACTCACGACATCTAAGCCATAAAAGTGTCTGACGCACAGCAAAACTTAGAGCCACCGAACCGGGCTTTTTCTTTTTTTGTCTGGAAGAGACATTTAAATATTTTTTTATGTATTTTTATTGACTCCAGAGAGGAAGGGAGTGGGAGAGAGAGATAGGAATATCAATGATGAGAGAGAATCATTGGTCGACTGCCTCCTGCATATCCAACACTGGGGATTGAGCCCACAACCCAGACATGTGCCCTGACTGGGAATCGAACCGTAACCTCCTGGTTCTTAGGTTGACACTCAACCACTGAGCCACGCCAGCTAAGCAAGACATTTAAATATTTAATAATGTGTTGCTAAGTGTCTGCCCAAAATGTATATATTGAAGCCTAATCCCCAGTGTGATCATGTTAGGCGGTGGGGCCTTGGGGAGGTGATGAGGTCATGAGGGTGGAGCCCTCATGAATAGGATTAGCGCCCCTAATCAAAGAGACCGTGTACTAACCGGTTTGGCTCAGTGGATAGAGCGTCCGCCTGCAGAATGAAAGGTCCCAGGTTCGATTCCAGTCAAGGGCATGTACCTTGGTTGTGGGCACATCCCCAGTAGGAGATGTGCAGGAAGCAGCTGATTGATGTTTCTCTCTAATTGATGTTTCTAACTCTCTATCCCTCTCTCTTCCTCTGTAAAAAATCGATAAAATATATTTAGAAAAAAACAAACAAAAAAAAACACAAGGAGACCATAAAACACAGTGAGAAGGGGCTGTCTGTGAACGAGGAAGTGAGTCCTCCCTAACACTGACACCGAAACTTCCAGCACCCTGACCTTGGACGTTCAGCCTCCAGGGTTGTAAACGATAAGTTTCTGTTATTTAAAAGCCACTCAGTCTCCGGTGTTCTGTTAGAGCAGCCTAAAGGGACAAAGACATGTATTTTACTCAAAATTTAAACATTTCCAAGAAAATTACAATGCAGGTTTTTTTAAATCTGTAAAACTCTTGGATTCTGCAGTTCCAGTCTTCAAAACTGATCATTAGAAAAGTATGAAATGCACAAATGTACAGGTCAATTGATTGATAGATAATAGAGAACATTACATGATTTATCATTTATACAAAATAACTTGGAGAGAACCTGCATATCCAACAAAAGCAGGGAGTGCTATGCAGCCACGATGAATGGCTGTGCTGTGCAGATATAGCTTTACAGTGTGTTTGATTTCGGAGGGAAGCAGGTATGATGCAATATTAGAGAATAATCTCATTTGGGTTTTTATAAATACACGAGAGGCCTGGTGCACAAATTTGTGCACATTGAAAGGAAATTAATTAGAAGAAATATTTTAGTATCACTATTCGCCCTTTCTCTATAATAGAAGTGTCAACCAAATTCATGATGGACAATGACAGCTGGAAGCACACACGTGCGATTGGTGCCAGTGAGAGCTTTATATATATGCTAGAGGCCTGTTGCAGGAAGATTCCTGCAAGAATAGGGCTTCCTCAGGCCTATTCCTACAAGAATAGGGCTTCCTGTGGCCGGAACTCCCATCTCCACTGCCCTGCTTGCTTCCCTCCTGCTTCTGCAGCCCTGCTTCCTTCCCTCCCATCTCCGCTGCCTTGCTTGCTTCTCTGCAGCTTTGCTCCCTTCTGCAGCACTTGGATTCCTTCTACGTTGTCTTCAGTCTTGTCTCCGCGCCTGCATATGCAAACTAACCGCCATCTTTGTTGAGTTAATTTGCATAATCGCTCTGATTGGCTGGTGGGCTTAGTGGAGGGATGGTCGATTTGCATGTTTCTCTTTTATTAGTGTAGCTAGATAAACTTGCTTAACCCCTTCCCCGGCAGAAACATGTATACGCGTTTTCACAAAATATTCTTTTTCAGTCGTCGACGAGTATACTAAGAAAATATGGTAAAAAAATATGGTTTATAGGAAGACGAGTTACAAACTGTTTTCATAACCAGCATCAAAAATACTATATAGAACCAAAATAAAAAAATTAGTCTGAAAAAGAAACGT